>NC_133135.1:3498309-3841642 GCF_048418815.1 Hemitrygon akajei | reverse complement strand
CCAATGTTGGATTGGTGGAATTACAGGCTGGAATACCAAAAATCATCAATTTGCGGGACTTGCCACTCAGGGACTCGGGCTAAAAATGTGCTTTCTTATGTGACTATGTTCTTTGTTTTTCCCTTTCTCATTATTTTTAATGCATATATATGTTTTGCACCTTAGCCCTAAAGAAATGCTGTCTCATTTGGCTGTATGGATGACAATTAAACTTGATTTGATTTGCTTTGGTTTGATTTGACTGATGCAGTTAATCCGTGTTTTCCTGAGTGGTCACAGTAGGTAATTGCAGATGTTTAGTGTATCCCCTAGTGGTTACGGTTCTTTCTGAAAGCTTCTTGCTGCCACACAATTTAAATAGAAGCTATCTGCTCCAAATTTTAATGGAATGTTTCTAAATCTATTGTGTAAAGGCTGAACACGTTTACCCGCCATCATTTTCTGCTCTTTGTTTTTAACTACTTGACGTTTGCAACCTTACGTTTTCAATTCTCTTTGTTCTATTAGTGTTTAATAAAATAATCACAAAGGAACAAGCTTTGACTTCCGAAAGAAGCTTGGATCAAAAACATCAGAATCCAACACTGTGCCTCCAACATCGCCCCCCCATACCAGGGGTTCCCACTTGGGGTCCATGGACCCCTTGCTTAATGGTATTAGCTCACGGCATAAAAAGAGTTGGGAAACCCTGAGCAACAGTCAATAATCACAGAGGAAATAACTAATCACTAGGAAATCTGAATGTAATTAAACATGGAGAGCACAGTTTTATGCAAAGTAAATAATGTTTGACAAATCTACTGATAGAGGGAAATACAATATGTTTTAGATTTCCAGAAGGCATTTTTCAAGGTGCCACATAACTGACTGGTGCATAAATTAAGTTACTGGAGGACATGCACAGGCATGAACTGAAAACAATGATTCAAAACTCAATGGATCGTTTTTAGGCTGTTGGAATGGAACTACAGGAGTACTCAGGTAGATGTGTAGTGGAGAGTATATCAACTGGCTGCATCACAGACTGGTATGAAAACACCAATGCCCTTGAATGGAAAATCCTAAAAGTAGTAGATGTAGCCCAGTCCATCAAAGGTAAAGCCCTTCCCACCATTAAGCACATCTTCATGTAGGAAAGTAGCATCCATCACAGAACCCCCCCCCCCCCCCACCCCCACGGTCTCTTCTTGCCGCTGACATTAGGAAAGAGGTACAGGAGCCTCAGGAATAACACCACCACATTCAGGTTCAGTTATTACCCCTCAACCAAAGCTGAGGGGCTCTTGAACCAAAGGGGATAACTTCACTTGCTCTATCACTGAACTGTTCCCACAACCTATGAACTCACTTTCAAGGACTCTTCATTTCATGTTCTAGATATTTATTGCATATCTATTTATTATTGTTTTCTTTTTGAATTTACAGTTTGTCATCTTTAGCACTCTGGTTGAATGCCCAAGTTGGCATGGTCTTTCATTTATTCTGTTATGGTTTTTATTCTATAGATTTCTTGCCCGCAAAACAATGAATCTTGGGGTTGTATATGGTGAAATATGTACTTGGATAATAAATTTACTTTGAACTTTGGTCTTCAGATGTTCACACTTTTCATGAATGACCTGGAGGAGGAAATGAAATGCAAGGTTTCCAAAGTTTGCTGAGGATGTGAAGCTAGGTGGAAGGGTAGATGATGAGGACATTGTGTTCCTACAACGGGATATAGATAGAGTGAGTGATTGTGGGAATCTCACCTGGCAAACTGTTCAACCTGGGGAAGTATGAGGTGATTCATTTCAGTATGAAGTTACAAGGCAGATTATCTGAATGCAGAGCGTCTGCAAATGAGGACTCTCCCCATTACAGGAAGATGTAGGGGCTTTGGGAAGGATGCAGAAGAGGTTCACCAGGATACTGCCTGGATTAGAGGGCATGTGCTATTACGAGAGCTTTGGGTTATTTTCTCTGGAGCAGCTGAGGGGAGATCTGATTAAGGTATATAAGATTATGAGAGGCATAGATACAGTAGACAAACAATATCTTTATCCCAGGGTTGAAGAGTCTAATACCAGAGGGCATAAGGTGAGGGGTAGAGGGTAGTAATTTCAAAGGAGGTGTGAGGCACGTCTTTTCTTTACACTGAGTGGTGGGTGCACTGTTTGGGGTGGTAGTAGAGGCAGATACATTAGAGACTTTTAAGAGACGATTAGATAGGCACACGAATGAGGAAAACGGAAGAATATGGGCACTGTGTAGGCAGAGGGGATGAGTTAGCCATTTGATTACTAATTAATTAGTTCAGCACAACATTATGAGCCAAAGCACCTGTTCTTGTGCTGTACTGTTCTGTGCACCAAATGAACAAGATTCAGAGTAATCAAGGTGTTCCAGTGGAAGAACCACTAAAAAAAAAATCAACAGAGTAGAGGTTTTCACTAGTGGGAGTGTCACTAACAAGGAGATCTAGTTCATAACTGAGACCTATGGCAATTTCTTCTCTTAGATAGTGGCAAATCTCAGTTATTCTCTGAGCCTGCAGATGGAAATAGCTTAATATTTTAAAGATCAAGGAATGGCAGAGTAATACAGCACAGAAACAGGCCTTTCAACCCAAATGATCAATGCAGACCATAGAATCCTCCCTGCTACCCCCACTGTCTATGGTCGGCCCATCACCATCTATCATCTACCTGCCTATTCCAATGTCTCTTAAAGAGCCAACCTTCACTGGCAGCTTAATACAGATCCTCAGGTTACTTCCCACATCCTACAGACGTATGGGTTAGGGTTAGTGAGTAGTGGGCATGCTATGTTGGTGCCAGAAACACGGTGACACTTGCAGGCTAACCCCAGCACAATTCTCACTGATTTCATTTGTCACAAATGGCACATTTCACTGTATGTTTCAATATGTAAAGCTAATTTTTAAAGATCTTTATCTTTTACCACACAAGCAGCAGCTCTCTAATCTACAAGTTCAAGTACAAAACAAGTAAACGCATGCAAAAGCAATCCTCAAAGCTCCCCTCAGAATCAAACATGCCTTTGAGACTGGGAACTCTTGTCACTGGGTCCAATTCCAGGAGCTTCCTGCTCAGCCCTTCACCATGTAGCCTACATCAATAAAAGGCAATTGCTTTCCACTTGGTTAAACAGTATACACGGGGCTAATCAGTAACATCTGTTTTTCCCTCCAGAAACTAAAATCCTTTCATCACAAACATCATTTCAAACCATCTGCATTTGAAAAGACGTTTCTGACAAAAGGATATCTCAGTCTAATAGGAGGGGGTCATCATTTCCCCAGCTATAGGTTGACTCATTATAGAGCCTAATGGCTGAGGGTTTTAAAATGACATTACTAAAAGTGCTCCTCTGTTCAGCCAAGGTGGCACGCAGAGGGTGAGAAACATTTGCCCAAAATTGTCAGAATTTTCCGTTGGGTCCTTTGATCTACCACAGCCTCTAGTGTGTCCAGTTTGACTCCTATAACAGAGCCAGCCTTTCTAATCAGTTAATTGAGCCTGTTGGCATCACCCATGTTGATGCCATTGCCCAGCACACCACCGCAAAGAAGATTGTACTGGTAACAAGACTGGTAGGACATGGGAAGGAGAAGCCAGCATACTCCAAAAGACCTCAGTCTCCTCAGGAAGTAGAGGCAACTCTGGCCCTTTTTGTACACAGCCTCTGTGTTGGTGCTCCACTCAAGTCTGTCATCCAGGTGCATCCCCAGATACCTGAAGCTCCTCACCACGTCCACGTCCTCACCATCAATACTAACAAGAAGCAGTGCAGGCTTGGTCATCCTAAAGTCCATTACCATCTCCTTGGTGTTACTGATGTTGAGCTGCAGATGATTCAGCTTGTACCATTTGACAAAGCCTTCCACCAGGGCCCATCCTCCCATCCTCCGTTTATACACCCACTATTGCTGTGTTATCAGAGAATTTCTGCAGATGACATGACTTGGTGTTGTATCTAAAGTCTGAGGTATACAGGGTAAACAGAAAGGGAGCCAATACAGTCCCCTGTGGGGCCCAGTGCTGCTTATAGCCATGTCTGACACACAGCTCTGAAGCTGCACAAACTGTGATCTGCCAGTCAGGTGGTCCATTATCCAGGATACTACAATGAGGGCTGTATGGTCGTGAAGGCACTTGAGAAATCAAAAAACGTGATCCTCGCAGTGCTTCCCTGCTTATCCAAATGGAACGAGGCTCAATTCAGCAGGAAGATGACTCGAAATGCTGCAGGGGACTGAGGGCTGATCTGACCAAGGGTTAGAGATGAGCCAGGACCAGCATCTCTAGAGTCTTCATGATGTTTGAGGACAGGGCCACTGGACAGTAGTTATTCAAGACTTTTGATTGGCCCTTCTTGGATACTGGAACCACACATGATGTTTTCCACACAGTCGGGACCCTTTCCAGGCTGAGACTCAGATTGAAAATGCGCTGGAGAACTCCACACAGCTGCTCAGCACACTCCTTCAGGACCACGGGGTTCACACCGTCTGGGTGCAATGCTTTGCCATGTCCGAGTTTCCCCAGAGCCCTTCCCAGCTGCTCAGTGGTGAAGGCGAGTCGATGATGACTGGGGAGTTGGTGGGAGGGGAAAGGTGGGGGCTGGGAGGCGGTGAAGATTGGGACCATAGCAGTTGGTATGTGGAGATATATATGACAGGTGCAGGGCAAGGAGGGGATGTAGATAGTGGTAGCCTGTGTTGCTCATCCACGTGTTGTACTGGATGGGGAAGTGGGAGGAGGGAAGGCATTGGTGCTGAGGGAGCTTTGGGTGCCTCGGCACCTGGACTGGTTTGCTGAGGGGGGTGTGAACAGGAGG
Source organism: Hemitrygon akajei (assembly GCF_048418815.1). Taxonomy (NCBI): domain Eukaryota; kingdom Metazoa; phylum Chordata; class Chondrichthyes; order Myliobatiformes; family Dasyatidae; genus Hemitrygon; species Hemitrygon akajei. Next base: position 3,836,800 of record NC_133135.1, on the reverse strand, counting down.
GCAATTGTCAAACCTATTGAAGAATTGGTTTAACTCATTAACCCATTCACAGCTGCATTCCAAAGCTCTACAGCTAGACTGATTGAAGCCAATGATGTTCTTTACACCTCTCCACACCTCCTGTGTGCTACTCTGCCCAAGCTTGTTCTTCAGCTCTCTCCTGTATTCCTCTTTAGGCACCTTGATCTTCTCCTTTAGCTCCCTCTACACGTTTCAACTTCTCCCTGTCTCCTGATCTAGAGGCTCTCTTTTTGTGGTTGAGAAGAGCCTTTAGATCACTGGTGACCCGTGTTTTGTTGTTAGGGAAGCAGTGAACAGTCCTTGATAGTACTACAGTGTCCACACAGAAGTTGATGTAGCCAGTGATACCATCAGTAAGCCCGTTAATGTCTTCCCCATATGGTTCACAAAGCACATTCCAGTCAGTAACCTCAAAGCAGCTCTTCAAAGCCTCCAGAGACCATTTCTTTACTATCTTGGCGGTAGCTAGCTATTGCTGTACTTTGGGTTACACAAGGGCATGAAGTGAACCAGGTTGTGATCCGATCTTCCAAGTGGGGGGAGAGCTGTAGAGCTGTATGCATCTTTAATCTTTGCCTACAAGAGATCCAGTGTTTTATTTCCTCTTGTATGACACTTGACAGGTAGGTAGGTTTGTCAAGAGAGAAACATGGTTGAATTATACCTGCTGGTATTTATCTATGACATTTTATTCCATTCCTTACTTTAATCTCTAAATTTACTTGCCTTTTTTATTCTTTTTAATTGTTGAATGTTGTTTTTTGATGCATGCCACGCCCTGACTAACACACAACAAATTCCTCATATATTGAAATGCATATGGTGAATAAAGGTAGCAAAATAAACAACAATCTCATAAACCATGAATTAGGAAAAATTACAGGCAACTTGGCCCCACGCTGCCTAACCAATCTTTATTGAGTCTTTCAAAGAAGTTACCAAGAAAATTGTCAAAGGGAAGGCAGTGGATGTCATCTACATGGATTTCAGCAAGGCCTTTGACAAGGTCCCACATGGGAGGTTGGTCAAGAAGGTTCAGTCACTTAGCATTCAAGATGGGGTAATAAACTGGATTAGACATCGGCTTTGTTGGAGAAACCAGAAAGTAGATGTATACGATTGCCCCTCTGACTGGAGGCCTGTGACTAGCAGATTGCTGCAGGAATCGGTGCTGGGTCCCTTGTTGTTTGTCATCTATATCAATGATCAGGATGATAATGTGGTAAACTGGATCGCAAATTTGCAATGACACCAAGATTAGGGGTATTTTTAAGATAGTGAGGAAGGCTATCAAAGCTTGCGGCAAGATCTGGACCAACTGAAAAATGGTAGATGGAATTTAATGCAGACAAATGGTTGGCAGGACCAACCAGAGTGGTCTTACACAGTGAGTGTTTGGGCATTGAGGAGTGCAGTAGAACAGAGTTGTCTGGGAATACAGACCCGTAATTCCTTAAAAGTGGCATCACAAGTAGACAGGGCTGTAAAGAAACCTTTTGGTACATTGGCTTTCATAAATCACTGTATTTAGTACAGGAATTGGGATGTTGTGTGGAATTTGTATAAGGCATTGGTGAGAACTAACTTGGAGTATTGTGTGCAGTTTTGGTCACCTATATACAAGAAAGATATCAATAAGATTGAAAGACAACAGAGAAAATTTACAAGGATGTTGCCAGGACTTGAGGATGACAGTTATAGGGAAAGATGAATTAGAACTTTATTACTTGGAACGTAATTGATTGAGGGGAGGTATACAAAATAATGAGGGGTATAGATAGGGTAAATGTACACAGACTTTTTCCCACTGAGGTTGATTAGGTAAGGGTGAAAGTTGAAATGCTTAAAGGGAACATGAGGAGGAAACTTCTTCACTCAGAGGGTGGTGTTAGTGTGGAATGAGAAATTTGATTTCTTGCATGGATGGAAGGGGTATGGAGGGCTACGATCTAGGTGCCAGTCGATGAGCCAAAGGGCCTGTTTCTATGCTGTAGCCCCTCTATTTCAAAATTCTACAGTCCCACCATATCTAGTGAAAAATGATTGTGCACAATTAAATAAATAATTCCAGTGGGTCCAAGAACATTGCCCAGAATGCAAAACCACAAGGCTTAAGTTTTGACAAGTTTGGATATTCAGCTTGTGGATAATTCATCACCATTTCCTGAGAACCAGTTCTCAGCCAACTCACCCACCATCAGTGACTCCTGGAGTCTAAGCCCAAAGGTCAAATCAGTGATCAATGAATGCTCAGGTCTTGAAGCTCAACATCATGATCAAAGTCCGAAGTTGGAAGTCTGGGGCCAAGGACTGAGACTTCTCAGTCTCAGAGGCAGCTTGTCCAGGTGTTGGAAGCCTACCCGAGTGTGGGTGGGTGGGAAAGGGGCTTATTTTGCAGTGCGTGGTGATATCACGTGCAATGATGTGTCAGTTCCTGATTGGAGAGCACTGAGCATGCACAGGATTTGCCAGAATGTTTCAGCATGTGGCAGGGTTAAGATGTGTTTGTTTATTTCTGTAAATAAAAGTTCTTTTAATTCTTCCAGAATTATGATTCTTAATTGGTAACCCATGGTATGTTTAAATAGAAGCAACATAACATGGTGTCAGAAGTACTTTTCGAAGAATAATACAGGAGAATCGAAGATAATCGAAGAAAAGAAAAAAGTTTGAACGGTAATCAGTGATATGGAAGGTTTACAACCCCCACAAAAACTGCAGCTGACTGGGAATGTAGCTGAGAATTGGAGGATATTCAAGCAACAATTTGAACTGTACTTATCAGCGATTGATTATGAAGAAAAATCGGTCAAAATCAAAGCAGCACTTTTCCTCCATGTAATCGGAAGTGACGCAGTAGAGGTATACAATAATTTTGTCTTTGAAGATGGAGATAATTTCAATTTGAAGTATTTTGTATACCTAAGCGTAATTTAACGTACGAATACTTCACAAATACTTCACGTGTGCAGAGGGCTACTGAAACAATTGATCAGTATGTGACTTAAGAAAGCGTAGTAGAACGTGTGAGTTTAGATTGCTCACAGGCTCTCTTATTAAAGATAGGCTAGTTTGTGGCATTCTAAATAATGCACTGAGAGAAAGGGTTTTGCATGAGCAAGATTTAAATTTTGAACAAGCTTTTGCGCTCTGCAAAGCTTCTGAGGCTGTAATGTCGCAGGCTGAAGAGCTTTTTATCGAAAGCTGCAATGTAAACACTGTAAAAAAGCACGAATATATCAAGAAATATAGTAATACATCGACAAAACCGACAGAGTACAAGATGGCATTTGAAAAAAAACTCGTGATCGCTGTGTGCGGGAACACAGTCCAAATCAGTGTTTCACATACGGCAAACTTCGCTACAACTGTGGTAAGATTAATCATTTATCGCGCTGTTGTAGAAGTAGAAAGAAGGAAAATGAAATGAAACACGTAAATGCAGTGATTGAAGATGAACGTGAGGAATTTTATATAGATGCGCTTTATGACATGGAGAATATAAAAGCAGTAGCTGCAGTGTCTGAGACAACCAAACAGGAGACAATTGATGATGTGAAAAAGCAATGGCAGAAAGAGGTTGCTTCAATGCAAGCGATAATGAAAGAGACACTGAGAGAATATGAGATTCAGTCTAATCAGTCTAGAGCAAGAACGCTCACAGTGGGCACAGTATAAGCAAGAACTGAAAGCTCAAGTAACGGAATAAGAACTTTTATTGAAATGATGAAGTCTCAGCATAAAAAAGAAATTGCACAATTAATGAATGAATTAGATGAAGAAAAAAAGATTTGTATTTCATTACAAATGGAATTGGAAGGAATTAGGAAAGATACAGTCCAAACAGAAGCACAGATGCAGATTGCTGAGGAGGATAGCGTGAACTGCTTACCTGAAATTCCAGATTCTAACCAGGAGACGTGAGAGTATACCAAAAAGTTTAGTTGAGATACATGAAGAAAAGCTTAAAGAAGAAAAGGACCACAAGAACAATCATGGCTCAGATAGCGAAGAGCCAACTTCAGAGTTTCAGTTAGCTAATATAGATTTGTTTATTGGTTAATGTTGTTATTTGTTTTTCTTTTTAAAGGAAAAGAAGATGTGATTGAAGTCTTCAGAGATTCAGTTAATGGATGCAGACCAGACAAACAACAAGGAAATACATCTGTGTGTACCACTTAGAAGGTCGACTCGCGTTCGTAAACCCAAAGAGAGACTGATAGAGACTTGTTGAATTATGTATTTGTTTTGATTAATGTTGTTCTTTGTTTTTTCCTTTTAAGGAAGGGAAGATGTGGTGATATCACGTGCAATGATGTGTCAGTTCCTGATTGGAGAGCACTGAGCATGCACGGGGTTTGCCAGAATGTTTCAGCACGTGGCAAGGTTAAGATGTGTTTGTTTATTTCTGTAAATAAAAGTTCTTTAATTCTTCCAGAATACGATTCTTAATTGGTAACCCACAGTACGTTTAAATAGAAGTAACATAACACAGTGATTTCCTCGTTCTATTTTGTTGTTGTTCGGCTGAACAATGTGAGCATGGTATGTTGGTGCCAGAGTGTGTGGGAACACTTGTGGAGGGCCCCCAGTAGTAAGACCATAAGACACAAGAGCAGAATTAAACCATTCAGCCCATCAATTCTGCTCTGCCATTCAATCACGATTTATTTACTCTTCTCATAACCTTTGACACTCTAAGAACCTATCAACCTCTACTTTGAATACACCCCATGTTAACACAAACAATAAATGTCACTGTATTATGTGAAGTACACGCAATAGATAAATCTGAATTACCCCAAAACATATCAAGAATTGGTCAATGTGCAGATGGGCTGTTGTATGACAAGAGAATCTATTCACCAACTCTATACTTTCACTGGATCCACCACCAGCTTTAGAAACAGTTATTACCATTCAACCATCTGGCTCCTGAACCAGCATGGATAACGTCATTCACTACAACTCATAACTAATTTTACAAGCTATAGACTTGTTTTCAAGGACTCTACATCTCATATTCTCACTATTACTTACTTCCAGTTAAACTATTGGTCTTCTTTTGCACAGTCATCTCCACCTCGCTGACAATCAATTCTGACACACTTCAAATATGTGTGTTTAGCCCACAACTCTACTCTCTCTACACCCAAGACTGTGTGGCCAGGAACAGCTCAAATGCCATTGATATATTTGCTGATGACACAACCATTGTTGGCAGAATATCAGATGGTATGAGGGGGTGTACAGAAGCGAGATATATCAGCTAGTTGAGTGATGTCACACCAACAAGCTTGCAGTCAATGTCAGAAAGACCAAAGAACTGATTGTGTCAGAAAGAGTAGGATGAGGGAATACATACCAGTTCTCTTAGAGGGCTCAAAAGTAGAAAGAGTGAGCATGTCAACATCTGAGGATCTATCCTGGGCCCAATATATCGATGCAGCTACAAAGAAGGCAAGAGAGCAGCTACATTTCGTTAGGAGTTTGAGGAGATTTAGTATGTCACCAAAGACAGTTGCAAATTTCTGCAGATGTTCTGAGGAGAGCATTCTAACTGGCTGCATTTCCACCTGGTATAGTGAGGGAGGTGGGGAACACTACTGCTCAGGATTGCAATAAGCTACAGACAGTTGTAAACTCAGCCAGCTCCAACATGGGCACTAGCCTCCATAGTATCCAGGACATCTTCAAGGAGTGGTGCCTCGAAAAGGCGACTTCCATCATTAAGAGCCCCCAACACCCAGCACATGCCCTGTTCTTATTGCTACCATCAGGGAGGAGATACAGGAGCCTGAAGGCATACAATCAACGATTCAGGATCTTCCCTGCTGCCATCTGATTTCTGAATGGACACTGAAACCATGAACACAACCTCACTACCAGTTTTTTTTCTCTCTTATTATATATTGCATTGTACTGCTGCCATAAAAACAACAAATTTCATGAACAAGAGAAAATCTGCAGATGCTGCAAATCCAAGCGACACACACAAAATGCTGGAGGAACTTAGCAGGCCAGGCAGCAACTATGGAAAAAAGTACTGTTGACATTTTGGACCGAAATGTTAAGGCAGGACTGGAGAAAAAAATGCTGAGGAGTTGATTTAAGAGGTGGGGGGAGGGGAGAGAGAGAACCACCAGGTCTTAGGTGAAACCTGGAGGGGGTGGGATGAAATAGAGCTGGGAAGTTGATTGATGAAAGAGACAGAAGAAAGAAAAAAGGGAAAGGAGCACCAGAGGAAGCTGATGAGCGGGCAAGGAGATGAGGTGAGAGAGGGTGAAAAGCGAATGGGAAATGGAGAAGGAGGTGGAGGGGTTTAAGGTGCTGTAGTAGTCTGGCATACTGACCTCCACCTTGCCGAGGCCCACTGCCAATTCTCAGACACCTCCTCTTTCTTACCCCTTGAACAAGACCCCATTCAGGAACACCAGGCCATTGTCTCCCACACCACCAGCAACCTTATTGACTCTCGAGATCTCCCATCCATTGCCACCAACCTCATAGCTCCCACACCCCCCGTTTCTACCTCCACAAACCCACTCATCCGTGTAGGCCCATTGTTTCAGCTTGTTCCTGTCCCACTGAACTCATATCAGCTTACCTCAACTTTTTTTTTTATCCCCCTGGTTCAGTCCCTTCCCACCTACATCTGTGACACCCCACACACTCTTGATATTTTCAAGGATTTCAAGTTCCCTGACCCCATCATCTCATTTTTACAATGGATATCCAGTCCCTATACACCTCCATCCCCCACCCAGGAAGGCCTCAAAGCTCTCTATTTTTTTCTGGACACCAGACCCAACCAGTTCCCCTCCATCACCACTCTCCTCCACCTAGCGGAACTTGTCCTCCCTCTCAATCATTTCTCCTTTGGCTCCTCCCACATCCTTCAAACAAATGGGGTAGCCATGGGCACTCGCATGGGTTCCAGTTATGCCTGTCTGTTTGTTGGCTACACGGAACAGTCTAGGTTCCAAGCCTACACTGGTGACAGTCCCGCACTTTTCCTATGCGACATCGACGACTGCACTGGTGCTGCTTCCTGTACCCATGCTGAACTCATTGACTACATCCACTTTGCCTCCTATGTTTTCTATGTTTCCAACTTCCACCCTGCCCTGAAATTCACCTGGTCCATTTCCAACACCTCCCTTCCCTTTCTCGATCTCCGGAGACAGCTTATCCATCGAAGTCTATTACAAACCTACGGACTCTCACAGCTACCTAGATTACACCTCATCCCATCCTACTACTTGTAAAAACACCATCCCCTTTTCTTAATTCCTCCATCTCCACCACATCTGCTCTAAGGATGAGGCTTTTCATTCTAGAATGAAGGAGATGTTCTCCTTCTTCAAAGAAAGGGCTTCTCTTCCTCCACCATCAAAGCTGCCCTCAACCGCATCTCCTCCATTTCACATACATCTGCTCTTGCCCTATCCTCTCACCACCCTACCAGGGATAGGGTTCCTCGTGTCCTCACCTACCACCTTCCACATCCAGCACATAACTCTCCAAAACTCCCACCACCAAGCACATCTTTCCCTCCCCCCTATGCTCCATCTGCCAGAACAAGCGGAATCTCCCACTGGCCACCCATCTTAATTCCACTTCTCATTCCCGTTCCGATATGTCCATCCATTGTGATAAGACCACACTTGGGTTAGAGGAACATCATCTTATATTCCATTTGGGTAGCCTCCAACCTGAGGGCATTAACATCGATGTCACAAACTTCCGGTAATGCCTCCCAACCCCTTTACTCTTCTCCACTTCCCATCCCCTTTTTCCTCTCTCACCTTATCTCCTTGCCCGATCATTGTCTCCCCATGGTGTTCCTTCCCCCTTTTTCTTTCTTCCTTCCATGGCCTTCTGTCTCTTTCACCAATTAACTGTTCAGCTCTTTACTTTATCCCTCCCCCCTCCAAGTTTCACCTATCGCCTGGTGTCTCTCTCCCCTTCTCCCACCTTTTAAATCTACTCCTCAGCTCTCTTTCTCCAGATCTGCCAAAGGGTCTCGGCCCAAAACATCAACTGTACTTTTTTCCATAGATACTGCCTGGTCTGCTGAGTTCCTCCAGCATCTTGTGTATGTTGAACAAATTTCATGACTTATGCTGACGACATTAAACCTGATTCTGATTTTACTTTGAACTTTGAGCAGGTCAGAGGTTGGGTACTCTACACCAAGTGGTTTAGCTTCCAACATCTTAAAGCTTTCCCACAATCGAAAAGGTGTAAATAATTTTCCTCTTATCTGGACAAGTGCAGCTCTGATATAAGGTGCTCCTTGGCACCCAGGACAAAGCTGTCACTTCATTAGCATTCCATCCACCTCGCCAAGTCTGCATTCACATCACCGCCAGCACATGATGGCTCCAATGTATAACATCTACAAAATCCACTGCTCCTCCAACATCACAATCCAGCACGAACATCAACCAAGGGTTGTCAGATATATGGGACACCGCCACCTGATGATTTTCTGCAAACCTTGCATTATTCCAACTGGAAACATGTAAATGGTCCATCATCATCTAAACCCTGGAACTCCCTCCAGGATTCAAGATTCATTAATGTCATTTCCAGTACACAAGAGTAAAGGAGTACAAAATATGTTTTATCCCAGATCTGACGCACCAAACAACATAATTAAAATAAAGAACACAATAATAAAGAACACAATAAATATAAATACTTAAGGTAGCTTCTATACCAGGGGCTCCGAATCTGGGGTCCATGGACTCCTTGCTTAACGGCATTGGTACATGGCATAAAAAGGTTGGGAATACTCGTTTTGTACATAGATTGACTGTACGTCCATAAAGTGACGCTAGGCACAGGAGTTCTATACACAAACTGACTGACAGGAAATGATGAAATAGTGGTGGTTGGGGGTGTGGAGGGATGGGTTCGTGGGTGGAGGTGTTGATCAGCCTCACTGCTTGGGGAAAGTAACTGTTTTTGAGTCTTGTGGTCCTGGTGTGGATGCTACGTAGCCTCCATTCATATCTGCTAAGTTAAGAGATCTGCTTTAATGACATCACAGTCTAAAAATAAACATTGAGAAGAAAACCAAGGCCAACTCCCCTCTTCTTAGAAATATGCTCTGTATAGTCCAGTGTAGGTCTGAAGTCTAATGTAGTTTTGTGTTGTTTCAGGTGGGGTTCATGTAGCACCATGGTCCTGGAGGAACATTAATTCCTTTTTACTGTGTACTGTACCAGCAGTTACGGTTGAAATGACAATAAAAGTGACTTGACTTGACTTGAATCACCCTTAGCCCTGAGTTAACCAAATTATTTGGAAATATGGACCATCAGCCAAAAGTTCATTTAAAAGTTTAAAAGGTTTGGCAATGACTAGATAGGCTGAAGAGCCTGTTTCCGTGCTGTAGTTTTCTACAACTGTAAAAGTCTCATCCTCTCACCCAGACTCCAGTCACAGGAGCAAGAATCCTCTGCACATCACATCCTCAACTTACACCCTGGTGAGGCAACAGATATCAGAACCACCCCAATCACAGCGACAAGAGTCGGGATGTGCGCAGCAGAAAACCGCCTGACCTGAATACACCAAAGCTGAACCATGAGAACATTGATTACTGGTCCGTAAAAGCATTTTAATCTCCCATTCTTTACACCTCCAACATCCCTTCTCCAAAATCATCTCTTTGTGACCTCCCCATTTCCTCTAAATAACCACCACCACCTTTTTTCTCCAACCCTTTCTAGAATTTTCTACCTCTTCTATTACCTTTAGCCCCATCCTACCCCATTTCCCCTTTCATTCACATCCACCACCTCCTCCTCTTCCTGAACCATCCTGAAACTCTTCCCTACCCTATCATCACCCTCAGACTCTGTGTCCCAAACACCTTGGATCTCACACTCTCCTCTTCCACATTCCTCATTTCCCCTCCTCTCCATCGACCTCCCCTCGTCTAATCCCCTCATCCCCCACTCATCATATCCACAAATCAACCCCTCCCCTGCGGACCTCCTCACTCCCTCCCAGTACTCAACTCTATAACATACCCTTCCTCATTCATTCCTCCCTCCCACCATCCCATCCTGCCCCTCACCCAAACCCCTCCCTACCCCAACCTCTCCTCGCCACCCTCTCACCATCCACTCCTACCTTCCCCACATCCCCAATACCACCGTCACACCATCCTGTCCTGCCCACCCCCTCCCTCCCACCCTCAACCCCCACCTCACCTCCCTCCCCTCCCACCCACCCTCAACCCCACTTCATCTCCCTCCTTCCACCCGTCCTCGCCGCTGCCTCCTTTCTTGTTACTACTACCAATCTCTTGCCCCGACTTCCCTCACGCGACTCCCTTTCTCCCTCCGCCACCGTCCCCCGGGTTTCCAGAACATTCCATCTCACCATTCTGTCTGTCTCAGTAAAAGTCAAAGTCTCTGCGGTAGCCGCTCCTGCCGCCGCCCGGCTTTCGTTCTTCTGCACCGCTGTCAGGACCCAGCCGCGAGTGCCCTCCCTCAGACTGCCCCGCACCAAGGACCCAATCCGCCTAGTCGTCGGCCCACAATCTGCCCCGCACTCAGGACCCCGGCACAGCTCTCAGGCCAGAGGCAGCCCACTCTTGCCCCTCACTCAGGACCCCGGCACAGCTCTCAGGCCATAGACAGCCCACTCTTGCCCCGCACCGAGGCCCCCAGCACCGAGGACGGCCTTTGGTGCCCCCTGATGGAATATCAGAGGCGGTGCTAGGTGGCTGATACTGCGGCTTCCCTGGATGCGCTGAGTGTCATCAACTGTGGCAGAGTGGGCAGGAGGGGAAGAATGAGGGAGCGAAAGTGGGGGGGCGGGCAGGCAGGAGGCAGTGGGCAGAGGTTAATGATGGCAGAGGGGAAAAGCTGTTCCTAAAAATTTGAAACAACACGCACAAAATGCTGGAAGAACTCAGCAAGCCAGGCAGCATCTATGGATAAGAGAGCAGTCGACATTTCGGGCTGAGACCCTTCATCTGGACGCCTGAAACATTGAGGTGTCTTTTAGACTCCTGTACCCCTTCCTTCATGGTAGTAATCAGAAGAGAGCTATGCTGGTTGATGGGGATCCTTAATGATGAATGCCCTCTTTTTGTGGCATTGACTTTTGAAGATGTTCTTGATTGTGAGGAGGCTAGTGTGCATGTTGGAGCTGACTGAGTTTACAACTTTCTGCAGCTTATTTTGATCCTCCTTGCCAGACAGTGATGCAACCAGTCACAATGTTCTCCATGGCACACCTGTTTTGCTGGAGTCTTTGGTGACATACCAGATCTCCTCAAGCTCCTGATAAAGAATAGCCACGGGCATGCCTTCTTTATAATTAAATTATAATTGTGTTGCACGCAAGATAAATCCTTCAAAATGTTGACACTCAGGAACCTGAAGCTGCTCACTCCTACCACTGATGATGCCTCAACGAGGAGTGGTGTGTGTTCTCCAGACTTCCGCTTCCGGAAGTCCGCAATCAATTCCTCGGTATTGATTGACCCTTTGAGTTCCTATTAAATCTTTCCCCTCTCACCCAAAACCTGTGGCCTCTAGTTCTTCATCTTCTCCTGAAGGTTGGGGAACTGAGTGCATTCACTTTATCTGTGTCCCTCGTGATTTAATGAGATCACTTCTTGGTCTTCTACACACAAGGAAATGGTCTCAACCTATCCTGTCTCTCCTTGTAACAAATCATAGAGAAGTACAGCACACAGGCCATTCAGCCCATCTAGTCCATGCCAAAGCCATTTAGACTGCCTACCCCCATCGACCTGCACCAGGACCGTAGCCCTCCATACCCCTACTATCCATGTACCTATCCAGACTTCTCTTAGATATTGAAATTCAAGTCGTATGCACCACTTGTGCTGGTAGCTCATTGCACACTCTCATGACCCTCTGAGTGAAGAAGTTTCCCCTCATGTCCTGCAATGTGGGCAACATTCCTATAAATCTTTAATTCATTTCCTTCTTGTAGGATGCTAACCGGAATGACACACCATATAATGACACAATATTTCAGAGGAGGTCTCACCAGTAACTTCTGACATGACATTTCAACCCTAATATTCCAGTGCCCTGTATGAAGAAGACAAGAGTGCCATGCTCCTCTTTTGCCACCCTGTCTACCTGTTCACCACCTTGAGGGAATTATTCCCAGGGTCCTGTTCGGGAGGACCCATTCTCTTCGATCTGCTCTTATGTCCTCAACAACCACTTCCCTGTCCCATGGCACCTTCCCCATTGCAACCACAAAGTCAGAGTTATAGAACACTACACCATAGAAACTGGCCCTGCAGCCCATCTAGTCAACGCAGAACTACCGATCTGCCTAGACCTATTGACCTGCACCTGGACCATAGCCCTCCATACACCTTCCATCCATGTACCTATCCAAATTTCTATTCACTGTTTAAATCAAACCCACATCCACCACATCTCCTGACAGCTCGTTCCACACTCTCATAACCCTCTCAGTAAAGAAGATCCCCCCCCCCATGTTCCCCTTAAACAGTTCATCTTTCACCCTTAATCCTTGACCTCTAGCTGTAGTCTCACCCAGCTTCAGTGGAAAAAGCCTGTGTGTATTTACCCTATCTGCACCTCTCATAATTTTATATACTCTATCAAATCTCCCCTCATTCTGCTGCACTCTAGGGAATAAAATTCTAACCTATTCAGCCTTTCTCTATAACTCTGCAAGTCCCGACAATATTCTTGTAAATTTTCCCTGCACTCTTTCAATCTTATTGGTATCTTTCCTGTAGGTAGGCAGCCAGAAGTGGGCACAATATTGTTATGTACTGTTGTGTATTTAATATTTCAGTAATATCATAAATATCAGCCCAAGATCTTAAGGCACAAACTAACGGAGATGGGAGTAGACTCTCACATGGTGGATTGGATAGTGGACTACTTGACAGATAGACCTCAGTATGTGCGGTTGGGAGACTGTAGGTCTGACACGGTGGTCAGCAGCACAGGAGCGCCGCAGGGAACCGTACTCTCTCCGGTCCTGTTCACCCTGTACACATCAGACTTCCAATATAACTCGGAGTCCTGCCATGTGCAGAAGTTCGCTGATGACACGGCCATAGTGGGGTGTGTCAGGAATGGACAGGAGGAGGAGTATAGGAAACTGATACAGGACTTTGTGATATGGTGCAACTCAAACTACCTGCGTCTCAATATCACCAAGACCAAGGAGATGGTGGTGGACTTTAGGAGATCTAGGCCTCATATGGAGCCAGTGATCATTAATGGAGAATGTGTGGAGCAGGTTAAGACCTACAAGTATCTGGGAGTACAGTTAGATGAGAAGCTAGACTGGACTGCCAACACAGATGCCTTGTGCAGGAAGGCACAGAGTCGACTGTACTTCCTTAGAAGGTTGGCATCATTCAATGTCTGTAGTGAGATGCTGAAGATGTTCTATAGGTCAGTTGTGGAGAGCGCCCTCTTCTTTGTGGTGGCGTGTTGGGGAGGAAGCATTAAGAAGAGGGACGCCTCACGTCTTAATAAGCTGGTAAGGAAGGCGGGCTCTGTATTGGGCAAAGTACTGGAGAGTTTAACATCGGTAGCTGAGCGAAGGGCGCTGAGTAGGCTACGGTCAATTATGGAAAACTCTGAACATCCTCTACATAGCACCATCCAGAGACAGAGAAGCAGTTTCAGCGACAGGTTACTATCGATGCAATGCTCCTCAGACAGGATGAAGAGGTCAATACTCCCCAATGCCATTAGGCTTTACAATTCAACCGCCAGGACTTAAGAACTTTTTAAAAGCTATTATTAATGCTTTTTGAGATAGTGATTTAGATGCATATCATATTTTTTACTGAGTTAAGTATTGTATGTAATTAGTTTTGCTACAACAAGTGTATGGGACATTGGAAAAAAAAGTTGAATTTCCCCATGGGGATGAATAAAGTATCTATCTATCTATCTATCTATCTATTGATTAAGCATTGTTTGTTTAAATAATTGATTACAGGTATAATGTATGTGAATGGCATACATCACCATGTCATACATGTGCACCTCGCTTAAAGTAAAAAAAAGTGAAACTAAAAAATGCATTCCTGGTTCCATATTTCCTTTCAAGTAGTTTAATGCTTTGCCTGTTGAAATGCAGCAAGGTGTCCAAGTTTTTAAAAAAGGGTAACACATGCTTCTTCGGGAGAGGAGAGAAATGATTGACTTAAAAAAAGACAGAAAATGATGATAACAATAGTAAATAAAAAGAGAGTAGAAATGGCTCGCTTCATCAAAAAGATAGACGTGTCTGATTAAACAAGAGATAACAGGATACTGTATACTAAGTGAATTCCGCAGTATTTTGAAGCAAATAGAATAGCCATTGAGAAATGCGTATTAGTGTTGCTGAATTAAATAAATGGAAAAGTATAGTTTTCTTATCAGTTTGACTGCTTCAAACTGAACCTGCTGAAAAGAGCTTCGATAATACCCTGAATGTAATGTAGGAACATTTAGAATGGAAACCTCTGATGATTTGAGAACACTTTAGGTTTCATAAGTGAAATCAAAAGGGAGTCCATTTCAGTGTACTGAGCTAAATTGAAGAGATTGGGCATTGTTAGTTCAGTAATGGACTTAATAATGTTAGAATTTGTTAGGAAGAGATTGTTAGGAAGCATTCAAAACTGGCTCCTAACTGAATGCCAACTTACATTTAAAAGAGCAGTTGAAATTGCTGTATCAATGGAAACAGCAGCCAGAGATGCAATTGAGTTACAGTCAGGAATGAAAGTGAGTGTGAATAAAATTGCAATGTCTAATCACTCATGGTGGGAGATCAAGAGAGCACAGCCTCAGGATAGAGGGGCACCCTTTCAAAACAAGGATGGTGAATATGTTGAATTTGTTGCCACAGGCAGCTGTAGAGGCCAGGTCACTGGGTGCATTTAAGGCAGAGATTGATAGCTTCTTGATTGGACATGACATCAAAGGTTACAGGGAGAAGGCTAGGAACTGGGGTTGAGGAAGAGATAGAAAAAAAGATCAGCCATGATTGAATGGCGGAGCAGACACAGTGGGCCAGATGGCCTAATTCTGTTCCTATGTCTTATGGTCTAAACACTGCTTATCTTCTGCCTCTCTCCATTCTTGAAGGTGCAGTGACATTTGCAATTTTCCAGTCTTCTGGAACTATTCCAGTATCTAGTGATTCTTGAAAGATCATTACTAATGCTTCCAGTATTGGGAAATGTATGACAATATATTTTGGTAAAAGGAGCAACTGTGCAGACTATTATCTAAACGGGGAGAAATTTCAAACATCAGAAGTGCAGAGGAATTTAGGAGTCCTTGTGCAAGGCTCCCAGAAGGTTAATTTACATGTTCAGTCTGTGGTAAAGGCGGCAAATGTAATGTTGGCATTTATGTCAAGGGGAATAGAATATAAAAGCAAGGGGATCATGCTGAGCCTTTATAAGACACTAGTCAGGCTGCACTTGGAGCATTGTCAACAGTTTTGGGCCCCATATCTCAGACAAGATGTGTTGTCATTGGAGCGAGTCCTGAGGAGGTTCACGAGGATGATTCTGGGAATGAAGGGGTTAACATATGAGGAGTGTTTGGCAGCTTTGGGCCTGTACTCACTGGAATTTAGAAGAATGCTGGGTGGGGGGGGGGGGAATCTCATTGAAACCTACTGAATGTAGAAAGGACTAGATAGGGTGGATGTGGAGAGGATGTTTCCTATGGTGGGGGTATCCAGAACTAGAAGGCATGGCCTCAAAATTGAGGGGGGGGGGAATCATTTAGAACAGAGGTAAGCAGGAATGTTTTTAGCCAGAGAGTAGTAAATCTGCAGAATGCTTTGCCACAGCTGTGGGGGAGGCCAAGTCTGTGCGTATATTTAAGGCAGAAGTTAATTGTTTCCTGATTGGTCAAGGCATCAAAGTTTATGGTGAGAAGGCAGGTGTATGGGGTTGATTGGGATCTGGAATCAGCCGTGATGGAATGGTGGAGCAGACTCGATGGGCTGAATGGCCTCATTCCGCTCCTATGTCTCATGGTCTCTTTCAGAACTCTGGGGTGTACACCATCTGGTCCAGATGACTCATCTACCTCCAGACTTTTCAGTTTCCCAAGAACCTTCTCTCTAGTTATGGTAACTTCACACACTTCCTGCCCCGACACCTGGAACTTCCCCCGTACTGCAAGTGTCTTCCACAGTGAAGACGGATGCAAAGTACTTTATTCAGTTCATCCATCATTTCCTTCTTCCCTCATTACTCCCTCCCCAGCATCATTTTCCAGCAGTCTAATATCCACTCTCGCCTCTCTTTTACACTTTATGTATCTTGAGAAATTTTTGGTGTCCTCTTTATTATTAGTGGCTAGCTTTCTTTTCTATTCTACCTTTACCTTCTCAATTACCTTTTCAGTTGCCTTTTGTTGGCATTTGAAAGCTTCCCAATCCTCTAACTTCCCACTAATTTTGCTCTATTACATGCCCTCTCTTTGGATTTTATGTTGGCTTTTACTTCTCTTGTTAGCCATGGTTGTGTCATCTTTCCTTTAGAATATTTCTTCCTCTTTGGGATGTTTATGAATTGCTTCCAGAAATTCCAGCCATTGCTACTCTGCCATAATCTCTGCCAGTGTTCTTTTCCAATCAATTCTGGCCAACTCCTCTCTCATGTCTCTGTAATTCCCTTTACTCCACTGTAATACTGATAGATCTGACTGTAACTTCTCCTCCTCCTCAAATTTCAGGGCAAATTCGATCATATTATGATTATAATCTCCCTTAATCGCTCTAATCAATTCTGGTTCATTGCACAACACCCAATCCAGAATAGCTGATCCTCGTATGGGCTCAACCATGAGTTGCACTAAAAAGCCATCTCATAGGCACTTTAGAAATTCCCCCTCCTGGAATCCCACACCAACTTGATTTTCCCAATCTACCTATATATTGAAATTCCCCCATGATTATTGTAACATTATCCTTTTAGCATGCATTTTCTATCTCCCATTGCAATTTGCAGGCAACATCCTTACTACTGTTTGGGAGTCTTTGCAGTTCCTTAGCAACAGTGATTCAACACCTTCTGGCCCTATGTCACCTCCTTTCTAATGATTTGACTTCATTTTGTAACCAATGGAGCAAGGCCACTTCCTTTGCCCTCCTGCCTCTCCTTTCGTGTATCCTTGGGCATTAAACTCCCAGCTATAACTTCTTTCAGCCATGATTCAGTGAAGCCTACTACATCATGTCTGCAATCTGCAACTGTGTTACAAGTTCATCTACCTTATTCTGTATACTGCACATTCAGATACAACACCTTCAGTTCTGTATTGATTTTTTTATCCAGCTTTTATGTTGAAACTCATCCTGTTGACTGCAGTTTTGCCCTATCAACAGCCTACCTTACCAGGATGCTGCCCGGATTGGGGAGCGCGCCATATGAGAATAGGTTGAGTGAACTTGGCCTTTTCTCCTTGGAGCGACGGATTGTGAGAGGTGACCTGATAGAGGTGTATAAGATGATCAGAAGCATTGATCGTGTGGATAGTCAGAGGCTTTTTCCCAGGACTGAAATGACGAGCATGAGAGGGCATAGTTTTAAGGTGCTTGGAAGTAGGTACAGAGGAGATGTCAGGGGTAAGTTTTTTTTTACACAGAGAGTGATGAGTGCGTGGAATGGGCTGCCGGCAACTGTGGTGGAGGCAGATACAATAGGGTCTTTTAAGAGACTTTTGGATAGGTACATGGAGCTCAGAAAAATAGAGGGCTATGGGTAACCCTGGGTAATTTCTCAGGTAAGGACATGTTCAGCACAGCTTTGTGGGCCGAAGGGCCTGTATTGCGCTGTAGGTTTTCCATGTTTCTATGTTATGTATTGCCTCTGTAAACCAGCTAGCTCACCTTCAGCATTGCCTTTCCTATGATATTTCTTGTATTGGAATACAGGCAGCTCAGCGCACCTTGCTGAACCTTTTGATTCCTAACTGTCTGAGGTCTTACCAACATCTGCCTCCACAACCTCTCCACTAACTGTTCTGGCACTCTGGTTCCCATCCCCCTGCAACTCTAGTTTAAACCCCACTGTGCGACATTAACAAACCTTCCCACTGGGAAGGTTTGAACCCTCCAGTTCAGGTGTAGGCTGCCCCTTCTGTACAGATCCCACCTTTCCCGGAAGACAGCCCAATGATACAGAAATCTTCTGCCCTCCCTCCTACATCAACTCCTTACCCATGCTTTAAACTATATAATCTTCCTAATTCTGGCCTCACTAGCACGTGGCACGGGTAGCAATCCTGAGATCACAACCCTGGACGTCCTTCCCTTTAACTTAGCACCTAACTCCCTGAGCTTCCTATGCAGAACCTCATCACTTGTTGTACCCATATCATTGGTACCTACGTGGACCACAACCTCTGGCTGTTCACCCTCCCACTTAAGAATGTTGAGCATATTCCGGACCCTGGCACCTGGGAGGCAACCTACCATCTGGGAATCTCATTCTCGATCACAAACCTCCTGTCTGTTCCCCTAACTAGCAAATCCTTTATCACCCTATCACCACAGTGTGCCTCCTCTCCTCCCCTCCCCTTCTGAGTCACAGAGCCAGAGACCCGACCACTGTGACTTTACTCTGTTAGGTCACCCCCCCTCCCCCACAGTATCCAAAGTGATATACCTGTTGTTGAGAGGGGTGGCCACAGGGGTGCTCTGCACTGGCTCTTTAACCCTCTTCCCCTTCCTGACTGTCACCCAGTTTCCTGTGTCCTGCTCCTTGGGTGTAACTACCCCTCTACATGTCTGATCTATCAGCCCCTCAGCCTCCCGAATGATCCAGAGCTCATCCAGTTCCAGATCCCACTCCCTAACACGGTTCATTAGAAGCTGCAGCTGGATGTACCTCGCAGTTGTAGTTGTCAGAGACACTGGAGATCTCCCTGCCCTCCCACATCCCACAAGAGGAGCATTGCACAATCCTGTCTGTCATCGCTACTGTCCCAGCTGAGCAGTCACAGGGAAGGAAAAACACTTGAGCTTTTCTTTCCTTTGCATTCTCTGACTGAAACCTCTCTTAGTTGAAGGCTTGAAGAGCTAAAGCCTCAAAATCACCACTCTGACTCTGTCCACTCAGACGACTGCCACTGCTCCTGCCCGTCTTCCTTTAATTTTCTCTTACTAATCAATCCCGGACGCTGATTGGTCGCTGGTCAAAGCTCTATTACAATGCCACAACTTGCTGCTGCCCCCGGGCAGTGGACCTGATTGAAGTCCCTTCCTCTCCAGTGTCCGGATTGGTCACTGGTCAAAGCACTCTCACTGCAAACAATGAAGAGGCAAGCCAAGGCAAGGCTGCCTTGAGGGTTGAGGAGAGCAGATGTGATGCAACATTGGTGCAGGATTGCATGGAGGCTGAGGAGATTATTTCCAAGCTCGAGTAGGGCCCATGGGCTATGCCAGTGATTCCCAGGAGCCAAGGATGGGTCTGTCAGGATCTGAGGTGATTTTAAGGTTGCCATCAACCCAGAAGATAAATAGCCTTCAGAATACAGGATATTTTTGAAAACCTTTCTGGAGGAAAACACTTCAGCCAAGTGGACTTAGCTGAGACTGACCTACAGATGGAGTTGGAAGAAAAGCCCAAAGAGTTTCTCACCACAAAGGGCCTTATTGCTCCAAGGCTTGTTATTTGAGAAGCATCTGCACCAGCGCTCAGGCAGAAAGCTATGACCAAGTGCTGAAACCCTGTCCAAGCACTCAGTGTTACCTGGTAGACATCAGTGTTACTAGCAAAGATGACAAGGAACTTCTCCAAAATCTCAAGGCAGCGTTAAAAAGATTAGAAGATTAAGGGCTCAGAGTATGATGCAACGTATGAATTCTTAAAACCAAGCATCACTTACTGTGGTCCTACCCCTGACATGTAAGCATTTATACAAGCATGCTGAGAAAACTCACGCAGTGGTGTATTTCCTAAGGTGAAAGGAGCTGTCACAGTTGTGTCTCTTTTTAGGATTTGTCAATTACTATAACAGATTCCTGCCAAACCTGGCTACTCCCTGAATTCATTATTACGGATTGGGAAGAAATGGCAACAGGTGGGTTTCTAAAAGGTGAAAGAAATGGTGGCGTCAGGCACTGTACTCGCACGTTATGACCCACATTGTCCGGTGAAGCTTACCTGTGAGGCCTCACCTTATGGTGCAGATGCAGCCATGTCACATTATGATACACGTGAACGCTCCACGGCCTTTGCATCATGTTCCCTTACCGCTGCAGAGAAAAATCACACACAGATTGACAGAGAGGCCTTGAGTCTGGTGTGGAGTGTAAAATGTTTCCACTAGTACTTGTATGGGAGAGAGTTTAGCCTCATTACTGATCATCAACCACTAGCATCCAAGTTCAACCCACAGATGGGTGTTCCACCAACAGCAGCAATACCAATGCAGAGATGGTTGTGTTTCTTGGAGGACACAATTACACGATCAGGAGGACGATTAATCTTGGAAATGCTGATGGATTGCCAATTTACCTTGGAAAAGGAAATGGGTGAAACATTTCCAGAAGAGGACACTTCTCTTGCATTCGCCTTACAAGTTGGAAGACTCCCCATTACAGCAATGAGCCAAAGGTTGTTCCACAGCCACGAGTGACCCCCGCCAACACTCAAATTCAGGAAAGACATCATCCCCACAGTTAAATCTTAAGGCCTGAATGGGACAATTTAAAATTGACTAGGCTGTGGATTTCAAGTCAAGTCGTCACTGTAATTGTCATTTCGACCATAACTGCTGGTACAGTGCACAGTAAAAATGAGACAATGTTTTTCAGGACCATGGTGTTACATTTCTATATCATAGCTGTATGATACAGTATATGCTCTATCTATACAAGTTGAGATGCATTCTCTGTTGTGTTCGTTTACAGGGAGGATTGTTATTTCAGTAATATTTGAGTAATGTTGTGCAACACCCTGGGGAAGGTTTCTCTGCTAACGTAATGGTCTTTCCGTAGAAGCAGCGTTCGGGTTGTGGTTAGAGATAGTCCGTGCTTTGGAATGTGAGCCGTCCAATGAGGGGAGTGTGTCAGGGTGAGCTGGGTCTTTTGTTCAGCCAGAGATGAAGGGAGAAGACGCTGGAGAGAAGAGGTCGTGGGACTCGACCCAGCGCGGGGCCATGATTCAACAAAGCCTGAGGAGATCATAGGAAGATCGGTGAAGGGAGAAGACACCAGAGAGAAAAGGTCATAGGACTCGACCCAGCGCGGGGCCATGATTCAACAAAGCCTGAAGAGATCACAGGAAGATCGGTGAAGGGAGAAGACGCTGGAGAGAAGAGGTCGTGGGACTCGACCCAGAGCGGGGCCATGATTCAACAAAGCCTGAGGAGATCACAGGAAGATCGGTGAAGGGAGAAGCCACGAGCTCCAACTTGTGCACGTTCGACTGTTTCATTAAAACAGGCCCTTTTCTTTTTATTGCTTTTTCTTTACTAACCCTTTAGCCGAATTAAGAATTATAAAGCTAAATCGTTTGTGTGCAGTGTACTGTCTGTTATTTTGAGGTACTTATTTGTAACGGTAACGAATCACGCAGCATCCACACAAACGGGGGATTCGAGGAGGGGGGACTTATACCCCAATCTCACACGTTTGGCAGGGCCGGAGATAGTCTTCCCTTGGAACCAGAACGTTTCAATTGTAAATATATTATTTGATTAAGCTTTCTTTATTTAAATAACTATAGGTTATAGTGAGAGATGGGAGCAGGATACGGGAAACTGGGTGACAGTCAGGAAAGGGAAAGGGGTTAAGGAGCCAGTGCAGAGTACCCCTGTGCCCACCGCCCTCAACAACAGGTATAAGACTTTGGTGACCTAACAGAGGAAAGTCACAGTGTTTGGGTCTCTTGGGTTTCTGTGACTCAGAAGGGAAGGGAGGAGAAGAGGGACAATTTGGTGATAGGGGAATTGTTAAGTTAGAGGAATGAACAGGAGGTTCTGTGGATGAGAACGAGACTCCCAGATCGTGTGATGCCTCCCAGATGCCAGGGTCTGGAACATCTCGGATCGAGTCCTCAGCATTCATAAGTGGGAGGGTGAACAGCCAGGAGCCATAATCCATGTAGGTACCGATGACATGGGTGGGACGAGTAACGAGGTTCTGCATAGGAAGCTCAGGGAGTTAGGTGCTAAGTTAAAGGGCAGGACTCCAGGGTTGTGCTCTCAGGATTGCTACCTGTGCCACAGGCTAGTGAGGCCAGAACTAGGAAGACTACACAGTTGCATACATGGCTAAGGAGTTGGTGTAGGAGGGAGGGCATAAGATTTTTGGATCATTGGGCTCTCTTCCAGGGAATGTAGGACCCGAACTGGAGTGGATCTAATATCATAGCGGGAGGATTTGTTAATGCTGCATGGTGGGGTTAAAACTAGAGTTGCAGGGGGATGGGAACCAGAGTGCTAGAACAGTTAGCGGTGAGGTTGTGGAGGCAGATGTTGGCAAGACCTCAGACAAGGATCTGAGTAATAGGATACCAACATCTCCTCCTCGCTGACGATCAACACTGGTGCACCTCAGGGGTGTGTGCTTAGCCCACTGCTCTACTCTCTGTATACACGTGACTGTGTGGCTAGGCACAGCTCAAATATCATCTACAAATTTGCTGCTGATACAACCATTGTAGGTAGAATCTCAGGTGGTGATGAGAGGGCGTACAGGAGTGAGATATGCCAACTAGTGTAGTGGTGCCACAGCAACAACCTGGCACTCAACGTCAGTAAGATGAAAGAGCTGATTGTGGACTTCAGGAAGGGTAAGATGATGGAACATGTACCAATCCTCATAGAGGGATCAGAAGTAGAGAGAGTGAGCAGCTTCAAGTTCCTAGGTGTCAAGATCTCTGAGGATTTAACCTGGTCCCAACATATTGATGTAGTCATAAAGAAGGCAAGACAGTGGCTATACTTTATTAGGAGTTTGAAGAGATTTGGTATGTCAACAAATACACTCAAAAACTTCTATTGTACCGTGGAGAGCATTCTGACTGGTTTGGAGGGGCTACTGCACAGGACTGAAAGAAGCTGCAGAAGGTTATAAATCATGTCAGCTCCATCTTGGGTACTAATCTAGAAAGTACCCAAGGACATCTTTTAGGGAGCAGTGTCTCAGAATGGCAGCGTCCATTATTAAGGACCTCCAGCGCCCAGGGCATGCCCTTTTCTCACTGTGACCATCAGGTAGGAGGTACAGAAGCCTGAGGGCACACACTCAGCGATTCAGGAACAGCTTCTGTCATCTGATTCCTAAATAGACATTGAATCTTTGGACACTACCTCACCTTTTTTTTAAAATATACAGTATTTCTGTTTTTGCACGTTTTTAAAAAATCTATTCAATATATGTAATTGATTTACTAGATTATGTATTGCATTGAACCACTGCTGTTAAGTTAACAAATTTCACGTCACATGCCGGTGAAAATAAACCTGATTGTGATTCTGAACTTACTACACCAACCCTTCTACTACTTCTTCTAGGTCATTTATATATATTTTTAAAAAATCACAAAGAGGAGGGGTCCTAGAACAGATCCCTGTGGAACATCACTGCTCACCAACTCCATACAGAATACAAACCATCCACAACTACCCTTTGCCTTCTGTGGACAAGCCAATTCTGGATCCACAAAGCAAGGTCTCCTTAGATCCCATTCCTCCTTACTTTCTGAAGGGAATGTCATCAATGCCTTGCTGAAATCCATATACACTACATCCACTGTTCTACCTTCATCAATGTGTTTTGTTACATCCTCAAAGAATTCAATCAGGTTCATAAGGCACAACCTGTCCTTGACAAAGCCATGCTGACTAACCCTAATCAGTTTATGTCTCTCCAAATGCTCATAAATCCTGCCTTTCAGGATCTTCTCCAACAACTTGCCCACGACTGAAGTCAGCCTCACTGGTCTAATGAAACCTGGGTTATCTCTACTCCCTTTCTTAAACAAGGGAACAACATTTGCAACTCTCCAATTCTCCAGTCCCTATTGATGAAGCAAAGATCATCGCCAAAGGCTCAGCAATCTCTTCCCTCACTTCCCACAGTAGCCTGGGGTATATCTCATCCAGTTCTGGTGACTTATCTAACTTAGTGCTTTTCAAAAGCTCCCCACAATTGCCAAGGTCTTTTCCCCTGATGAATACTGAAGCAAAGTATTCATTAAGTACTTCTGCTACCTCCTCCAGCTCCAGGTTAGGGCAGTATTCTTTAGAATTTAGAAGATTGAGAGGAGATTTGATAGAGGTATAGATAGGGTAAATTATCAGGGGTATAGACGGGGTAAATGCAAGCAGGCTTTTTCCACTGAGGTTGGGTGAAACTACAACCAGAGGTTATGAGGAGAAACTCTTCACTCAGAAAGTCGAGAGAGCATGGAATGAGCTGCCAACACAAGTGGTGAATGCTTGCTCAATTTCAACTTGGATAGGTACATGGGTATTAGGGGTATGGTGGGATATGGTCCTGGTGCAGGTTGATGGGAATAGGCAGTTTAAATGGATTTGGCATGGACTAGATGGACTGAAGGGCCTGTTTCTGTGCTGTACTTTTCTATGACTCTGTGCATGAATGGCATACATCACAACACCAGCACGTCGTACACGTGTACATAAGACGCTTATGTTTTCCTTTCAATTAGCTTTATATTTTGGAGCTACAAATCATAATATAGACCTCAACAATGCCTTAAACAAATTCAATGTAACATCTCTCCTCTCACTTCTTTCCTCCTGCTGCCCAGACACCTAAACACTCCCTCGGGGTGAAACTGTGATTCACTTACACTGATTCCAATCCAGCGTCCTGCATTCCGAGCACACACGGTGGTCTCCTGTGTCAGACACAGATTAGAATTGGTAAATTGGTTTATTACTGTCACTCGGTCTTGGGCACTGGCCTCTCCAGCATCGAGGACATGTTGAAAGATGATGGGTCAAGCAGGCAAAAAGGAGCCCGAAGACACACACTCACTGTTTCAGGAACAGCTCCTTCCCTTCCTGCACCCGATTTCCGAAAGGACAATGAACACTACCTCACTACTTTAACAGTTGCTCTCTTTGTACTACTTAACTTTTTATTTATACTTATCGTGATTCATAGGTTTTTAATTACGTATACAATATATTGCCTCTGGAAAACAAACTTCATAATATATACCAAGTGATGTTAAACCAGATTCTGGTTCTTTACAAAGGTACAGTGTAAAGCCTGCCTTACCTTTCATACAGATCAAATCATACGGTGCATTAAGGTAATTACAGAGTGCAGAATAAAGAATAAAAAAGCAGAGAAAGTGCAGTGCAGGCAGACAACAAGATCATAGTGAGGTCAAGAGCCCATCTTACTGTACTAGGAAACCATTTAATAGTCATTTGTATCTTATGCCTGATAAGAGGTGGACAAAAGAGAATGTCCAGGGCGAGTCTAGAGATTGAAGCCTGGAGATCAAGGTCCCATCACTGGTGCATCCTGCAGTCGATTGGAAGTACAAGTCAAATACCAATGGCCAAAGCTCTGGGCTGACAAATCTGAGATTCCACTGGGAAAGTCGGGGCCTATTGTTCATGTTACAAGCCAGTGATTTGGATGACAGAACTGATGGCTTTGTGGCCCAGTTTACAGATGATGCAAAGATACATGGAGAGGCAGGGAGTCTGAAGAAAAGCTTACGATGTTAGGAGTATGGGCAAAGACTCGGCAAGTAGAACAGTGTCAGGAAGTGTATGATCATGCACCTTGTAAAAGGAATGAAGGCGTAGACCACTTTCTAAATGGGGAGGAAATTCAGAAATCAGAGATGCAAAGGGACTTGGGAGTCCTCCTGCAGATTTCCCTAAAGGTTAACTTGCAGGTTGAGTTTATGAAGTGGAAGCCAAATATGTTAGCTTTCATTTTAAAAGGACTAGAATATAAAAGCGAAGATATAATGTTAAGGCTTTATGAACTGTTGATCAGATTGCACTTGTGAGCAGTTTTGGGCCCCATCCAAGTAAAGATATGCTGGCATTGGAAGCTCACAAGACTGGCAAGGTTAATGTATGAGGAGTGCTGGATGGCCCTGGGCTGGTACTCACAACTTAGAAGAATGAGGGGGGCATCGCAATGAAACCCATTTAATTTTGAAAGGCCTATATAGAGTGGATGTGTAGAGGATGTTTCCTTTCATGGGGGAGTTTCAGACTAGAGGGCACACCCTCAGAACAGAAGGATGTCCCTTTAGAACCAAGGTGAAGAGGAATTTCTTTAGCTGGATGGTTGTGGAGGCCAAGTGACTGGGTATATTTAAAGTGGTGGGTAGGTTCTTGATTAAGGATTCCAAAGGATGGGGGTGATGGGAGGCTGAGGCAGAAGAATGGGGTGAGAGGTAAAAGAAATTGGCCATGATTAATGGCAGAGGAGCCTTGATGAAATCTGCTCCTGTCTTATGGTTAAGTGCACACTTTGGCATCTTAGGTAGTACTTTTGTGTGTGGGATGGAGAAAAGAGCTTGATTTTCTGTTGTTTATTGTGTTCTACTGAAGACTGGTGAACCTGCGGGCTGCCCCCAGCACATCCTTAGGTTGTGTTATTCAAATGATGCGTTTCACCGTAGGCTTCAATGTACATGTGACAGGCAAATGGACCTGAATCCATAGATGCTGCCTGAGTTGCTGAATTCTTCCAGCATTTTCTGTGTTAAGGGAATGAACAATGTAACAAGAAACATAGTACTCTGAATGTCAGCTTAAGCTGAGGGGCCGAATGGCCTACTCCAGCTCCTCTTCCAGGTGACATTATGACGAATGATAACAGAGGAATAACTTCAGCAAGGAACTCCTTTGGCTTCTCTTTATTGGGTTGTGGGATCTTCTGTATCCAGCAGAGAGTGCAGGTGTTGAGTCACAGAGCACGACAGCACAGAAACAGGCCCTTCAGCCCATCTAGTCTGTGCCAAGCTTCAGCGTGAAACAGGCCCTTTGAGTCGCCCTCGCCCCACCCCAGCAACTGACTGATTTAACCCTCGCCTAATCACAGGATAATTTACAATGACCGATCATCCTACTAACTGATAGGTCTTTGTAACATGGAAGCACCTAGAAGAAACCCACAAGATCAAGGAGAGAACAGACAATCTCCTACAGACGGCACCAGAATTGAAGATCCTGCGTACCCTAACTGTTACACTACCCTACCATAGTGCCCACGGTATTCTATCTTGCCCCATCAACCTGTTCCGACCATAATCTTTCTTAACCACCCATCAATGAACTTTCACCCTTAGCCCATGACCTCTCGTTATAGTGCCACCCACCTAAGTGGGAAAAGCCTGTTTGCATTGAGCCTATCAGTACTATGTACACTTTTGAATGCTTGTGGTAAACAGCACTCATGAGAGGCAGCTCCTCTTCCAGCGCTGCACTGAAGTGACAGCCCAGGCATAATGCTACCCCTGCTGACAGACCCTGCTTCACAACCTCTGACCCACAGGCAAAAACAACTGCCCCAAGGCCACAAATGTCAGGGATATTGGAAGGGTGAGTAGGGGTGCCGCAAGTTCTGGCATGGATGAGATGGGCCAAACGGCCTTGTTTTGACCTGCAAGAAACAAATGCTGAGTTTGTAAAGACTGGTGCTGGTGTCAAACCCACCCGCTCATTGAAAGCCTTGACCCTGCGGCAGGCAGGGATTGGCACCAGTAAGCCGATGGCGTCACAGCACTGGCAGTGTTGAATCTGGCAGATGGAAATTACGTCCTCTCCAGGGCACCATGGGCTGGAGGTGGAGGCTGCTGCCATAAAGAGAAGCAGTGGAGGTGTGCTGCAGTAAAGAGGGCCCAGGAGCACACGTTAGGTAAGTATTTACACTACGTGTCCAGTGTCTGTTCTGTCCTGCCACTGCAGGCACACAATTTAGATAAGTATTTGCAACCCAGTGTAACTTGAAGGGTTACTGAATATTTAGTGGCTGTCTTGTCCTGTAAATAGTTAGCTTACTTATTTAACTGAGCCTTTATAAGACACTAGTCAGGCTGCACTTGGAGTATTTTCAACAGTTTTGGACCCCGTATCTAAGAAAGGAGGTGTTGTCATTCAGGGGAGGTTCATGAAGATGATTCCAGGAATGAAGGGGTTAACAATTGAGGAGAATTTGGCAGATATGGGCCTGTACTCACCAGAATTTAGAAGATTGCAGGGGGATCTCATTAAAACTTACCAAATGTTTAAAGGACTAGATAGGGTGGATGTGAAGAGGATGTTTCCTGTGGTGGGGATGTCCAGAGTTAGAGGGTCCAGTCTCAAAATTGAAGGGGTGACCTTTTAGAAGAGAGGTAAGGAGGAATTGTTTTAGCCAGAGAATAGGGAATCTGTGGAATGCTCTGCCACAGACTGCAGTGGAGGCCAAGTCTGTGGGTGTATTTAGGGCGGAAGTTGATCATTTCCTGATTGGTCAGAACATCAAAGGATATGGCGAGAAGACAGGCGTATAAGGCTGAGTGAGATCCGAGATCAGCCATGATGGAATAGCAGAGCAGAGTCTATGGGCTGAATGGCCTAATTCTGCCCCTGTGTCTTATGTTCTTACTGGTAGTCCCCAGATATCGAACCTGCAGATCTGATTTCACACGACAGCTGCACTGGGCCGGGCTGGCGGGCAGTGGGGGGGGGATGCAATGGTTAGGCCAAGCTCGACAAGTGGAGGAGACAGCAAAGTTATATCTAATACCAGTATTCAGAGGTTTATTTTTTAAAATAATCATTAGTTTGTTTTGTTCTACATACATCTGTTTGTCTCGTTTCACAGCAGTTACTTCCCCAAATCTCACAGTTCCGTGCAATACGTACTGACACCGTCCAAAACAAGGCACTTGCTAACAGACACAAAGCAAGCTTAATGCTTAATAAAACTTTGATCAGGAGGCAATGGGCTAAACTTCTCCTGCACAAAGGATTGGAAGACTAAAGGTTGTGAGGTGTTGAAATTGCACAGTTAAACACTGAAACAGGGTGCAGTTACATCACATCCCTTGTGCTGACTCCAACTCTCATTGTTGAAACTTCTCAATATGCTCCCGGGCAATGATGAGCCTCTGGATTTGAGCCGTGCCTTCATATATCTGTAAAAGAAACCACAAGCTGGATGATTCATGGTGAAACTGATAACTTGTCAGCAACACAAGAGATTCTGCAGCTGTTGGAAATCCAGAGTAACACACACAAACACATTTCAGCCCTGGTTGAAAGGTCTCAGCATGAAACATCGCCTGCTTATTCCCCTGAAAGATGCTGCCTGACCTAATGAGTTTCATGAGCATTTTAGACCACAAGACCATGACATAGGAGCAGAATTAGGTCATTCAGCCTACTCCAACTTGTGTGTGTTAACCTGTCATCGAACTGTTATGAAATCAAAATGGTTTGGCATCTGGTCCACCAGATGACATTTGCTACACCCACACCTGGCCCCATCTCTCCTCAAGCCAAGAAGGTACTTGACAAGATGCTGTACCCGAGGCTGCTTACATGGCCAATTAGAACATGGTGTGACGGGAAAGATACCAACATGGATACAATACTGGCTGATTTGCAGGAGGCAAAGGGAAGGAACAAAGCAAGCCTTTCCTAGTTGGCTGCCAGTTACCAGTGGCGTTCCACGGGGGTCTGTGTTGGGCCAGCTTCTTTTTATATATGTCAATGACTTGGATGCTGGAATTGATGGCTTTGTAGCAAAGTTTGCGAATGATACCGAGAGAAGTAGAGGGGCAGGTAGCTTTGAAGAAATAGGGAAGCTACAGAAGAATTTAGACAGATTAGGAGAGTGGACAAATAACTCACAGATGGAATACAGTGTCAGGAAGCGTATGGCCATGCACTTTGGTAGAAGAAATAAAAGTGTAGACAATACTCTAAATAGAGAGAAAATTCAAGAGTCTGAGGTGCAAAGGGACTTAAAACTCCTCATGCAGAATTCCCTAGAGGTTAATTTGCAGGTAGTCCAATCACAAACAGATGCTAGAAATTCAAGCAACACACACAGCAGGAACTCAGCAGGCCAGGCAGCATCTATGGAAAAGAGTAAACAATCGTTATTTCAGGCCGAGACCCTTCATCGAGACTGGTGAGAAAAGGTGCCACACATCCTCCCTCACTACCATTCAGGGCCACAAACGGTTCTTCCAGGTGTCTGGTGCTCCCGGTGTGGCCTCTTGTAGTCCTGACGTAGATTGGGAGATCACTTTGCCGAGCATCTACTCTCTGTCTGCCAGAAAAAGTGGGATCTCCTAGTGGCCACTCCTTTTAATTCCATTCCCAATCATCAATCCATGGCCTCTTCCACCGTCGCAATGAGGCCACACTCAGACTGCAGGAGCAACACCTCATATTGGTAACCTCCAACCTGACGGCATGAGCACTGATTTCTCGAACTTCTGGTGATGGCACCTCCCACCTTCTCCTTCCCTCTCCCATCTCATCTCCCTTCTCTTACTTCCATGGCCTTCTGTCCTCTCCCATCAGATTCTCCCTTCTCCAGCCCTTTATCTCTCACCAATCGACTTCCCAGCTCTTTACTTCAACCTTCCCCTCTCAGTTTCACCTATCACCGCGTATTTCTTCCACCTCTCCCCCAACTTCTTGTTCTGTCTCATCTTTTCTCTTCAGTCCTGATGAAGGGTCTCGGCCCGAAACATCAATGGTTTACTCTTTTCCATAGATGCTGCCTGGCCTGCTGAGTTCCTCCAGCATTTTGTGTGCATGGGTTGTAATTTTCAGATAGAGTCAGTGCAAGGAAGGCAAACTCAATGTTAATGTGCCTTTTGAGAGGATCAGAATACAAAAGCAAGGACTCACTTGGGGGTATTGTGAGCAGTTTTGGGCGCCTCATTTCAGAAAGGATGTGCAGACATTGGAGAGGGTTCGGAGGAGGTTCAGGAGAATGATTCCGGAATGAAAGGGTTAATGTGTGGGGACCGATTGATGACTCTGGGTCTGTACTCACTGGAATTAAGAATGGGGGGGGGGGGGGGTGGGCAGGGATCTCATTGAAACCTATCGAATGGTGAAAGGATAGAGGGACATCCTTTTAGAATGGAGATGGGGAGGAATTTCTTTAACCAGAGGATGATGCATCTGTGAAATTCTTTGCCACAGCTTGCTGTGGTGGCTAAGCCATTGGGTGTATTTAACGCAGAGGTTGATAAATTCTTGATTAGTCCGAGTATGAAGGGATAAGGGAAGAAGGCAGGTGACTGGGGCTGCGAAGAAAACAGATTGGCCATGATGAAGTGGCAAAACAGACTTGATGGGCCAAATGGCCTAATTCTCATCACACATGAAGCACCAACAGCATTTTACTGTTTACTTTTTAAACTTGTGTCATAAATACACATTATTTGTTAATTTATTTGTGGTAATATTGCTGTGTGTTATGTGTGAGTTATATGCACGGTGACGTGCATCTTGGCCTGGACGAATATTGTTTCATTTTGTGGTATACATGTATACGGTTGAATGAATAAGCTAAACTTGAATTTGAGAAAAGTTGCATGATTGTACAGTTGGTTGGGGAGGTCACACCTGGAATACTATGCACAGTTTTGGTGTCTTTGTTTAAGAACAGATTTTCTGGTGTTGGAGTGAGGGTGGGGCTGAAGAGGAGTCAAGCAGCTTGAAGGGAACCTCCAGCGAAGAGTGAGTAGTCCCCAGCTGGAGGACAGTGACTCATTGCTGGATCCACACCAGATTTCTATAGATGCACAGTAGAGTGATTCCGAATATAGAAACACCAACGCCCAGGAAAGGAAAACCCTTCAGTTAGTGGGGGATACAGCCCAGTCCATCACAGGCAAAGCTCTCCCTGCCACTGACCATTTTACAAAGATCATCGCTACAAGAAAGCAGCACCTATCATTATGAACTCCCACCATCCAGACCATACCCTCTTCTGGTGATAACCTGAAGGCACAGGAACCTCAGGTCCCACCACATTGCCTTCAACCATCAGGCTTCTGAAGTGGCATTGATAACTTCACTCACCACAATCTGAACTGATTTACAACCTATAGAATCACTTCCAAGGGTTCTTTACAACTATGTTCTCAAAATCAGTTATATTTGCACAGTTTGTCTTCGTTTGTACATTGGTGTTTGTCAGTCCTTGTTTGTCTAGGTATAAATTTTTGGAAATTCCATTTCAAATTCCTGGGTGACAAGATCTCTGAAGATCTATCCTAGGCCCAACGTATCGATGCAGCTACAAAGACACAGCAATGGCTAATTTTCATTAGGAGTTTGGGGAGAAGTGGTATGTCACCAAAGTCTCCCACAAATTTCTGCAGATGTAGAGGATGTCCTGTAATAAGGAACCTGTGGAATTCACTGACACAGAAGGCTGTGGAGACCAAGTAATTGAGTATATATGAAATGGAGGTTGGTAGATTCCTAATTAGTCAGGATGTCAGAAGATTGCAGGGAGAAAGCAGAGCTGAAAGAGATAATAAATTCGCCATGATGGAATAGTGGAGCAGACTCCATGGAGAGAGTGGTCTAACTGTGCTTCTATGTCTGATGTAGAGCATTCCAATTGGTCGTATGGAGGGGGTCACTGAACAGGATCAGAAAGTTGTAAGCTTAGCCAACTCCATCGTGGGCACTAGACTCCCCAGCATCCAGGACACTTTCAAAGGTGATGCCTCAAAAAGGGGGCATCCATTATTAAAGACCCCATCGCCCAGGAAATATCCACTTCTCATTACCAACATGAAGGAGAAGGTACAGGAGCCTGAAGACACACACAACATTTCAGCAACAGCTTCTTCCCCTCTGCCATCAGATTTCTGAATGGAGAATGAACCCTTGTACACTACCTCAGTATTTGTGCAGACACCAGAAATCCAAAGCAACACACCCAAAACACTGGAGGAATTCAGCAGGTCAGGCAGCGACTACCAGCTGAAACCCTTAATCAGGACTGGAAAGAGGAAAAAAAGTGGAGGGAGAGGGGAAAGAAGACAAGCTGGAAGGTGATAGGTGAAGCCAGATATGTAGAAAAGGTAAAGGGCTGGAGAAGAAGGAACCATTGCAGAAAGGGATGATGAGACCACTCTCACTCCTGAGAGTGGTCTCATTGTGGAACAACGAGGCCATGGTCAGACATGTCAGAACAGGAATGGGCCATAGGGAAATTAGCATAGGTAGCAGACACCAACAGAATCAACAAACTCATTCGTAATGGTGGTGTCTGAATGCCAGCTTGGACAATGTCTCCCATCCACTCCATGATGTACTGGTTAGGCACAGGAGTACATTCAGCCAGAGACTCATTCCACCGAGATGCAACACTGAGCGTCATAGGAAGTCATTTCTGCCTGTGGCCATCAAACTTTACAACTCCTCCCTCGGAGTGTCAGACACCCTGAGCCAATAGGCTGGTCCTGGACTGGTTTCCACTTAGCATAATTTACTTATTATTTTTAATTATTTATGGTTTTATATTGCTATATTTCCACACTATTCTTGGTTGGTACGACTGTAATGAACCCCAGTTTCCCTCGGGATCAATACAGTCTGTCTGTCTGAAATTACACTTTTTGCAGATGAAGTGGTGGTGCTCAACAAGAGTCCCTCAGTTCATATTGGACCTCACCAATGTAGAGGAGGCCACATTGGGAACACCAGACACATAAACGATTCCAGCAAATTCACAAGTGAAATGATGCATCACGTGGAAGGACTTTTTGGAGCCCTCAGTAGAGGTGAGGGAGAAGGTGAATGGGCAGTGTAGCATTTCTGTCGCTTGAAAGGATATGTACCAGGAGGGAGATTAGTGGGGAGGGATGAACGAGCAAGGAAATCATTGAGGGAGTGATTACTGCAGAAAGCAGAGCATTGGGGGACGGCAAGGATGTGTTTGGTGGTAGAATCCCATTGAAGGTTGAAGTTGTGGAGAATGATTTGGATGGTGAGGACATAGGGTGGTAGGTGAGGACAAGAGGGTGGGAGGTGAGGACAGAGGGTGGTAGGTGAGGACAAGAGGAACTGTAAAGGCAGTGGGAAGATGAAGTGAGCACAGACATCCAGGAAATGTTGGAGATACAGATGAGGGCAGCATCAATGGTGGAGGAAGGAAAATCCCCGATCTTTGAAGGACGACGTCTCAGATCTCAGTCCTGGAAAGGAAAGCCTGACCCTGCAAACAGATGTGGCTGCGATGAAGAAACTGAGAAAAAGGAATATTGTTTTTTATAGGAGATAGGGTGGGAAGAGATATAGTTGAGATAGCAATGGGAATCAGTAGGTTTTTAAGAGATGTTGGCTGACCGTTTGTCTCCAGAAATGGAGACAGAGAGATCGAGAAAGGGGAGAGGGCTGTCAGAAATGGACCAAGTGCATGTAAGGGCAGGGTGCAAGTTAGAGGCAAAGTTAATGAAATCGACCTGCTCAGCATAGGTGCATGAAGCAACACCAATGCGGCTGTCAGTGTAGCACAACAGAGTTGGAAGCATTGCCAGGGAAGGCTTGGCTCACGGAGTGCTCTACATAGGCAATGAAAAGGCAGGCATAGCTGTGGTCCATGGCTACCCCTTGAGATTGGAGAACCCAAGGAGAAAATGATGAAGGTGATGACCAGTTCTGCCAGATGGTGGTAGTTGAGAGGAACTGGCTGAGTCAGTTATATACATACGCACGTACAGTACTATGCAAAATCCATATATATCTACAGCACTTAAGACTTTTGGACAGTACTGTAGTAATTTTACGTATTGCACTGTACTGCTGCCTCAAAAAAAAAACAAATTTCAAGACATATGTGAGTAATGATAAACCAGATTCTGATCTGGGTCTCCATTGTGGACTGAGAGTGGGAAGGGGGGAGGGAGAGGGGAATCATGGCCGGGAAAAGGGGAAGAGAGAGGAAAGGGAGTGGGAAGCACCAGAGAGACATTCTATAATGATCAATAAACTAATTGCTTGGAATCAAATGACTTTGTCTGGTGTCTCGGTGCTGGGTGTGTCTGCACCTGTGCCACCCACCCCACCCCCGGCATTCCTTCTCTGCCACCTATTCTACACTCCTCCCACAACGCTCCAACTTTGCCATTCCCCACATCCTTTGTTCCTGACAGATTTACAAACTTGCTCTCTGCTCCATGTTGACAAAAACAGTACTGTGCGACCATATACTGTATGTGCTTAAAACTTTTGCACAGTAATACATGTATATCGCCATATTCCACCCAAGATTCATTTCTTTGTGGGCATTTACAGAACAGAAACACAACTGAATCAATAAAAAACTACAAAGACTGACAAGCAGCCAATGTTTCTTTGTGGCAGCGGTACAGTACAATACAGGACCATGGGGGTGGCGATATGTCTCCGCCAAAGGAGGTGTAAGGCGCCCTTTCCTTTCACTAGCCTGCAGGTCACACTTGGGCAAGGTGTAGCACCTGCTCAGTCCCCCAGTCAGGGTTACGTAAAGCCATGGGAGTGGGTGGTGGATGGTTGTATGAGCAGCTGGTGCAGATCACAAGTCCTGGTTATGAGACCACTGACATCAGACTGTTCTACGGTGAAGTACAGAAAGGAAAACGTTCCCATGGAGGCCAGATGAAATCAGAATCAGATTTATTATCATCGAAATGTGTTGTGAAATTTGTTAACTTAGCAGCAGTACAATGATAATATAGAAAAAAACAATTAAAGTTATATAGGTATATTAAATAGTTAGAATAAAACAGTGCAAAACAGAAATAATTTATATTAAGAAGTGAGGTAGTGTTCATGGGTTCAGTGTCCATTTAGCAATTGGATGGTAGAGGAGAAGAAGCGGACTGTGTGCCTTAAGGCTGCTCTACCTCCTGCCTAATGATAACGATGAGAAGAAGGCATGTCTTTGGCAGACAACCTCTGAAGAGTATTGATAGTGGCTGCAGTCACCCATCATGTGATGACACTGCCCAGAAGGCAATGGCAAGCCACTTCCTCAGAAAATTTTGCCAAGAACAATAACGGTCATGAAAAGACCATGATCGTCCATATCATAAAACATGGCACATAACGAACAAATTGTGCAAAAGCCTTAGGCATACACTTATGTACATGTATGTGGCTGCGTGTATGTGCTAATGTATGTACAATTGTAATTTATAGATTTTTATTATATACTGTATTGCAATGTACTGCTGTTGCAAAACATTTCATGACATATGTAATAATAAACCTGATTCGAACTTTCTTTCCCCGTGAGTGTCTACAGGGTTGTATGTGCTAAGATAATGAACTTATTTGAACTCTAAACTTCTCAAATGCCACAGTAATGTGTCTGAGGGATTTCTCATTCTCTGTCAGTGCTCATGACGTTCTTGCCCGTTTCTTGTCTCCTGTGATGAAAGCCTTCAAGATCGATCACTGATGCGTTTCTCACAGTAGCATCAGCCAGTGATCCGTCACCCAGGCACAGACTGAGTGTCTCAGCTGAATGGTGATTCATCACAAAACTAGACAGTATTAAACGACTGAGCCTGAGGCATTTCTGTTGGTTGAAAGGCTATTTTACTTCTTAATGCACGGTCTTCCAGTGTCTAAACACGTTGGGTCCTGTAGACACAGACAATGCATGTAGACATAGAGCGCTACAGTAAAGAAACAGGTCCTTCTGCCCATCTAGTCCATACTGGGGCATTGGCCATGGAAACCAGCTTGCCGGAGCTTCCACTGGTGGTCCTGCAGCAGTTTTGTTTTGCAGGGTGGAATTGCTAGCCCCATGCCCAACTCTCCTCCTTTTACAGCTTCATTTAGTTCCTGCCAAACTGCTATTCTGCTTAGATCCATCAACCTGCACCTGGACCACAGCCCTCCATACCCCTCCAATATGCCCCTATCCAAACTTCTCTTATATGTTCGTTCCACACTCTCATGAGTGAAGAAGTTTCTTCTCATGTTCCCCTTAAACATTTCACCCTTAACCCATGATCTCTAGTTCTAGTCTCACCCAACCTCAGCGGAAAAAAACCTCTCTGCATTTACCCTATCAATAACCCTCAATATTGTTGCTCTGTATCAAATCTCCCCTCAATCTTCTATGCTCCAGGGAATTAAAATCCTAACCTGTTCAATATTTCTCTATAATTCAGGTCCTCAAGTCATGTCAGTAGCTTTATACAGTTCACTTGAACGGGTGTCATATGTGTATTTCATTATCTGTGAATTTATTTGTGGAGTTATTACTTTGTGTTATGTGTGAGTTATATGTACTGTGTTGTGCACCTTGGTCCAACGGACGTTGTCTCGTTTGGTGATATACATGTGTACGGTTGAAGTGACAATAAACTAAATTTGATCTTGAGTGAAGTTATCCATGCTGGTTCAGGAGTCTGATGGTTGCAGGGTAACGACTGTCCCTGAATCTGGTCATGCAGGACTCAAGATCCTGTAGGTGGTGCAGGACCTGCCTGCTGGTGGTAGTGAGAAGAGAGCTTAGCCTGGTTGGTGGGGTGGTGGGGGTCCTTGATGATGGATGCTGCTTTCCCGTGCTCAATGCTGGTAACGGCTTTGCCTGTGATAAACTATCTCTATGTTTTGTCGACTTTTGCATTCCTGGATATTGGAGTTTCCATAGCAGGCCATGATACAACCGCTGTTCATCCAAGGAGGTTTGTCAAAGATTTTGGCAACATGCCAAATCTACACAAATGTCTAAGTAAAGATACTATAGAAAGACCAATAAAGGTGACTGCACACACTTCAAACACTCTCTACCACTGTGTAACAGTTTCTTCCCCCAAGCCATTAGACTCCTCAATTCCAAGGCAACACGAGTGAATCTGCAGATCCTGGAAATAAATAAAAACACAAAATGCTGGCAGAACTCAGCAGGCCAGACAGCATCTATAGGAAGAGGTAGTGACGTTGTTTCAGGCTGAAACCCTTCATCAGGAGTGAAGTAACATGGGATGGTCGAGGGGGGATAAGAAGTGGGGGGAGGGATGAAGTAGAGAGCTGGGAAGTGATAGGCTGGAGGGAAATGGGCTGGGGGAAGGTGGAGAATTATGGGAAATAAAAGAGAAAGAAAGGTAGGGCTGGGGGGAGATTATAGTGAGGGGGAAAAAGAGAGAGAAAGAGAACCAGACTAAAATTAGAGATAGGGATGGGGTAAGGGGGGGGGGGGGCAGGGGTATCAACAGAGGTCTGTGAGTTGAATGTTCATGCCGGCAGGCAGGAGGCTACCTAGGTGGGAGATAAGGTATTGCTCCATCGACCTGCGTGTGGCCTCATCTTGACGGTAGAGGCGGCCATGGACAGACATGTTGGAGTGGGAGTGGTTTTGTGGAATTGAAGTGTGTGGCCACAGGGAGATCCCGCCACTGCTGGAGGACTGAGCACCGGTGTTCAGCGAAACGGTCTCCCAGTCTGCGGCGGGTCTCCCCAATGTATAAATGGCCACATCAGGAGCACCGGATACAGTAAATCACCCCAGTTGACTCGCAGGTGAAGTGGTGCCTCACCTGAAAGGACTGTCGGGGGCCTGGGATGGTGGTGAGGGAAGAAGTGTGGGGGCAGGTGTAGCACTTCCGTTTGCAGGGATGAGTGCCTGGAGGGAGGCCGGTGGGGAGGGATGGGGGGGATGAATGGACAAGGGAGTCGCGTAGGGAGCGATCCCTGCAGAAAGCCGAGAGTGGGGGGGAGGGGAAGATGTGGCTGGTGGTGAGATCACATAGGAGGTGGCGGAAGTTACGGAGGATTATGCATTGGATCTGTAGGCTGGTAGGGTGATAGGTGAGGACCAGGGGGACTCTATCCCTGGTGGGCTGGTGGGGGGATTGGGTGAGAGCAGAGGTGCTTGAAATACGGGAGATGCGATGGAGGGCAGAGTTGATAGTGGACGAAGGGAAGCCCCTTTCTTTAAAAAAGGAAGACATCTCCTTTGTCCTAGAATGAAAGGCCTCATCCTGAAAGCAGATGCGGCGGAGGCAGAGGAATTGAGAGAAAGGGATAGCATTTTTGCAGGAGACAGGGTGGGAGGAGGAATAGTCTAGGTAGCTGTGGGAGTTAGTAGGTTTGTAGTAGACATCGGTGGATAGGCTGTCTCCAGAGATAGAAACAGAAAGATCTAGAAAGGGGAGGGAGGTGTCATAAATAGACTCCTCAATTCCCAGGGTCTAGTCTGACACGAACCCACACACTCACACACACTCAACTGAACACCACTCCACTCCCTTTGCAATTTTTGCTTATTTCTTTCTCAATTCCTGCTAAAACATTGTTTACATTTATATCATTTATTATTAGATAGATACTTTATTCATCCCCATGGGGAAATTCAACATTTTTTCCAATGTCCCATACACTTATTGTAGCAAAACTAATTACATACAATACTTAACTCAGTATAAATATGATATGCATCTAAAATCACCCTCTCAATCTGAGGTCTAGTGTAGTTTTGTGTTGTTTCATGTAGTACCATGGTCCTGGAGGAACGTTGTTTTGTTTTAACTGTGTGCTCCACCAGCAGTTATGGTTGAAATGAAATAAAAAGCGACTCGACTTGACTTGACATGTGGTACTCAGTGTATAGAGCAGTGTCACGCAAACAGGAGAGTTAACTTGACTTTCTCCTAACTCCAACATGGGACGTGCCCTCTTCTCATTACTACTATCAAGGAGGTGGTACAGGAGTCTGAAGACACACACACACACACACACAAAGTTTTAGGAACAACTTCTTCCTCTCCGTCTTCAGATTTCTGAACAGACAATTAACCATGTGCACCACCTCATTATTTATTTTAACACTCATCATTTTTTGTAAATATTTCGTATTGTAATTTTTTACGATTACATAAGATTCTGCAGAGAGAACAAATGCAAAATTCAGGCGCTCAGCATGAGGAGTCTTGGCCATTCTCCATCAACGTTGCCTGTCCGTAAGACCGTACGACATGGGAACAGAAGTAGGCCATTCAGCCCATTGACTCTGCTCTACCATTCCATCATGGCTGATTTATTATCCCTCTCAGCCCCATTCTCCTGCATTCTCCCTGTAACTTTTGACACACACCCTGACAAATTTAGAACCCATCAACTTCTGGTTTAAATATACCCAATGACTTGGCCTCTACAGCTGTCTGTAGCAATGAATTCCACACATTCACCACCCTCTGGCTGAAGAAAATCCTCATTTCTGTTCTAAAGTGAAGCCTCTCTATTCAGAGTCTGTGCCCTCTGGTCCTACACTCGCCCACTATTGAAAACATCCTCTCCATGTTCATTCTATCCAGACCATTCAATATTTGATAGGTTTCAATGAGATACTCCCTTCTTTGTTCTAAACTCCAGTGAGTACAGGCTCAGAGATATCAAACGCTTCTCATATGTATGTTAACCCTTTCATTCCTAGGATCATTCTTGTAAACCTCCTCTGGACCCCCTCCAATGTCAGCACACCTTTTCATAGAAACATAGAGAACCTACAGCACACAAAGCTGTGCCAAACACGTCCTTACCTTAGAACGACCTAGGCTTAGCCATAGCCCTCCATTTTCCTAAGCTTC
The DNA here is from genome assembly GCF_048418815.1 of Hemitrygon akajei. Classification (NCBI taxonomy): domain Eukaryota; kingdom Metazoa; phylum Chordata; class Chondrichthyes; order Myliobatiformes; family Dasyatidae; genus Hemitrygon; species Hemitrygon akajei. Next base: position 3,796,179 of record NC_133135.1, on the reverse strand, counting down.
ATGTATCCATCCAGGAGTTTCTTAAAAGACCCTGTCGTTTCCACCTCCACAACCGCCACCAGCAGCCCATTCCACACACTCACCACTCACAGCCTAATAAACTTACCCCTGACATCTCCTCTGTACCTAATTCCAAGCACCTTAAAACTGTGCCCTCTCGTGTGCTAGCCATTTCAGCCCTGGGAAAAAGCCTCTGACTATCCACACAATCAATGCCTCTCATCATCTTGTATACCTCTATCAGGTCACCTCTCATCCTCCGTCGCTCCAAGGAGAAAAGGCTAAGTTCACTCAACCTATTCTCATAAGGCATGCTCCCCAATCCAGGCAACATCCTTGTAAATCTCCTCTGCACCCTTTCTATGGTTTCCACATCCTTCCTGTAGTGAGGCGACCAGAACTGATCACAGTACTCCAAGTGGGGTCTGACCAGGGTCATATATAGCCGCAACATTACCTCTCGGCTCTTAAACTAATCCCACAATTAATGAAGGGCAATCCACTGTATGCCTTCTTAACCACAGAGTCAAACTGTGTAGCAGCTTTGAGTGTCGTATTCCTGTGATCCTCGACACTGCCGAGAGTCTTACCATTAATGCTGTATCTTGACCTACCATAATGAACCACCTCACACTTATCTGGGTTGAACTCCATCTGCCACTTCTCAGCCCAGTTTTGCATCCTATCAATGTCCTGCTGTAACCTCTGATAGCCCTCCACACTATCCATAACACCCCTAACCTTTGTGTCATCAGCAAACTTACTAACCCATCCATCCAATTCCTCATGCAGGTCTTTTATAAAAATCACAAAGAGTAAGGGTCCCAGAACAGATCCCTGAGGCACACTGCTGGTCACCGGCCTCCATGTAGAATATGATCCATCTACAACCACTCATTGCCTTCTGTGGGTAAGCCAATTCTGGATCCACAAAGCAATGTCCCCTTGGATCCCATGCCTCCTTACTTTCTCAATATGCCTTGCATGGGGTACCTTATCAAATGCCTTACTGAAATCCATATACACTACATCTACAGCTCCACCCTCATCAATGTGTTTAGTCACATCCTCAAAAAATTCTACCAGGCTCGTAAGGCACAACCTGCCTTTGACAAAGCCATGCTGACTATTCCTAATCATATTATGCCAATCCAAATGTTCATAAATCCTGCCTCTCAGGATCTCCTCCACCAACTTGCCAACAACTGAAGAAAGACTCACTGGTCTATAGTTTCCTGGGCTATCCCTACTCCCTTTTTTGAATAAGGGAACAACATCTGCAACCCTCCAATCCTCCAGAACACCTCCCGTCCTCATCGATGATGCAATGATCATCGCCAGAGGCTCAGCAATCTCCTCCCTCGCTTCATACAGTAGCCCATCCAGTCTCAATGACTTATCCAACTTGATGCTTTCCAAAAGCTCCAGCACATCCTCTTCCTTAATATCTACATGCTCAACCTTTTCAGTCTGCTGCAAGTCATCCCTATAATCGCCAAGATCCTTTTCCATAGTGAATACTGAAGCAAAGTATTCATTAAGTACCTCTGTCATCTCCTCCAGTTCCATACACGCTTTTCCACTGTCACACTTGATTGGTCCTATTCTTTCATCTTTTATCCTCTTGCTCTTCACATACTTGTAGAATTCCTTGGGGTTTTCCTTAATCCTGTCTGCCAAGGCCTTCTCATGACTCCTGGCTCTCCTAATTTCATTCTTAAGCTCTTTCCTGCTCGCCTTATAATCTTCTAGATCTCTATCATTACCTAGTTGTTTTGAACCTTTGGTAAGCTCTTCTTTTCTTCTTGGCTAGATTTACTATAGCCTTTGTACACCATGGTTCCAGTATGCTACCACCCTTTCCCTGTCTCATTGGAACATATCTACGCAGAACCCCACGCAAATATCCCCTGAACATTTGCCACATTTCTTCCATACGTTTCCTTGAGAACATCTGTTTCCAATTTATGCTTCTGTTCCTACCTGATAGCCTCATATTTCCCCTTAATCAAATTAAACTTTTCCCTAACTTGTTTGTTCTTATTCTTCTCCAATGCTTTTCTTGGAGAAGAGGCCCAAAACTGCTCACAATACTCCATGTGCGGTCTTATCAGTGCCTTATAAAAAGTACATCCTTGCTTTTATATTCTAGTCCTCCCAAAATGAATGCTAACATTGCCTTTGCCCTCCTTACCACCGATTCAACCCGCAATTTAACGTTTAGGGAATGCTGCACGAGGACTCCCAAGTGCAGGAATTGAACTTATGTCACGAATTGGCGACATAAGTTACTCGGTATTTTTGAACATTTGCTTACTATGTTAAATATTTTGCACCTTGACCTCACAGGAACGTTCTCTTGTTCAGCTGTATCAACGTATGACTTGAATGATAGTTAAACTTGACTTGATTTGAGTTCAATTCCTCTGCACCAGTTACACTAACCGAGAAACAGAAAGTGAGCTCGGCTATGCCGCTGATCAGTGTTGCGACCCTGGCAGACCAACTGCCCCAGTGTGGAGTCATCCCACTGACCTGATAGATCTTGGCATCACGCATCAGCTTCTCCACTGGATAATCGCTGTTGAAACCGTTGCCACCAAAGACCTGGACGGCATCACTGGCCACCTGATTGGCAATGTCGCCGGCGAAGGCCTTGGCGATGGAGGCGTAGTAGGTGTTCTTTCTACCCTGGTCGACCTCCCAGGCAGCCCGCTGGTAAGCAAGGCGAGCTAGTTCCACTTTCATCGCCATCTCCGCCAACAGGAAGGAAACAGCTTGATGCTGAGGGGGACAAAGCGGGGCAGGGGGGAGAAGAGGGAGACAGAGGGTGAAAAACAAGGTGGTACAGTAACAGTGTCTGACCAGGGTTCAATGCCTGTCTGTAAGGAGTCTGTGCGTTCTCCGTGTTTGTATGTTTCCTCTCACAGTCCAGACGTACGTGTTCAGTTCAGTGAGAGGGGGTATGCTGTGATGCTGTGTTGGCACCAAAAGCACGGTGACGCTGCGGGCTGCCCCCAGCGCATCCTCTGACTGTTGACGCAAATAACACATTTCCCTGTAGGTTTCGACGTACATGTGTCTGATAAAGCTCATCTTTATCTTTTAGCAGAGTACAGCTTTAACCCAATCACACTCATAGTCAAGTATCACAGCACATAAACAGGCCCTTCGGCTCATCAATCACATACATTCTCCCCACATTCCTCTCAACTCCCCCAAGATTCCACCCCACACTACACACTGGGGACAAACTACATTGACCACTTAACCCAACAACCCCCACGTCTTTGGGATATGTAAGGAAACTGCAGTATCCTGGGTGCAGAGGGGGAACCCACACAGTCACAGTGAGAATGTGCAAGTTCTCTTGTTATGGAATATCCCTCCTTTCAATGTTTGAGCCCCAGTTGAAAATATCCCTTTCACATTTCCAAGTCTGAGAATGCTGAATTCTGCACTCTGCCCCAGTCACTGTTTTTTCCTTGCCTTGCTCGGGTCATCAACATTCCCCTGCGCAGCCCCAGTTTCCGATCCCCCCCCCCCTCACCTCGTCACATGTTAAATTAGACTATTGGTTACTTTCTTTTACTTGCTTGTATTTTTTGTAACTACTTGCTCACATGCAAACTGTTTAGAAACAAGAGAAAATCTGCAGATGCTGGAAATCCAAGCAACACACACACAATGCTGGAGAAACTCACCAGGCCAGGCAGCATCTATAGAAAAAAGTACAGACTATGTTTCGGGCTGAGACCGTTTGGCAGGAGTCCTCCAGCATTTTGTGTGCAACTGTTTAGTATGTTATGTAGTGGTCACAATATGTAAATACAGTTCAATGTGTCCCCTAGTGGTCACAGTGTGTAAATACAGTTCAATGTGTCCCCTAGTGGTCACAGTGTGTAAATGCAGTTGTTCAGTGTGTCCTCCAGTGGTCACAGTGTGTATACAGGTGTCCTCTGTTTCCGAATATTCGCTTTACACAACTTCGCTTTTATGAAAGACTTACATTAGTACCTGTTTTTGCTAACCAAAAGATGATTTTCGCTTTTATGAAAAAAAAAATGCCCACTTTAAACTTGTGTTTACCCCGAGAAAGACTACCATGACCGTGAAGCATTGTGCAGGCAGGTGTGTGCGCATGTGTGTACGTGCCGACTTTTTCCTACAAATCGGTTTTGGCTCAATCTTCCCGATTCTGGTAAGTGAAACTACACTATACATACATTATTTCTACTTTATATAGCTGTGTATTTATCATATCATTCCTGCTTTTACTATATGTTAGTGTTAGTTTAGGTTTTATGTGTCATTTGGTATGATTTGGTAGGTTTTTTTTTGGGTCTGGGAACGCTCAAATATAAATTACTGGTAATTGCTTCTTCGCTTTACCCATTTCAGCTTACAGTTTCATAGGAACACTCGACCTTTGGATAGCGGGGGGGAACCTGTTATGCTATGCAGTTAAAAACACAAAATGCTGGCAGAACTCAGCAGGCCAGACAGCAACTATGGCAGGAGGTAGTGATGATGTTTCGGGACGAAACCCTTCATCAGGAGTGAAGTAACATGGGATGGTCAAGGGGGGATATGCAGTTGTTCAGTGTGTCCCCTACTGGTCACAGTGTGTAAATGCAGTTGTTCAGTGTGTCCCCTAGTGGTCACAGTGTGTAAATGCAGTTGTTCAGTGTGTCCCCTAGTGGTCACAGTGTGTAAATGCAGTTGTTCAGTGTGTCCCCTAGTGGTCACAGTGTGTAAATGCAGTTGTTCAGTGTGTCCCCTAGTGGTCACAGTGTGTAAATGCAGTTGTTCAGTGTGTCCCCTAGTGGTCACAGTGTGTAAATGCAGTTGTTCAGTGTGTCCCCTAGTGGTCACAGTGTGTAAATGCAGTTGTTCAGTGTGTCCCCTAGTGGTCACAGTGTGTAAATGCAGTTGTTCAGTGTGTCCCCTAGTGGTCACAGTGTGTAAATGCAGTTGTTCAGTGTGTCCCCTAGTGGTCACAGTGTGTAAATGCAGTTGTTCAGTGTGTCCCCTAGTGGTCACAGTGTGTAAATGCAGTTGTTCAGTGTGTCCCCTAGTGGTCACAGTGTGTAAATGCAGTTGTTCAGTGTGTCCCCTAGTGGTCACAGTGTGTAAATGCAGTTGTTCAGTGTGTCCCCTAGTGGTCACAGTGTGTAAATGCAGTTGTTCAGTGTGTCCCCTAGTGGTCACAGTGTGTAAATGCAGTTGTTCAGTGTGTCCCCTAGTGGTCACAGTACGTAAATGCAGTTGTTCAGTGTGTCCCCTAGTGGTCACAGTATGTAAATGCACACAAAATGCTGGTGGAACACAGCAGGCCAGGCAGCATCTGTAGGGAGAAGCGCTGTCGACGTTTCGGGCCGAGACCCTGACGAAGTTAGTCGACAGCGCTTCTCCCTACAGATGCTGCCTGGCCTGCTGTGTTCCACCAGCATTTTGTGTGTGCTGTTGTTTGAATCTCCAGCATCTGCAGATTTCCTCGTGTATGTAAATGCAGTTGTCCCCTAGTGGTCACAGTGTGTATTCACAGGTTTTGAGTGTCCCCCCACTAGCAGTTAGCTCTTTGTAACATTCTGGAAAGCTCTAGAAAATTCTCTGGTGCTGCATTTGAACAGAGGCTATCTGGTGCTCAAAACAATGTTGGAGAGGCAGTAATGGCAGACAAAGAAATGACAGACGAAGTGAATAAGTACTGTGTCAGTCTTCACTGTGTAAGACACTAACAGTATGCCAGAAAATCAAGAGTAGCAGGGGGCAAAAGTGAGTGCAGTTGCTATTACTAAAGAGAAGGTGTTTGGGAAGTTGAAAGGTCTGGAGGTAGATATGTCAGCTGGACCCATTGGAACACAGCCCAAGGTTCTGAAAGATGTAGCTGAAGAGACTGTGGAGGCAACAGTAATGATCTTCTTCCAGAAGAAAGGAAAATTGCAAATGTCACAGGTAGTGACAGTTACGTAACAGGGTGGAAGTGCAACTCTGAAGCCAACAACATTATTCATGCACTTACCTCTACCAGCAACTTTCCAAACGTTCTTCTTTCCAATGCATACTTGGTCGCTTCATCCACGGCTCTCTGGCTTAAACCCACAGCTCCCGCAGCAACCTGCAATCCGAATAGAACACATTCAAACGTATCCACCATTAGGGATGGAATCTGATTGGAACACGTTCAAATGTATCTACCGTCAGGGTTGGAATCTGATTGGAACACATTCAAATGTATCTACCGTCAGGGATGGAATCTGATTGGAACACGTTCAAATGTATCTACCGTCAGGGATGGAATCTGATTGGAACACGTTCAAATGCATCTACCGTCAGGGGTGGAATCCGAATAGGATACATTCAAACGTATCCACCATTAGGGATGGAATCTGATTGGAACACGTTCAAATGCATCTACCGTCAGGGATGGAATCTGATTGGAACACATTCAAATGTATCTACTGTCAGGGATGGAATCTGATTGGAACACGTTCAAATGTATCTACCATCGGGGATGGAATCTGATTGGAACACGTTCAAATGTATCTACCGTCAGGGATGGAATCTGATTGGAACACATTCAAATGTATCTACCGTCAGGGATGGAATCTGATTGGAACACATTCAAATGTATCTACCGTCAGGGGTGGAATCCGAATAGAATACATTCAAATGTATCTACCGTCAGGGATGGAATCTGATTGGAACACATTCAAATGTATCTACTGTCAGGGATGGAATCTGATTGGAACACGTTCAAATGTATCTACCGTCAGGGATGGAATCTGATTGGAACACGTTCAAATGTATCTACCGTCAGGGGTGGAATCCGAATAGAATACATTCAAATGTATCTACCGTCAGGGATGGAATCTGATTGGAACACATTCAAATGTATCTACCGTCAGGGATGGAATCTGATTGGAACACATTCAAATGTATCTACTGTCAGGGATGGAATCTGATTGGAACACGTTCAAATGTATCTACCGTCAGGGGTGGAATCCGAATAGAATACATTCAAATGTATCCACCGTTAGGGATGGAATCTGATTGGAACACATTCAAATGTATCTACCATCGGGGATGGAATCTGATTGGAACACGTTCAAATGTATCTACCATCGGGGATGGAATCTGATTGGAACACGTTCAAATGTATCTACCGTCAGGGATGGAATCTGATTGGAACACGTTCAAATGTATCTACCGTCAGGGATGGAATCTGATTGGAACACGTTCAAATGTATCTACCGTCAGGGATGGAATCTGATTGGAACACGTTCAAATGTATCTACCGTCAGGGATGGAATCTGATTGGAACACATTCAAATGTATCTACCGTCAGGGATGGAATCTGATTGGAACACGTTCAAATGTATCTACCGTCAGGGGTGGAATCCGAATAGAATACATTCAAATGTATCCACCGTTAGGGATGGAATCTGATTGGAACACATTCAAATGTATCTACCATCGGGGATGGAATCTGATTGGAACACGTTCAAATGTATCTACCATCGGGGATGGAATCTGATTGGAACACGTTCAAATGTATCTACCGTCAGGGATGGAATCTGATTGGAACACGTTCAAATGTATCTACCGTCAGGGATGGAATCTGATTGGAACACGTTCAAATGTATCTACCGTCAGGGATGGAATCTGATTGGAACACGTTCAAATGTATCTACCGTCAGGGATGGAATCTGATTGGAACACATTCAAATGTATCTACCGTCAGGGATGGAATCTGATTGGAACACGTTCAAATGTATCTACCGTCAGGGATGGAATCCGAATAGAATACATTCAAATGTATCTACCGTCGGGGATGGAATCTGATTGGAACACGTTCAAATGTATCTACCATCGGGGATGGAATCTGATTGGAACACGTTCAAATGTATCTACCGTCAGGGATGGAATCTGATTGGAACACGTTCAAATGTATCTACCGTCAGGGATGGAATCTGATTGGAACACGTTCAAATGTATCTACCGTCAGGGATGGAATCTGATTGGAACACGTTCAAATGTATCTACTGTCAGGGATGGAATCTGATTGGAACACATTCAAATGTATCTACTGTCAGGGGTGGAATCCGAATAGAATACATTCAAATGTATCCACCGTTAGGGATGGAATCTGATTGGAACACGTTCAAATGTATCTACTGTCAGGGATGGAATCTGATTGGAACACATTCAAATGTATCTACCGTCAGGGATGGAATCCGAATAGAATACATTCAAATGTATCTACTGTCAGGGATGGAATCTGATTGGAACACATTCAAATGTATCTAACATCAGGGATGGAATCCGATTGGAACACATTCAAACGTATCTACCGTCAGGGATGGAATCCGAATAGAATACATTCAAAAGTACCTACCATCGGGGATGGAATCTGATTGGAACACATTCAAATGTACCTACCATTGGGGATGGAATCTGATTGGAACACATTCAAATGTATCTACCGTCAGGGATGGAATCTGATTGGAACACATTCAAATGTATCTACCGTCAGGGATGGAATCTGATTGGAACACATTCAAATGTATCTACCGTCAGGGATGGAATCTGATTGGAACACATTCAAATGTATCTACCATCGGGGATGGAATCTGATTGGAACACGTTCAAATGTATCTACCGTCGGGGATGGAATCTGATTGGAACACGTTCAAATGTATCTACCATCGGGGATGGAATCTGATTGGAACACATTCAAATGTATCTACCATCAGGGATGGAATCTGATTGGAACACATTCAAACGTATCTACCGTCAGGGATGGAATCTGATTGGAACACATTCAAACGTATCTACCGTCAGGGATGGAATCCGAATAGAATACATTCAAATGTATCTACCATCGGGGATGGAATCTGATTGGAACACATTCAAATGTATCTACCATCAGGGATGGAATCTGATTGGAACACGTTCAAATGTATCTACCATCGGGGATGGAATCTGATTGGAACACGTTCAAATGTATCTACCGTCGGGGATGGAATCTGATTGGAACACGTTCAAATGTATCTACCATCGGGGATGGAATCTGATTGGAACACATTCAAATGTATCTACCATCAGGGATGGAATCTGATTGGAACACATTCAAACGTATCTACCGTCAGGGATGGAATCCGAATAGAATACATTCAAATGTATCTACCATCGGGGATGGAATCTGATTGGAACACATTCAAATGTATCTACCATCAGGGATGGAATCTGATTGGAACACATTCAAACGTATCTACCGTCAGGGATGGAATCTGATTGGAACACATTCAAACGTATCTACCGTCAGGGATGGAATCCGAATAGAATACATTCAAATGTATCTACCATCGGGGATGGAATCTGATTGGAACACATTCAAATGTATCTACCATCAGGGATGGAATCTGATTGGAACACATTCAAACGTATCTACCATCGGGGATGGAATCAGAATAGAATACATTCAAATGTACCTACCATCGGGGATGGAATCCAAATAGAATACATTCAAATGTATCTACCATCGGGGATGGAATCTGATTGGAACACATTCAAACGTATCTACCGTCAGGGATGGAATCCGAATAGAATACATTCAAATGCACCTACCATCGGGGATGGAATCCGAATAGAATACATTCAAATGTATCTACCATCGGGGATGTAATCCGAATAGAATACATTCAAATGTATCTACCATCGGGGATGGAATCCGAATAGAATACATTCAAATGTATCTACCATCGGGGATGTAATCCGAATAGAATACATTCAAATGTATCTACCATCGGGGATGGAATCTGATTGGAACACATTCAAACGTATCTACCGTCAGGGATGGAATCCGAATAGAATACATTCAAATGCACCTACCATCGGGGATGGAATCCGAATAGAATACATTCAAATGTATCTACCATCGGGGATGTAATCCGAATAGAATACATTCAAATGTATCTACCATCGGGGATGGAATCTGATTGGAACACGTTCAAATGTATCTACCGTCGGGGATGGAATCTGATTGGAACACATTCAAACGTATCTACCGTCAGGGATGGAATCCGAATAGAATACATTCAAATGTATCTACCATCGGGGATGGAATCTGATTGGAACACGTTAAAATGTATCTACCGTCGGGGATGGAATCTGATTGGAACACATTCAAACGTATCTACCGTCAGGGATGGAATCCGAATAGAATACATTCAAATGTATCTACCATCGGGGATGGAATCTGATTGGAACACGTTCAAATGTATCTACCATCGGGGATGGAATCTGATTGGAACACATTCAAATGTATCTACCATCAGGGATGGAATCTGATTGGAACACATTCAAACGTATCTACCATCGGGGATGGAATCCGAATAGAATACATTCAAACGTATCTACCGTCAGGGATGGAATCCGAATAGAATACATTCAAATGTACCTACCATCGGGGATGGAATCTGATTGGAACACGTTCAAATGTATCTACCATCGGGGATGGAATCTGATTGGAACACATTCAAATGTATCTACCATCAGGGATGGAATCTGATTGGAACACATTCAAACGTATCTACCATCGGGGATGGAATCCGAATAGAATACATTCAAACGTATCTACCGTCAGGGATGGAATCCGAATAGAATACATTCAAATGTACCTACCATCGGGGATGGAATCTGATTGGAACACATTCAAATGTATCTACCGTCAGGGATGGAATCTGATTGGAACACATTCAAATGTATCTACCGTCGGGGATGGAATCTGATTGGAACACGTTCAAATGTATCTACCGTCGGGGATGGAATCTGATTGGAACACATTCAAATGTATCTACCGTCAGGGATGGAATCTGATTGGAACACATTCAAATGTATCTACCGTCAGGGATGGAATCTGATTGGAACACATTCAAATGTATCTACCATCGGGGATGGAATCTGATTGGAACACATTCAAATGTATCTACCATCAGGGATGGAATCTGATTGGAACACATTCAAATGTATCTACCGTCAGGGATGGAATCTGATTGGAACACATTCAAATGTATCTACTGTCAGGGATGGAATCTGATTGGAACACATTCAAATGTATCTACCATCGGGGATGGAATCTGATTGGAACACATTCAAATGTATCTACCATCAGGGATGGAATCTGATTGGAACACATTCAAATGTATCTACCGTCAGGGATGGAATCTGATTGGAACACATTCAAATGTATCTACCATCGGGGATGGAATCTGATTGGAACACATTCAAACGTATCTACCGTCAGGGATGGAATCTGATTGGAACACATTCAAACATATCTACCGTCAGGGATGGAATCTGATTGGAACACATTCAAACGTATCTACCGTCAGGGATGGAATCTGATTGGAACACATTCAAACGTATCTACCGTCAGGGATGGAATCTGATTGGAACACATTCAAACGTATCTACCATCGGGGATGGAATCCTATTGGAACACATTCAAATGTATCTACCGTCAGGGATGGAATCTGATTGGAACACATTCAAATGTATCTACCGTCAGGGATGGAATCTGATTGGAACACATTCAAATGTATCTACCATCGGTGATGGAATCTGATTGGAACACATTCAAATGTATCTACCATCAGGGATGGAATCTGATTGGAACACATTCAAATGTATCTACCGTCAGGGATGGAATCTGATTGGAACACATTCAAATGTATCTACCGTCAGGGATGGAGTCTGATTGGAACGCATTCAAATGTATCTACCATCGGGGATGAAATCTGATTGGAACACATTCAAATGTATCTACCATCGGGGATGAAATCTGATTGGAACACATTCAAATGTATCTACCATCAGGGATGGAATCTGATTGGAACACATTCAAATGTATCTACCATCGGGGATGGAGTCTGATTGGAACACATTCAAATGTATCTACCATCGGGGATGGAATCTGATTGGAACACATTCAAATGTATCTACCATCGGGGATGGAATCTGATTGGAACACGTTCAAATGAATCATCAGGACTGCCTGCCACCTAGGCCATTCTCTTCATCCTCTATCTTCTTGGAGAAGATACAGGAGTTCAAGAGCCCAGATAACCAAACTCAAGAATAGCTTCCACCACTCCACTGTTAGGCTCTTGAATCACTCACCTCCCTCACATCTCCTTCCTGGTGGGGCTGCTACACTATCTGACTTTTAACCTTATCTCCTGCTCTCACTCATTGGCACATTAGTACTTCTGCTTGCACTGCGGTCTCTGCACTCTTCGGATGTTGTCCATCACTGAGAAACACCCTGGTTTCCTTAGCTGCACAAGTCCGGTGAAAACACTCTCAAGTTCCACCAAACCCGAGAGATTGAGACGGCTGTCCCACTCCAAACCCCGGTTTGTGGAAGCTGTGTAATTTGCTGCCCTGTTACAAATTAATGCCCTGAAATAACAGGCAGCACACTGCATACGACTAAAGGAATTATATTTATGAATCTTAACTAAACGGTTGGTAAAGGAAAAAAAAAGAAAAAGGCCCATTCTAATAAAACAGTCAAGTGTGCACAAGTTGGAGCACGCGCTGGGCCCTCGGTCAGCGTGAACGCTCTCGCCACCTTCCGAACGTCGCTTGCAATCCGTCTCGAACAAACAGGTCTCCCACCGGATTGTACGCTACGACCGGTTCTCCCCAGTGTCTTCTCTCTTCACCCCCCGCTGAACAAAAGCCCAAGACCAACCTTACTACGCCTCGCCAAGAAAACCTCCCCCTAAATGGATGGCTCACATTCCACATCAGCCCTTATCTTCAACAATAACCCAAACAGGCTGACAGCAGAACAGACTGCTCTTACAGAACTGCCAAAATGAAATACCTACAGCAGAACAGTAAAAATATGAACCAGGGCAATACAACTGTATTTACCATTACCAAGCATACTGTTTCCTCTGTGATTCCCACACAAGCAAGGAATTTCACTGTGCCCAAGGGAGATGTGATCAATAACTCTTCTTGAACAACACACAGTCGTGTCTGGCTGTGCCTGAGTGGGGGTGGGGGGGGTTGGCATTGCATGAGATAGTGCCAAGGGAGTGCCCTATCACCATTAGCATCAGTTCATTGAATCAGAATCAGGTTTAATATCACCGACTTATGGCATGAAATTTGTTGTTTTGAGGCAGCAGTACAGGCAATACATAATGAAAAACTATAAATTACTATATATATATATATACACAGTACATACGTACGTGCACATTATATTTATTCTGTATTGTTATTGTTTTAAAATATAAAACAAGAACACTAAAACACATTGTAAATATATGTGTGTATGTACAGATATATACACATTTCTTATTATAACTTATAGTTCTATAAATATAAATCCAAATAAGTTGTGCAAAAAGAGAACAAAGGAAGAAAAGTAAGGTTCATTGTCCATTCAGAAACCTGATGGTGGAGGGGAAGAAGCTGTTCTGGAAATGTTGAGTGTAGATCTTCAGGCTCCTGTACCTCCTCCTTGATGGAAGCAATGAGAAGAGGGCATGTCCTTGTTGATGAATGCCGGATATCGGAATTGGGATACAGATCTAATCATTACATAGTGCATTAAAGTAGAATGAGGTAAAACAACAGAAAGCAGAATAAAGTGTTACAGTCACAGAGAAAGTGCAGGGCAGATAGACAATAAGGTGCAAGGTCATAACCAGGTACTGTAGATTGTGAGGTCAAGTATTCATTTTATGGTACAAGGGGACCGTTCAAGAGTCTGATCAGAGTGATCAGATCTGTCTTTAAACCTGATGGAACGTTCTTTCAAGCTTTTATGTCTTCTGTCCGATGGGAGAGGGGAAAACTAAGCTGTTGAGCATTTCCAGTGAAATGATATTTTCACATTACCAACATAAAACATAGAAAATAGAACATTTCTGCACATTACAGGCCTTCCCATCCACCATATGCTGGCATTTTAGCTTACTCCAAGATCAATCTAACCCTTCCCTCCCATTTACTCTATCATCCATGTGCCTATCTAAGAGTGGCTTAAATGTCCTCTACCAGCAGCCCTGGCAGTGCATTCCACCTACCACGGTGTAAAACTCCTACCTCTGACATCTCCCCTATACTTTCCTCCAACCACCTTGAAATTATGTCTCCCTATATTAGCATTTCCATTGCGAGAAAAAGTCTCTGACTATCCACTCAATTAATGACCCTTAGCTTGTATATCTCATTCAAGTCTCCTCTCATCCTATATAAACCATATAACCATATAACAATTACAGCATTGAAACAGGCCATCTCGGCCCTTCTAGTCCATGCCGAACGCTTACTCTCACCTAGCCTCACCTACCTGCACTCAGCCCATAACCCTCCATTCCTTTCCTGTCCATATACCTATCCAATTTTACTTTAAATGACAATACCGAACCTGCCTCTACCACTTCTATTGGAAGCTCGTTCCACACAGCTACCACTCTCTGAGTAAAGAAATTCCCCCTCGTGTTACCCCTAAACTTTTGCCCCCTAACTCTCAACTCATGTCCTCGTTTGAATCTCCCCTACTCTCAATGGAAAGTGTTGAACCTGCCCTACTCTCAATCCTCCTTTGCTCAAAGAGAAAAGTCCAAGCTCACTCAACCTACCGTCATGCGACGTGCTCTCTAATCCAGGCAACAAGTGTGGCTACACATGTGGGCTGCCCCCAGACTGTGCTGCTTGTTAACACAAAGATGCAATTCACAACATGCTTTGACATATAGGTAACAAATGAAACTCATCTTTATACCTGCAGTGTTGGACTGGAAATGAAAGCCCGGAAACAAGTCACTCACCGGTGGTCTGGTTTTATCAAAAGCCCCCATGGCAATTTTAAAGCCAGCTCCTTCTCCAATGAGAACGTTCTCCAAGGGCACACGGACATCTTCAAACACAATACCCCTGGTATCTGAGCATCGTTGACCCATATTCATCTCCTAGGGCAGGAACACGAGAAGTTATGATGCAGCAAAAATTCATGCCACCGTGCTCCTTAATCATGTCACTGACTGGTCTGATTCAATCAGTGCCACTCCAACCATACACATGAATACAGCCAAACCAATCAGTGATCCTGCGGGGCCAAGGTACAAAACACAGTACCAACAGTCACACACAACACATGATTATGAAAGCAGAAAAACACAGTTACAAACAAAAATCAGAAAAGTAAAACTTACAGCCCAAGTCCCCGAGTGCCATGGCCTGTAGCCTGATGGTGCACAGATATTCTCCTGGAGCCACACTGCAGCAAGAGCAAGCCTACAACAGTTCCTCATTTCGCACTAGCACAGCTGCAGATGAACACAATTCCCCGTGTCTCCCACCGAGCGAACACTGGAGAGCAGCAACGACTGGAGTGCGGCTCTAATCTTAGACTCTCCCACCATTGGACAGGAAAGATTTACAAAGGACATCAGAGGCAACACCTTCTACACAGAGAGTACACGGGTAGGAAAGGTTCAGAGGGATATGCGCCATGGCCAGCTTAGATAGGCATTTCCATTGGCTAATGATCGTAGTCAGCCTACTCATCCATGCCAATCAGGAAAGGATGTAGGTTCTGCTATTCAAACATATTAAATATCTTATAGGGAATAGGTGGAGGAAGAACATCTCTTCTGTTGTGAGACACAAGAGTGACACCAGAGATGTCAGGCTGAACTTGGTGTGTAACATTTCTTCAGCCACGGTTTGTTTTGGTCTCCATCCTGTACACCACTGGACATTGAACATTACAGCATAATGCAGGCTCTTTTCCCCATGATGTTGTGCCAATCTTTTCACCACTAAGATCAATCTAATCCTTCTTTCCTGCATAGCCCTCCATTTTTCAATCATCCATGTGCTTAAGAATCTCTCAAGATGCCCTGCAGAATCTCTTGTAATTATTTCGGAAATCTTCCTAATGTATCTGTCTCTGCCACCAACTCTTGCTGAGAGTAAAAAAAAATCTAGATCTGACATCCCCCTTATACTTTCCCCCGATTACCTTGAAATTATACCTCCTTGTATTAGCCATTTCCACCCTGGGATAAAAATTTCTGACCAAACGCTTGATCTATGCTTATCTTGTAGACCTCTGTCAAGTAACCTCTCATCCACTTTTGCTCCAAAAAGCAAAGTTCTAGCTCACTCAATCTATTCTCATAAGACATGCTTTCTAATCCAGGCAGAATCCTGGTAAATCTCCTCTGCCCCCTCTCTAAAGCTTCCACATCCTTCCTATAGTGAGGCAACCAGAACTGAACACAATATTCCAAGTGTGGTCTAACCAGGGTTTTATAGAGCTGCAACATTACCTCTCAGCTCTTGAACTCAATCCTTTGACTAATGAAGGGCAATACACCGCCCTATCAAGTTCAAGGATCTCATGAAACAGCTTTACTAAACACTAGTCTGGCCACAAATCAAAAAATGTGGCCTGTTCTTGGAGCACACCACAGGGAAGAAGTGAAGGCTTTGGAGAGGGTTCCAGTAATGAGGAACCCTCTAATCTGGAGATTGAGAGACCAGGGCTCTTCTCCATGGAACAGAAGACACGAGGGGATCTGATGGATGGATGACAAAGGTCCTGGACAGAGGAGATGGAAACTGTTCTCATCAGCAGAGGGGCCCAGAAGCAAGGGCAGAGGATGCCAGTGAGAATGCAAGGGGCACAGTCAAAGGTGGTTACAGGGAGCCAAAGCCATCGCTGTTGAAGTGATTTAAATGGGGGCAGTCAGAAGGTTGGTACTGGAGAGAGCCAATGATTAACAAAATAATCTAAGCATTTCTCCATACCATGGGACATAGGAACAGAGTGAAGCCATTTCATCATGGCTGATTTATTACCCCACTCAACCCTATTCTCCTGCCTTCTCCGCATAAACTTTAACACCCTGACTAATCAAGAACCTATCAAACTCTGCTTTAAATATATCCAATGACTTGGCCTGAACAGGTCTGTGGCAATGAATTTCACAGAACCACCACCCTCTGACTATAGAAATTCATGCTCATCTCTGTTCTAAAGAGACAACCTTCTATTGAGTTTGGGCCCTCTGGTCCTAGACTCCCCCCACTATTGAAAATATCCTCTCCACATCATCAAAGCCTTTTAACATTCGATAAGTTTCAATGAGATCCACTCCCCACCCAATTCTGGAGTGAATGGAGTGAATGGAGTGAATGGAGTGAATGGAGTGAATGGAGGCCCAGAGCTATGCAAACAAATACCTTCCTTCCAACTTGGATCCCCGGGGAATCGGCATCCACGATGAATCCAGTGAAGGCCTTGCCCGCAGGTGCTTTGGGATCAGGATTTGTTCGAGCCAGGAGGAAATACCTTGGAAACAAATGTTAAAATTACCGTTCCTGCTGTCCACAGTCAACTCGACATTTTTCTTCAGTTCTTAGAACAGTACAGCACAGGAACAGGCCCTTCAGCCCACAATATAGTGCTGAACCAATTAAATCAAATGGCCAACTAAACCAATCCAGTAAAGGAGAGAAACAGGCCTTTTGTTTCAGAGATGCAGCATTGCAACAGACCCTTCTGGCCCGACCAGCCCGTGCTGACCAATTACACCCAGGTAACCAACTAACCTGCACTGCACGCCTTTGAAACTGGAGAAAACCCACGTGCTCACTCCTTCCAGAAAGCAGTGTGAGTAACCCAGGTCACTGAGACTGTAAAGCATAACATTAACCACTACATTGCCCACTCACCTCCAATTCATGCCCTCTGGTGATACAGATCTACCTGAGAGTGGTGGCATTTGCAGGCCGCCCCCAGCACATCTTTGGACAGTGTTAAGTCATTGACTCAAAATTGATGCACTTCACTGAACGTTTCAATGTACGTATAACAAAGCCAATGAATCACCGAACAAACTAACAGTAACTCTAATCCAAATCAATCCAAGTAAGTCCAACCCTTTCTTTGGTCAGATGTCTTTTTCTTGCTAATCCTTTGAGGGTGTCCTGTCTCCTGGTGTCTCCTGAACATGTCAGCTTCTTTCTATGTCCTGCTGGGGCGCCACTACAGCGTCGCGGCCAGCCCGACCCCACTGCGGCGTCGCGGCCAGCCCGACCCCACTGCGGCGTCGCGGCCAGCCCGACCCCACTGCGGCGTCGCGGCCAGCCCGACCCCACTGCGGCGTCGCTGTCAGCCCGACCCCAGTGCGGCGTCGCGGCCAGCCCGACCCCACTGCGGCGTCGCGGTCAGTCCGACCCCACTGCGGCGTCGCGGTCAGCCCGACCCCACTGCGGCGTCGCGGTCAGCCCGACCCCACTGCAGCGTCGCTGTCAGTCCGACCCCAGTACAGCGTCGCTGTCAGTCCGACCCCAGTACAGCGTCGCGGCCAGCCCGACCCCACTGTGGCGTCGCAGTCAGCCCGACCCCACTGCGGCGTCGCGGTCAGCCCGACCCCAGTACAGCGTCGCGGTCAGCCCGACCCCACTGCGGCATCGCGGTCAGCCCGACCCCACTGCAGCTCGGGGGGAGTTCAATCTGAACGTCCTCTGTAAGGAGTCCGTGTGTCCTCCCTGCTGGCATGTGTTTTCTCTGATGCTCTGGTTTCCTCCCACTGCTCATTATAAACGTTAAACCGGGGGTGGTCGGGGTTTGCTGGGCAGCGAGGCTGCAAGGGCCAGAAGGGCCTACTGCATACTGTATCTCAAAATAAATAAAAATAATTATCTTACTGGTTACACTGCCCAATTAATGCAAAATTACTGCATTACACTGAATGAGTAATGTGACTAAGCTCATCTTTAATCACTGAATTTAAATCCCAAACTATGCTAAATTGAAGTTTTATAAGGCATTGGTCAGACTGCACTTGGGACTATTGAGAGCAGTTTTGGGCCCATCATCTAAGAAAAGAGGTACTGGCATTGGAGAGGGTCCAGAGGAGATTTATGAGAACGATTCTGGGTATGAAAGGGTTAACATACATATGGTGGATTGTGGGGGGGGGGGGGGGTTGGTGGTCTCATTGAAACATATCGAATGTTGAAAGGCTGAGATGAGTGGATGAGGAGAGGATGTTTCCTTTAGTGGGGAAAGTATCGGACCAGGGGCACAAACTCAGAATAGAGGGACTACACCCTTCATTAGGTCTCAGCCTGAAACGTCAACTGTTTATTCATTCCATAGATGCTGAGTTCCTCCAGCATTTTGTCTGTGTTGCTCTGGATCTCCAGCATCTGCAGAATCCCTTGTGTTTATGAGATTACTGTGGTTATTTCTGCAGCAAAGAACATCCTTCACTTAGTTATATTCACACATCAGAGTGGAACTGAACTACTGAAAGGAGGAGAGAACTCTGCCGTTCGAGATCACAGTTCACATCCCAGTCTCCTCCTTGTACACCAAGGACCAGTGGGGCAGTAAATTCTGACAATTCACACATCAGATTTCACTATCGAAGCCAGGTGAAAGAGTTTTCTGAAGGGAGATGGATAAACGAGTTATAAATCCTGGGGAAAGGAGGAAACAGACATGATATTCCCCCCCCCCCTCCCCAGAGTTGAAATGTCCAATGCCAGAGGGCATGCATTTAAGGTGAGATGTGAGGGGCAAGTTTTTTTTAAAAATACAGTGGTGGGTGCCTGGAATGTGCTGCCGGGGGGTGGTGGTGGAAGCAGGTACATTAGGAACTTGTAAGTTACGTTTAGATAGGCACATGAATGTGAAGTGAATGGAATGACACAGATTTTGAGAAGGCCGAGGGGATTAGTTTAGTTAGCCATTTAATTACTAGTTTAAATTGGTTCAGTACAATATTGTGGGCTGAAGGGCCTTTCCTACGCTGTACTGTTCTCTGTTCCAAGACCACCACCATCCAGGCCGTGCTCTCTTCTCACTGCTCCCAGTGTTCAGGAGGTACAGAAGCCTTAGGACCCAGACCAGGGAGAGTTATTACTTTTATCCATCGGGCCCCTGAACCAGTGTGGATAACTTCACTCACGTCATCACTGAACTAATTCCACAACCTACAGGCTCCCTTTCAAAGACTCTGCATTTCATGTTCCCAGTATTAATTATTTTTACCATTTGTACAATTTGTTTTCTACTGCACAATAGTTGTCTGGAACTGAACTGGAGCGGTACTAACATTCTTGCAGGAAAGTTTGCTAGTGCTGCTCGGGGGGTTTAAACTAAATTTGCAGGGGGCAGGGATCCAGAATGTGAGAGAGGATAGCGAGATGAAGAATAAAGGACAGGTGGGGACTACACTGTTCTGGAATATTAAGTGTGTAGTAGAGAAAGGTGAGGCGGAACAAGTGATAAGGAGGACACATGTACAGAGGGATGGTCTGACGGAACATGGAACTAATTGTGCAGAAAGAATAAGTAAATTTAGGAAGGACAACAAAACTCAAGGGGCGTATAGCCCGATGGGAGTTCGGGGAGCTGGATTAAGCACAATAGGCAGCAATTTAAAGAGAGAGAGGAGAAATGGGCTAAAAATTCTATATCTGAATGCACGAAGTGTCAGAAATAAGACAGGTGAGCTTGAAGCTCAGGTGCGGATGGGTAACTATGATGTTGTTGGGATAACGGAGACATGGCTGCAGGGAGATCAGACCTGGGAAATGAATGTACAAGGGTATACGTGCTATCATAGGGACAGAAATATGGGCAGAGGGGGTGGGGTGGCCCTGTTGGTGAGGAATGAGATTCAGTCCTTTGCAAGGGGGGACATAGGATCAGGAGAAGTAGGGTCTGTGTGGATAGAACTGAGGAACAGTAAGGGCAAAAAGACCCTAATGGATGTTGTCTACAGGCCACCAAACAGTAGCATGGATATTGGGTGCAAGTTGAATAGGGAGTTAACATTGGCATGTGGCAAAGGTAATGTCGCAGTAGTTATGGGGGATTTCAACATGCAGGTGAACTGGGAGAATCAGGTTGGTGCTGGACCCCAGGATAGGGAGTTTGTAGAGTGCCTACGGGATGCATTCTTGGAACAGCTTGTACGAGAGCTGACCAGGGACAAGGCTATTCTGGATTTAGTGTTGTGTAATGAACAAGATTTGATAAGCGATCTTGAAGTAAAGGAGCCATTAGGAGGTAGTGACAATAATATGATAAGTTTTTATCTGCAATTTGAGAAGGATAAGGGCAGATCGGAGGTGTCAGTGTTGCAGTTGAACAAAGGAGACTATGGAGCCATGAGGGAGGGGCTGGCCAAAGTTAAATGGACGGATATCCTAGCAGAAGAGACAGTGGAACAGCAATGGCAGGTATTCTTGGGAATAATGCACAAGGTGCAAAATCAGTTCATCCCCCGGAGAAGGAAGGATTCAAAGGGGGGAAAGGGGCCACAGTGGTTGACAAAGGAAGTCAGAGATTGCATAGCATTAAAAAAAAAGGAAGTATGACAGAGCTAAGGTGAGTGGGAAGACAGATGATTGGGAAATTTTTAAGGAACAACAGAACTTAACTAAAAAGGTAATACGGGGAGAAAAAATGAGGTACGAACACAAGCTAGCCAGGAATATAAAGGAAGATAGCAAAAGCTTTTTTAGGTATGTGAAGAGGAAGAAGATAGTTAAGCACAATGTTGGGCCATCGAAGAATGAATTGGGTGAAATTGTTATGGGAAACAGAGAAATGGCAAAAGAATTTAATAAGTACTTTAGATCTGTCTTCACTAGGGAAGACACAAGCAATCTCCCAGATGTATGGATGGGCCAAGGACATAGGGTAACAGAGGAAATGAAACAGATTGACATTAGGAAGGAAATGGTGATGAGTAGACTGATGGGACTGAAGGCTAACAAATCCCCAGGTCCAGATGGTCTGCATCCTAGGGTACTAAAGGAGATTGCTCTGGAAATTGCGGATGCATTGGTAATCATTTTCCAATGTTCCTTAGATTCAGGATCAGTTCCTGAGGATTGGAGAATGGCTAATGTTATCCCACTTTTTAAGAAAGGAGGGAGGGAGAAAACAGAGAACTATCGTCCTGTCAGCCTAACATCAGTAGTGGGGAAGATGCTAGAGTCCATCATTAAAGATGAAATAGTGGCATTATCTAGATAGCAGTGATAGGATTGGGCCAAGCCAGCATGGATTTACCAAGGGCAAATCATGCTTGACTAATCTATTGGAGTTTTTCGAGGATGTAACCAGGAAGTTAGACAAGGGAGATCCAGTGGATGTAGTGTACCTCGATTTTCAGAAGGCATTTGATAAGGTCTCACATCGGAGATTGGTGGATAAAATCAGAGCTCATGGCATTGGGGGAAGATATTGACATGGATAGAAAACTGGTTGGCAGATGGAAAGCAAAGGGTAGCAGTGAATGGGTGTTTCTCGGAATGGCAGGTGGTGACTGGTGGGGTGCCACAGGGCTCGGTATTGGGACCACAGCTGTTTACGATTTACATCAACAATTTAGATGAAGGCATTGAGAATAACATCAGCAAGTTTGCTGATGATACTAAGCTGGGTGGCAGTGTGACATGTGATGAGGATGTTAGGAGAATTCAGAGTGACTTGGATAGGCTGGGTGAGTGGGCAGATACTTGGCAGATGACGTTTAATGTGAATAAGTGTGAGGTTATCCACTTTGGGAGTAAGAACAGGAAGGCAGATTATCTGAACGGTGTAGAGTTAGGTAAGGGAGAAATACAAAGAGATCTAGGAGTCCTTGTTCATCAGTCACTGAAGGTGAATGAGCAAGTGCAACAGGCAGTGAAGAAGGCTAATGGAATGTTGGCCTTTATTACAAAGGGAATTGAGTACAAGCGCAAGGAAATCCTCTTGCATTTGTACAGGGCCCTGGTGAGACCACACCTGGAGTATTGTGTACAGTTTTGGTCTCCAGGGTTAAGGAAGGACATCCTGGCTGTAGAAGAAGTGCAGTGTAGATTCACAAGGTTAATTCCTGGGATGTCCGGACTATCTTACGCAGAGAGGTTAGAGAGACTGGGCTTGTACACGCTGGAATTAAGGAGATTGAGAGGGGATCTGATTGCAACATTTAAGATTATTAAGGGATTGGACAAGATAGAGGCAGGAAATATGTTCCAGATGCTGGGAGAGTCCAGTACCAGAGGGCATGGTTTAAGAATAACGAGTAGGTCATTTAGGACAGAGTTAAGGAAAAACTTCTTCTCCCAGAGAGTTGTGGGGGTGTGGAATGCACTGCCTCAGAAGGCAGTGGCCAATTCTCTGGATGCTTTCAAGAAGGAGCTAGATAGGTATCTTATGGATAGGGGAATCAAGGGATATGGGGACAAGGCAGGAACCGGGTATTGATAGTAGATGATCAGCCATGATCTCAGAATGGCGGTGCAGGCTCGAAGGGCCGAATGGTCTACTTCTGCAGCTATTGTTTATTGTCTATCAGTCTTTATATATACATTTTTTCATAAATTCAGTTGTATTTATTTTCCTGTATATCCTGAAAAACAATAAATCTCAGGGTAGAATATGGTAACATATACTCACTTAGGTAATAAATGTATTTTGACTTTAAATGAGAGTTTTGCCAGATCTAGTAGAGGGAATATGGCTCAAACAGCCTCCTGTACAGTTCAAGGATTATTAATTTTAATTAATTAGAACCATTTAGTATAGACAAAATGGGCCAAATGGCATGTTTCTGTGCTATTGTTCTCTATGGTTCCAACCATTCTGTATCTAGCTGTCATCCTGATTTTTTTGGTATTAACAATGGACGTTGCTGTGGTTTGGCTGCCTTAGCCGGATGGAGACCTACCAGTTTGCCTTGCCGCCATTGGTGATCCACATCTTCTGCCCATTGATAACGTACTCATTGCCCTTCTTCTCGGCTCGGGTCTTAAGTCCAGCCACATCGGAGCCTGCCCCAGGCTCCGTGACACAGTAGGCCTGCGCAGACAGAAGTGCTTGGTTAGTGGAGGGTGCACAAGGTCCTTCCTCGCAGAAAAGGATGCTGCAAATGGAAACGATGAGCTGAACTCACACACATCAGTGGAGCTTCCGTCATCCGGCCGAGGTATTTCTTCTGCTGCTGCTCGTTCCCAGCCAGGATGACTGGCATTTGCTGAAAAATGAAGAGGCTGTTTCAGAATTATATTTATTATCACTGATATACATACATTCTGAAATTTGCTGTTTTGTAGCAGCAGTTCAGTGCTATACAGAAAAAATACGGTATTACAATGAAAATTTAAACTTGTGGCCACTTTATAAGGTACACCAATACACCAGCTTGTTAATTTAAATATCTAATCAGCCAACCACGTGGCAGTAACTCAAGGCATAAAAGCATGCAGACACGGCCAAAAGGTTCAGTTGTTGTTCAGACCAAACATCAGAACAGGGAAGAAACGCGATCTAAGCGAGTTTGACCGTGGAATGAATGTTGGCGCCAGATGGGGTGGTTTGAGTATCTCAGAGAATGCTGATCTCTTAGGATCAAGGCAAAAGCATCTTATTGCTGAGAGGGGTCAGAGGAGAATGGCCAGACTGGTTCAAACTGACGGGAAGATGACAATAACTCAAATAACTACACATTACAACAGTGGAGGACGGGAGAGGTCCCAGAGGATTGAAAGGTTGCGGATGTTGTTCCCTTATTCAAGAAAGGGTGGACAGATAGCCCAGTGAGTCTTACTTCAGTGGTTGGTGAGTATATGGAGGAGATCTGAGAGGCAGGATTTTTGAACATTTGGAGAGGCATAATATGATTAGGATTAGTGAGGATGGCTTTGTCAAAGGCAGGTCGTGCCTTACGAGCCTGATTGAATTTTGAGGAAATGATTAAACACTTTGATGAAGGTACAGCAGTAGATGCAGTGTTTATAGATTTCAGCAAGGCAGTTGATAAGGTACCCCATGCAAGGCTTACTGAGAAAGTAAGGAGGCACAGGAACCAAGGGGACATTGCTTTGTGGATCCAGAATTGGCTTGTCTACAGAAGGCAAAGAGTGGTTGTAGATGGGTCATATTCTGCAGGAGGTCGGTGACCAGTGGTGAGCCTCAGGGATCTGTTCTGGGATCCTTACTCTTTGTGATTTTTATAAATGACCTGAAGTGGAGGATGGGTTAATAAATTTGCTGATGACACAAAGGTTGGGGGTGTTGTGGATAGTGTTGAGGGCTGTCAGAGGTTACAGTGGGACATTGCTAGGATGCAAAACTGGGCTGAGAAGTGGCAGATGGAGTTCAACCCAGCTAAGTGAGAGGTGGTTCATTTTGGTAGGTCAAATATGATGGAGGAATATAGTATTAATGGTAAGACTCTTGGTAGTGTGGAGGATCAGAGGGATCTTGGAGTCTGAGTCCATAGGACACTCAAAGCTGCTGCACAGGTTGACTCTGTGGTTAAGAAGGTGTACGGTGCATTGGCCTTCATCAATCGTGGGATTATGTTTAGGAGCCGAGAGATTATGTTGCAGCTATATAGGACCCTGGTCAGACCCCACTTGGAATACTGTGCTCACTTCTGGTTGCCTCACTATAAGGAGTGGAAACCATAGAAAGGGTGCAGAGGAGATTTACAAGGATGTTGCCTGGATTGGGGAGCATGCCTTATGAGAACAGGTTGAGTGAACTCGGCCTTTTCTCCTTGGAGTGAGGGAGGATGAGAGGTGACCTGATAGAGGTGTACAAGATGATGAGAGGTATTGATCATGTGGATAGTCAAAGGCTTTTTCCCAGGGCTGAAATGGCTAGCATGAGAGGGCACAGTTTTAAAGTGCTTGGAAGTAGGTACAGAGGAAATGTCAGGGGTAAGTTTTTTATGCAGAGAGTGGTGAGTGAGTGGAATGGGCTGCCAGCAACGGTGGTGGAGGCGGATACGATAGGGTCTTTTAAGAGACTCCCGGATAGGTACATGGAGCTTAGAAAAATAGAGGGCTATGGGTAACCTGAGGTAATTTCTAAAGGAAGGACGTGTTCAGCACAGCATTGTGGGCTGAAGGGCCTGTACTGTGCTGTAGGTTTTCTCTGTTTCTATGAATATATAAAAAAACATGTTGCAAAAAGAACAAAACAGTGAGCTAGTGTTCACTGACTGTTCAGAAATGGGATGGCGGTGGGGAAGAAGCTGTTCCTTAAATGTTGAGAGTGTGTCTTCTGGTTCCTGTATCTCCTCCCCGATGGCAGCAATGAGAAGAGGGCATGTGATGGATTGTGAGGGCCCTTCATAATAGATGCTGCCTTTTTGAGCTATCACCATTTGAAAGAGTCCTCGATGCTGGGGAGGCTAGTGCCTGTGATGGAGATGGCCGAGTTTGCGGCTTCTTCCCCATTCCTGTCCAGTGATGCAACCAGTCTGAACACTGCTCGAGCCTTTGGTGATACGCTAAGTGGAGTCAAAACAAACTGGTGGATTTCCAGCCCAAATGATCTGGCAAAACAGAGGTAATTTCATCAAAATCCACCTCCTTCTCAAGTGACATTCCTTTAGAACGGAGATGTGGAGGGATTTCTTTAGCCAGAGGGTGGTGAATCTATGGAATTCATTGCCACAGATGGCTGTGGAGGCCAGATCACTGGGTATAATGAAGGTGCAGGTTGATAGGTTCCCTATTAGTCAGGGCATTAAAGGTTACGGGGAGAACCTTTATGGGGATGGACAGACGGAGGGAAATACAGATCTCTATGCCTACCCCCAGTGAGTTGGCTTCAATTGCAGTCTGGATACCAGTGCAGCCATAAGCTATTTCTTCAGTAATGAGGCAAGAATCAAAGATTCCCAGTCCCATTCCACCTGGAAGACAAAACAAATACCATGAAGCCATAGAAACCATGGAGGCAGATTAAATAGTCACTGCTGAAAAGTAAATGGGAAAGCACTGCATTTCTGAAGGGCATTGGAGAGGGTTTACAGAAGGCTCACAGGAATCATTCTGGGAATTAAAGGGTTATCATACAAGGAACACTTGATAGCTCTGGCTATCTTGCTGGAACTTAGAAGGATGAGGGGGGATTTCAATGAAACTTTTCCAATGTAGAAAGGTCTAGACAGATTAGATGTGGAAAGGATGTTTTCCATGGTGGGAGAGTCTAGGACAAGAGGGCACAGCCTCAGGATAGAGGGGCATCCATTTGAAACAGATGTGGAGAAATTTCTTTAGCCAGAGGGTGGTGAATTTGTGGAAGTTGTTACCACAGGCAGCTGTGGAGGCCATGTCACTGGGTGTATTTAAGGAACAGACTGATAGGTTCTTGATTGGACATGGCATCAAAGGTTACAGGGAGAAGACTGGGGACTGGGGCTGAGGAAGTGATAGGAAAAAGGATCAATCAGGATTGAATGGTGGAGCAGACTCGATGGGCCAAGTGGCATAATTCTGCTCCTATGTCTTGTATAGTCTTATTGCAAAATACTTTACAGGCGATTAAGTACTTGATAAATTGTTATAAAACAGTACAGCATAGTACAGGCCCTTCAGCTCACAATATTGTGCCCATCTTTTAACCTCCTCTAAGATCAATCTAACCCTTCCCTCCCACACAGCCCTACACTTTTCTATCATCCATTAACCTATCCACTGTTCTTATCTAAAGTAGCTGCTTCTAACACTACACTTGGCAGTGAAGATGTCTTCAATCAATCTCCCCCATATCCCTTTCCCAGTAGTTTTCCCTCCCACATAGCCCTTCATTTTTCTTCATCCATGTGCCTATCTTAAATGTCCCTAACGTATCTGCTTGTACCATCACCTCAGCAAGGCATCCCACACACCCACCGTTCTGTGTAAAAATCTGCCTCTGACATCTCCTATACCTTTCTCCAAAGTCCTTACGTGACGTATTGCTTCCCTGGGAAAAACTCTTGGCTGCCCACTCAATCTGTGCCTCTCATCTCCATAAGAATCTGATAACCTAGCCCTCTGGTGGTGCTAGGCCCCCAGATTTTCTGGATAATTGCATGTTACTCTGATTAACAAGCTACTC
The DNA here is from genome assembly GCF_048418815.1 of Hemitrygon akajei. Taxonomy (NCBI): domain Eukaryota; kingdom Metazoa; phylum Chordata; class Chondrichthyes; order Myliobatiformes; family Dasyatidae; genus Hemitrygon; species Hemitrygon akajei. Next base: position 3,768,224 of record NC_133135.1, on the reverse strand, counting down.
ACAGCTTGCTATTCATTCTGGTTTTTTTCCCTACAAATGTTACACCACAATAAGATTTCAATGTACTCATTGAGTTTAAAGGGAGCACAGGAAATTGTATCTCTGAGTTTAAGAGCGATAAGGATCGATTTTATCTGCCATATACATTCACGTGCATTAGGAACATGCTGTGGTGTGTTGGTCAAGTCAGATATACAACAAAAACATCAATTATAAAGAATAAAAAAATTATATAAAAAGCAAATCTACAAATTAACCTTTAGGGAATCCTGCACAAAGACTCCCAAGCCCTTTTGCCCATCGGATTTTTGAATTTTCTCCCATTTAGAAAATAGTACCTGTAGTTAGTAGAAGCAGTCCCTGTCTCTCCATCTATCTCTGTATCATTTGCAAACTTGGCCACAAAGCCATCAATTCTATCATCCAAATCATTGACACTTAACATGAAAAGAATCAGTGCCAATATTGACCTCTGTGGCACACTAGTCAGCGGCAGCCAAGCAGAAAAGGCTCATCTTTGCCTCCTGCCAATCAGCCGATCTTCAATCCTTGGGAGTAACTTTTCTGTAGTACCATGGGTTTGTAACTTGTTAAGCAGCCTCATGTGGCACCTTGGCGAAGGCCTTCTGACAATCCAAGTATAGAACCTCCATCGACTCTTTCGTCTACCCTGCCTGGTATTTCTTCAAAGAAATATAATAGATTTGTCAGGCAAGATTTCCTCTTAAGGAAACAATGCTGACTTTGGCCTACTTTATCATGTGCCTCAAAAACCTCATCCATAATAATGGACTCCCAACATCTTCCCAACCACTGAATTCAGGCTAATTGGTCTACAATTTCCTTTCTTCTGCCTCCCTCCCTTCTTGAACAGTGGAGTGACATTTGCAACTTTCCAGTCTTCTAGAACTATTCCAAATTCTGGTGGTTCATGAAAGATCATTATTAATGCCTTCACAATCTCTTCCGCTACATCTTCCAGAACCCTAGGGTGTAGTCCATCTGGTCCACGTGACTTAACTATCTTCAGACCTTTCAGTTTCCAAGTACTTTCTCCCTGGTAATAGCATCTATTCTCACTTCTGCCCCCAGACATGCTTCGAATTTCCAGCACACTGCTTATATCTCCCACAGTGAAGACTGAAGCAAAATATGTATTCAATTCGCCCGCAATTTTTTGCCTCCCAGTATTCTCTCTCCAGCATCATTTCCCAGTGGTCCAATACCCACTCTTGCTTCTCTTTTACCCTTTCTACATCTGAGAAAACTTTTGGTATCCTCTTTGATATTATTGGTTGGCTTACTTTCATAGGTCAGCTTTTCTCTCATTTTTTTTTTAAATTGGCTTCTGTTGTTTTTTTTAAAAAAGATTCCCAATCCACTAAGTTTCCAAGTAACATGCACAAAATGCTGGAGGAACTCAGCAAGGCTGAAGTCCTGCTGAAGGGTTTTAGCAGGTCAAAAGGCCAAAAAACCATATACCTTAACAACACTGTCAACCTGTGCAGCAGCTTTGAGTGTCCTATGGACTTGGACCCCAAGATCTTGCTGATCCTTCACACTGCCAAGAGTCTTAACATTAATATATTCTGTCTTCAAATTTGACCTACCAAAAGGAACCGCTTCACACTTACCTGGGTTGAATTCCATCTGCCACTTCTCAGCCCAGTTCTGCATCATTCTGCAATGTTGTGCTGTAACCTCTGACAACCACCCAGCCTATCCACAATACCCCCAACTTGTGTCATCAGTAAACTTACTGACCCACCACTCTACTTCTTTGTCCAGGTCACTTACAAGAATCACAAAGAGGAGGGGTCCCAGAATAGATCCCTGCAGAACACCATTGATCACCGACCTTCATGCAGAATACCAACCATCCACAACGACCCTTTGCCTTCTGTGGGCAAGCCAATTCTGGATCCACAAAGCAAGGTCTCCTTGGATCCCATTCCTCCTTACTTTCTGAAGGATCCTTCATTGGGGAACCTTATCAAATGCCTTACTGAAATCCATGTACAGTACATCCACTGCTTTACTTTCATCAATGTGTTTTGTTACATCCTCAAGGAATTTAATCAGGTTCCTAAGACATGTCCTGCTCTTGACAAAGCCATGCTGCGTATTCCTAATCAGATTGTTTATCCAAATGCTCATAAATCCTGCCTCTCAGGATCTTCTCCAACAACTTGCCCACTACTGAAGTAAGATTCACAGGTCTATAATTTCCTAGGTTATCTGTACTCCCCTTCTTGCACAAGGGAACAACACTTGCAACCTTCTAATCCTCTGGTACTTCTCCTGTCCCCAGTGTAGGTCTTACACAGTGAATGTTCGGGCACTGAGGAGTGTGGTAGAACAAAGGGATCTGGGAATACAGGTCCATAATTCATTGAACGTAACGCCACAGGTAGATAGCCAATCACAAACAAGAAAAAATCCGCAGATGCTGGAAATCCAAGCAATACACACAGAATGCTGGAGGAACTCAGCAAACCAGGTAGCATCTTAGATCTTATCGTAGATGCTGGCTGGCCTGCTGAGTTCCTCCAGCATTTTTGTGTGTGTTTCTCAGGTAGATAGGGTTGTAAAGAAAGTTTCTAGCACGTTGGCTTTCATAAATCAATGTATTGTGTTTAGGAGATGGGATTTTACGTTGAAGTTGAACAAGACGTTAGTGAGCACTAACTTGGAGAATCATGTGCAGTTTTGGTCACCTACCTACAAACAAGGTTGAAAAAGTGTAGAGGAAATTTACAAGGTGCTGCTGGGTCCGGAGGACCCGAGTTATAAGGAAGGATTGAAAAGGTTAGGACTTTATTCCTTAGAACGTAGAAAATTGAGGGGAGATTTGATAGAAGTGTACAAAATTATGAGGGGTATAGACAAGGTAAGTGCAAGCAGGCTTTTTTCACTGAGGTTGGGTGGGACTACAACCAGAGGTCATTTAAGGGGAACTTTCTCCACTCAGAGCGCGGTGCTAGTGTGGAACGAGTTCCCATTGCAAGTGGTGGATGTGGGTTAAATTTCACAGTTATGAGAAATTTGTGGATGGGAGGATGAGGTATGGAGAATTATGGTTTGGATGTAGGTCAATAGGACTAAGCAGATTAATCTTTCAGTATAGACTAGATGTGCTGAAGGGCTTGTTTCTGTGCTGTGGTATTCTACTCTATAACTCTACAGAAAATATCGACATTCCCAACAGTTTCCCCTTTTTAAACTTTTCCCTGCTTACCGCAACTTGCAGGAATGTGTGTGTTCATGAGTCCCAACTCCCATGCTCTCTTAATGAGTGGAACAGGATACTGTAGAGGAGGAAAGGCAGTGTCAGCACAGTGAGTACACCCCCAACACACAACTTCACCAGACATCATTATTCTGTAACATTAAACACACACACAATTACCCAGGCTTGTGAGAGTTAGCTAAAAGATGCATCAGGTCCCAGCTGTAAATATAACCAACTATGTCCTGGTCCAACCATGTTGATGTTACGGCCGAAAAATGCACATGAACACCTCTAGTCCCTCAGGAAGCTAAGGACATCTGGCAAGCCATGACAACTCACCATTTTTCTGTCTTTGCACCACAGAGAGCATCCAATGCCAATACATGATATGTTATGGCAACGAAACTGCAGAGAGTTGTGAACACAGCTCAGCACCGCATGGACATAAGCCTCCATCCCCATGGACTGTCTACAATGCCCAGTGCCTCAGTAAAGCAACTAACATTATCCAGGATTCACGTACCCTGATCATTCTCCTCTCCTCTCCCCCCTCGCCGAATACATAAAACCGAGAACACATACCACTAGGTTCAAGGACAGCTTCTAACCTGCTGTCATCTGAACAGATAGTAAAGGTTCTCTTCACCTACCCATCCTTTCTGTAAATCTCTATTCTGCATTGTTTCTCCTTTTGTATCACCTTAAAGTACTTATGTATGAACTGATTTGCCTCGACAGCACGCATACAAAAGATTTTCATTGCATCTTAGTACATTTGACAACAGTAAACTCGTAAACACGAGGTTCTGCAGATGTTGGCAATCCAGAGCAACACACAAAATGCTGGAGGAAGTCAGCAGGTCAAGCAGCAGCTATGGAAAAGAATAAACAGTCAACGTTCCAGGCCGAGACCCTTCATCAGGGCTGGAAAGGAAGGGTGAAAGAAGCCATAATAAGAAGGTGGGGGGGACGTGAAGGAAGCAGGTGAGGAGTAAGTGGGGTTGGATGGAGGAAGAGGGATGCAGTTGAGAAGCTGGGATGTGATAGGTGGAAGAGGTAAAGGGCTGAAGATGAAGGAATCTGATAGGAGAGGAGAGTGGACTATGGGCCAAAGGGACAGAGGGCTCCAGGGGAGCTGATAGATAAGGAGGTAAGAAGGGGAAACATCTCCCACATTCACTCTACTCTTCTGTCAGATTCCTCCTCCTTCAGTCTATCAACCTCTTCAACCCATCTTCTCCAGCTTCTGACTCTATCCCCCCCTCATCCAGCTTCCCCTTCACCTGGGCTTCCCTATCACCTCCCAGCTCATCCACTCCCCACCACCTTATTCTGGCTGCTTTCCCCTTCCTTTCCAGTCCTGATGAGGGTCTCAGCCCAAAATGTCGACCATTTATTCATTTCCATTGATGCTACCCGACTTGCTGAGTTCCTCCAGCACTCTGTGCGTTTTGTTTCAAAGAAAAAGACCAATTCTGAACAGCAATCCAGCAGATTAAGTTGGATTGAAAACCATTGTATATTTGGCACATGTGGGATGGATACGCAGTTTTGATGATCACATATGTACATCCTTGTAACAAGTGTCATGAATGCAGTAAAACACTCCCTGACGGGATAACAAGCCACTGAAGAGCACCAACGTTGTACAATTTTAAAAACGGACTTCTCCCCAGGCTGGGAATGGCAAATGGAGGGGCAGAGTATTAAGGTGATTGGAGGCTAGTACAGTGGGGGTGTCAGAGATGAGTTCTGGTTGCCTCATTACAGGAAGGATGTGGAAGTTTTAGAGGGGGTGAGGGTGCAGAGGAGATTTACCAGGATGCTGCTAGATTAGAGAGCATGTCACAGAGTCATAGAGAAATTCAGCACGGGACTTCCGGGTTGAGTACGGAGTGAGTACGTGTGTGTGAGTGTGGCTCCCAACTTCTATTGAAAATCTACCTGTTTATCTTTGTCGTATGTTCGAGATAACTGAACATTTAACATTGTGAACAACCTGGGCCATTGATGGACACTGAAAGCTGATGTTATGGTAATAGCGCCATTGCACAGTGCTGGACCCACGCTACCCGATGACTTGGAGAGGCTTCGTTTAGTACTTCTTACTGACATGACGTAAGCGGTGCATTCTGTCCTAAAAAGAGAACTGGAAGATGCTTTGTCACCAGTGGATCCTACCATGGAATAAATTATGTCTTATTACGAGTCGCATGATGAACGCATTTGTGAGGTTGAAAATGGCCTGAATGATTATAGTGACTGACTGGCGAGCGCTGAAGCCGCCACAGCAGCGTTGCAGAGCGAAAACACATTTCTGAAGGGAAAACTAGATGATCTCGAAAATGGGTTGCGGAGATCCAATTTGAGAGTGGTCAGCATTCCTGAAAATTTGGAAGGTTTGGACCCTGTTAAATTTATGACTGAGTTTTTTGACGAAGTGCTGGGGACAAATTTCTTCCCAAGGCCTCTCGTGCTTTCGCGTGCTCACCGAGTCAGACCTAAACCATCCAGTGCCCCAAAGCCAAGCAAACGAGACCCATCCCATGATCCTTTCCCTTCTCCAGCTCTGTATCCCTTTTGCCAATCACCTTTCCAGCTCTCAGCTTCACCCCACTCCCTCCGGTCTTCTCCTATCATTTTGCATTTCCCCCTCCCCCCACTACTTTCTAATCTCTTACTGTCTTTCCTTTCAGTTAGTCCTGACGAAGGGTCTCGGCCCAAAATGTCGACAGTGCTTCTCCCTACAGATGCTGCCTGGCCTGCTGCGTTCCACCAGCATTTTGTGTGTGTTGCTTGAATTTCCAGCATCTGCAGATTTCCTCGTGAGACCAAGAATGTTCCTGGTTCTCTTTCACTAATTTCAAGATAAGCAACCGTCTATTGATGATGTGAAGCAGGAGCTTTATTTCTGCGGGCATAGGGTGTTTTTTCATGAAGATTTTAGTGTGGAGCTGGGGAGAAAATGAGCAGCATTACAGGAAAAGGGTCAGGTTCGGCCTCTTGTATCCTGCCCGGCTCTGGGTCATCCATGAACGTAAAAAGCATTATTTCGATACACCAGAGGCGGCCAAAGAGTTTTACCATTTGCGCTGGGGAGAAGAAGAACGAGAAAAGCGTGACTTTTTTTTAAAGGTTATTCATGCAGCATTAACGAGGCCTCCCACCAAGGTAAACTGTTAATTTTCGCAACCCACTTCTTGGCTCATTTTTTCCAGTTTAACTTGTGGAACGCGATCGGGTTGAACTGCTATGCTGCAGAATCTGATTAACAAGAACTTTCAACCAGCAAAATGTAAATATTTGGGATTTGTATCTCTGGCATTTAGTTTCCTAGTTTTTTTTTGTTTTAATGCTTTGCTCGACTTGTGATATCTTTAGCCTATATATATTAAAGGTAGAATAAGTGCTGTACAAATTTTAAGGAGGGGAGCCACCCTAGATTATTGAAAGTTTTGGTTGTATGGGGAATGCTTCGGAAGCTTTTTGTTTGGTAATGCCTGTGATCATCCTCAGTTGGGGAGGTAGATTTAGGCTTTAGGGGGTTAATTGTTTTTTCTTGTTTGTGTAAAGGGGTGGGGGGAATGTTTTGGGGGATTACCATGGCAGCTCATTGTTTTGTGTGTTACGGATTGGCCAGACTTTCTTTTCATTGTGCGTTATTGTGTGCAGCTTGTGCCCTCGCACTGTTTTGGATTGTGGGCCCTGTGTGTCTTTTGATATGAGTGCTGCTGCTGATGGAGGCCACCCTGTGAGGTTTATTTCTCGGAATGTAAAGGGGCTCAATGGTCCTGTTAAAAGAGCTAAAGTTTTCTCTCATCTGAAACAATTAAAAGCAGATACACTATTTCTACAAAAGAAACATTTAAGAGTGGAAGACCATAATAGACTCTGTAAAGTATGGATTAATCGGATTTTTCATTGCAGATTTAATAGCAGGTCCAAGGGGGTGGCATTACTAATCACCAACAGAATGCAGTTTACACCATCTGATGTAATCAGTGACCCTAATGGTCGCTTTATTAGAGTCTCTGGATCTCTTTTTCAGATACCTGTCATTTTGGTAAATTGGGACGATGTCCACTTTGCAAATAAGGTTTTGTCATTAATATCTAACATGAATACACACCAGCTAATCTTTTCATGAGACCTGAACTGTGCTATTGACCCACTGCTTGATAGGTCTAGCTCTAGGGGAACTTCTGGTTTGGCAAAGGCCTTCTCGATGTTTATGTAACAAAATGGTGATATGGATCCTTGGAGATTTTTGAATCCATCGGTTGGGCAATTCTCTTTTTTTCTCATGTTCACCATTCCTATTCCAGGCTAGACTATTTCTTTATAGACAGCTCCTTGATACAAATGATTAGACAAATTGAGTATACTGCTATAGTTATATCTGATCACTCGCCCGTGAAACTAGACCTATGTTTTCCTTTAAACATTAGAGTACAACCTCTGTAGAGACTTAACCCTCTGTTGTTTTCCAATGAGAAATTTTGCAGTTATATTGACATTAACATTGACACATTCTTCGAGACTAACAGAACTGAGTCGGTATCATACTCTTTGCTTTGGAAACTTTAAAAGCTTACTTGAGGGGGTCAAATAATATCTTATATTTCACATTCAATAAAGAGCGTAGGACGGAAATGCAAGTGTTATCACAATCTATTTTGGACCTGGATAGGCAATATTCTGAGGCACCCACTGAGGAATTATATAAAGTCATGCTGATTTGCAAGTGAAGTTTAATCTTCTATCTACAAACTTATCAGGACAATTAATTCTTAAGCCACGTGGCCTCTATTATGAATATGGTGACAAGGCGAGCCGGCTTATGGCTCATCAGTTGAAGTGTCAAGCTGCATCACGACTTATTCCCCAGATAAGAGACACGCACCAAAACTTGACAAGCAATCCAAAAGAGATTAATAACATCTTTGCAACTTTATTCCTCTCTGTATACCTCAGAGTTTCCTTAGGTATAACAAATATGGAACGCTTTTTAGATAATTTGGAAATACCAACTCTTGAACCAGAGGAGGTGGAGAATTTAGGTCAAGCTCTTGGGCAGGAAGAGATTAATAATGCCATTACGGCTATGCAGAGTGTTACGTCCCCAGGTTCTGATGGTTATCCGATAGAATTTTATAAGAAATTTAAGGATAAGCTCATACTGGTTCTTCTAGAAGTGTTTCAGGAATCCCTGGAGAATTGTTCCTCACCCTCTACTCTTTCACAGGCATCTATTTCATTTCTTCTTAAAAATGACAAGGACCCGACTTAATGTGGATTAGATCTCACTTTTGAATGTGGATGTGAAAATTTTGGCTAAAGTGCTTGCATGCTGTTTAGAACACCCCCTTCCCAAGATAATCTCAGGTGATCAAACAGGTTTTATTAAAAATCATCACTTTTTTTTAAATATCCGTCGACTAGCTGATGTGAATTATTCACCCAGTGATTCTCCGGGCCCGGAGGTTGTTATCTCCTTGGACGCGGAGAAGGCGTTTGATAGAGTGGAGTGGGTGTACTTGTTTAGTGTTATGGAGAAACTTGGATTTGGCAGAACATTTGAAGCCTGGGTTAAGCTATTATTTCACTTGCCTTTAGTGTGTATACAGACGAATTATTTTCGATCTATTTCCTATTAACATGTGACACTCGCCAAGGCTGCCCATTGTCCCCTCTTCTTTTTGCAATTGCAATTGAGCCTCTTTCTATTGCACTTAAGTCAACTACATTATTTCAAGGTGTTAGGAGGGGGACATGGAACACCGTGTATCCCTATATGCTGATGACCTCTTACTTTATGTTAGCGACCCTGTAGGTAGCAGACCTGCTATCGTGTCAATTTGGAGCCTTCTCTGGCTATAAACTGAACCTTCAAAAAAGCAAATGCTTTCCCATTAATAACTTGGCCCTACAGATCCGACAGGAATCTTTGCCTTTTCCTTTATCTCAAGATGGTTTTGTATATCTAGGAATACACATTACTCGCTCTTTTACATCTCTGTTTGAAGCTAACTACAGGCCTCAGGTTAGCCAAATGGAGGCTGATTTTGAGAGATGGCGCAGTTTACCCCTTACTATAGCTGGGAGAATTCAATCAGTGAAAATGACTGTACTTCCCAGATTTCTTTACTTGTCACAGTGCTTGCCAATTTTCTTATCCAAGTTATTTTTCAAGTCAGTTGACCGAGCTATAATCTCCTTTATTTGGGAAAATAAGGTCCCAAGGGTTAATAATCGCATTCTCCAAAGAAGTCATGACGTAGGTGGAATGGGCCTCCCTAGCTTTATTCATTATTACTGGGCATCAAACATTCAAAAGGTATTATTTTGGCTTCACCGGTCAGATATAAACTGGTGCCTGCTTGAGACACGGTCTTGCCACTCCTCGTCTCTCCAAGCTTTAGTGTATTCTTCCTTGCCAGTGAAATCCTCTCAATTCACATCTAACCCAGTCGTGCTCTCCACCCTCAAAATTTTTAATCAATTTCACTGCCAGTATAAGTTCACATCAGCTTCAGTTTTGGGTCCCATTCATAGAAACCATCTATTTCTTCCCTCCACGCTCGATTCAGTTTTTAGAGAGTGGGGTTTGAACAGTCTTCTGCACATTAAGGATTTGTACACTGATAATATATTTGATACCCTGTGCAGTACATATGGCCTTCCACATAATCTTTAAATACCCACAGATTTGCCACTTTGCCAAGGAAAAATTTCCCTCTTTTCCTGATCTACCACCTGCTATGCTGTGGGAAAAACTCACTCTTAGCTTTAATGATAAAGATCTCTGTACTCTCAAGCTGATGTCGTTGTGAGTTCAAGATTTAAACAAAACTAAGACTAGGTGGGAGGATGACCTTGGTATGGATCTGGCTGAGGAATATTGGGCAAAAGCACTGAATAGGGTTCATTCCTTGTCATCATGACTGGGGCTCATACAATTTAAAGTTTTACACAGGGTACATTTAAGTAAAGCCAGGCTTGCTGACGTATATCCTGGGACAGACACTGGCTGTGACAGGTGTTCCTTCTCTCCGGCTGGTTTAGTGCATGCATTTTGGTCTTGCCCTCGGCTTGATGGCTATTGGGCCCTGGTTTATAAAAATTATCAGTGAGGCTTTGGGGGTGACACTGAGACCTTGCCCGCTTATAGCTGTATTTGGTGTGGCAGATGATGCTTTGGGTTTAAATGCAAACCAGTCGGATATCGTTGCATTTACATCGCTTTTGACCCATAGGAGAATCTTGCTGGTCTGGAAATCTGCCACTCCCCCATCCGCTGGTGCTTGGTTAGTGGATGTAATGTTAGAAAAGATTAAATTCCTCTGAGGGGGGTCTGTGAAACAGTTCTATTCGAAATGGGGACCTTTCATCACATTTTGGGAGTCTTAAGGAATTACCTACTAGTTGAGGGCATTTGATTGTACCTGGGAAGTTGCTTCCCTTTTAACACGCATCTGGTTTACCTCACAGGGTGGTTGATGAATTGTAATAAGAGTGTATTCTGGATCAACTGATGTGTTGTGGATGTGTGTGGGCCTTCGTCTTGAAGTAGTGTGGGGGTATGGCTGTGAAATGTCCGTACTTGTATTTGTGAAGTGTTGTACTGTAAATACATTAGCTGCCATGGTATGTTCAGGGAGAGCGGGTAAGGGGAGTTTTGGTTAGGGGTAAGATATAAAAGCAAAATGGAGGAAAACGTAATCCATTATGTATTCTGTATTGTGTCATTCCTTCAATAAAAATAAAGAAAAATTCAGCACTGAAACAGGCCCTTTGGCCCATCTAGTCTGTGCCAAACCAGTTAAACTGCCTATTCCCATTGATCTGCACCGGGACCGTAAGTAGCAATCATGTACTTATGCAAACTTCTCTTAAACATTGAAATCAAACACGTTCCACACTCTCACCACTCTCTGAACTGAAGTTTCCCCTCATGTCCCCTTTATACTTTTCACCTTTCACCCTTAACCCAGGACCTCTGGCGGTAGTCCCACCCAATCACAGTGGAAAAACCTGCTTGCATTTACCCTATCTATACCCTCATATGAGGATAAGTTTAGTGAGCTAGGGCTTTCCTCTTTGAAGCAGAGGATGAGAGATGACTTAATAGAGGTGTACAAGAGCCATGGAGCAGTCAGAAACTCATTCCCAGGGTCGAAATTGCTGATTTGTGGGGACATCATTTTAAAGTGATTGAAGGAAAATATTGGGTGAAGGGAGAGAACTTCAGTGGTAATTTTATTTTTATAAATACAAACACAGAGTGGTGGGTATGTGGAACACCTGGTGAAGAGTGGTGGTAAGGACAGACAAATTAGGGCAAAGTGTTCTACTATTACGCTCTGCCAGGATAATTCCCCCTTCATGAGCCTTTATACCCTTCAATACTGAAACTCTAGGGTGGGGAGAGTGGGGGCTGAGTTGTGTGGAAGTGGTGGTTAAGAGCATGGACGAGGCAACGCATTGCTGGTGATACAAAGCACCCAGTAGAAACCACTGACCTCTCCAGTCCTGTCGTACTCTGCAGCTGCTGGGAGCACCTCCTCCCGGGCAAACTTCCGCGCTGTCTCCTGGAACTCTCGCTGCTCTGCTGTAAGCTCTGTAACATTCAGGGTAAAAGCAAGAGGTGAGGGAGATTCCCACGACCTAATGTTAAACAGAAGCACCTTCAACTGCAACTTTTTCCAATTGCTGGTGGTGTTTCCAACAATAAAACACTCTGTACGGCAGAGAAACACTCAAACAACGGACCCCGAGACGGCACAGCCCTAGAGACCCGGTTTGATGCCGACCTCTGGTGCTGTCTGTGCACATCCTCGGTGAGGCCGCAAGGGTTGCCCCCAGGTGCTCCAGTTCCCTCCCACATCCCACAGATGTGTGGGTCGGTGGGTTAATTGGCTGTGGGAATTTGAGGGGAATAAATGAGACCTGTGTAGGATTGGCGTCAATGGTGATTGATGGTCTGAATCGAAAGGCCACAGGCCTTTATCTTTCTATAACTCTGGTCAGTATAACGCACCATTCTGAAGCCAGCGATGTCAGTTTAATCTAGTGAAACGCTAGGTGGCTTACAATGGGCCAGCTTACAACTGCTGCCATTCCATGGAAAGGACATGCAAGCTTCTCGCAGAAGTAACGGCTCATAGAACACGACAGCACAGGAATAGGCCCTCTGGCCCACAATGTTGTGCCGAAGGAAAGAACAGTATCATTGACAGGGTTTCTGTCGTTGCCAAACTGGGGCAAATAGCACGAGAGTGGACGGGTATTTGGTCAGCGTGGATGAGTTAGGCCGAAGGACCTGTTTCTTGCTGTTTCACTCAGGTGCCAGGCTACCTGGGTGCTGGGGTTCTCCTCCCCTCTGCAAGTCACCCTTGGGCAAGGTGTAGCACCTGCTTAGCCCCCAATCAGGGTCACGTGAAACCATGGGAGCCAGTGGTGGATAGTCATATGAGCAGAGGGTACATAATCCTGGTTATGTGACCACTGACACGCAGCAATCTCTGAAGAATATTGATAATGGCTGGGGTCACCCATCTTGTAAAGACGCTGCCTAGAAGGGGGCAATGGCAAACCACTTCTATAGAAAAAAATTGCCAAAAACAATAATGGTCAAGACCATAATCACTCACATCACACGACAGGACACATAATGAATGAATTACCTAAATACCTCCATATATCAAACAACACTGGACACAGCGCTGATCCCTGTAGTACACCACTGGTCAGAGGTTTCACTGGACACAGCGCTGATCCCTGTAGTACACCACTGGTCAGAGGTTTCACTGGACACAGCGCTGATCCCTGTAGTACACCACTGGTCAGAGGTTTCACTGGACACAGCGCTGATCCCTGTAGTACACCACTGGTCAGAGGTTTCCAGTCAGAAATGCATCCTCCCACCATAAACCTTTGCCCTCTTATTATTCATACCCGTACCACAGGAAAAGGAGACTGAGATCGGACTCGACAGAGGTGTACAACATGATAGGAAGCACAAGACCTTAATGCAAAGGAGCAGAATTAGGCCATTTAGCACATGCTCCACCATGCAAGCATGGCTGATTTATTATCCCTCTCAACTCCATTCTCCTGCTTCTCCTCATGACCTTTGACAGATTTACCACCCCGTCCAGAGGAATTTTTTTCCTCACCTCTGTTCTAAATGGGCATCCCTCTATTTTGAGGCTGTGTCCTCTGGACTGAAACTCCCCCACTACAGGAAACGTCCTCTCCACATGTACTCTCTAGGTCTTTCAATATTTGATAGGTTCCAATGAGATTCGCCCTCATTCTTCTGAACTTCAGCGAGGACAAGCCCAGAGCCATCAAATGCTTCCCAGACATAGATAAATACAATACAGCACAATACAGGCCCTTCGGCCCACAAAGCTGTGCCGAACATGTCTTTACTTTAGAAGTTACCTAGGGCTACCCATAGCCCTCTATTTTTCTGAAATAGACATGTACCTGTCCAGGAGTCTCTTAAAAGACCCTATCGTTTCCGCTTCCACCACCGCCGCCGGCAGCCCATTCCACGCACTCACCACTCTCTGAGTAAAAAACTTACCCCTGACATCTCCTCTGTACATGCTTCCAAGCACCTTAAAATTGCCCTCTCATGCTAGCCATTTCAACCCTGGGGAAAAACCTCTGATTATCCACATGATCAATACCCCTCATTATCTTGTACACCTCTATCAGGTCAACTTTCATCCTCCGTCGCTCCAAGGAGAAAAGGCCAAGTTCACTCAACCTTAGGCATGCTCCCCAATCCAGGCAACATCTTTGTAAATACCCTCTGCACCCTTTCTATAGTTTCCAAATCCTTCCTATAGTGAGGTGACCAGAACTGAGCACAGTACTTCAAGTAGGGTCTGACCAGGGTCCTATATAGCTGCAACATTACCTCTCAGGTCCTAAACTCAGTCCCACGATTGATGAAGGGTACTGCACCGTATGCTTTCTTAACTACAATACCTTGCATTCCTGGGATTTAAAACATAGAAACATAGAAATCTACAGCACATTACAGGCCCTTTGGCCCACAATGTTGTGCTGACCATGTAACCTACTCGAGAAACTACCTAGAATTTCCCTACCCTATAGCCCTCTACTTTTCTAAGCTCCATGTGCCTATCCAAAAGTCTCTTAAAAGACACTATTTTATTTGCCTCTACCACCGTCGCTGGTAGTACATACACACACTTACCACCCTGTGTGAAAAACTTACCTCTAACATCCCCTTTGTACCTACTACCAAGCACCTTAAAATCATGTCCCCTCGTGTTAGCCATTTCAGCCCTGGGAAAAAGTCTCAGGCTATCCACATGATCAAAGCCTATCATCTTGTACACCTGTATCAGGTCACCTCTCATCCTCCGTTGCTCCAAAGAGAAAAGGCCAAGTTCACTCAACCTATTCCCATAAGGTACACCCTCCAATCCAGGCAACATTCTTGTCAATCTCCTCTGCACTCCCTCTGTAGTATCTACATCCTTCCTGTAGTGAGGTGACCAGAACTGAACACAGTACTCCAAGTGGAGTCCAAGGTCTTATTCTTGTGAGCCTCTCTGGATCCTCTCCAATGCCAATATATCAGTTTTTTTAAAGACAGGGTAGAGGGAAGAGTGGCAGGTGAATCCAGCCAGATGGTGAGATGCTGCCTGACCTGCTGAGTTCCTCCTGCACTTTCTGCTGCTCCAGAGATCCAGTTTCTGCAGAATCTCTTGTGGCTCTTTCCACAGAACATTACAGCACAGCATCAACCTTTCAGCTCATAATGTTGTGCCAACCTTTTAATCTACTCCAAGATCAGTCTAACAACTCCCTCCTACACAGGCCACCATTTTTCTATCATCTATGTGCCTATCTGAGAGTTTCTCAGATATCTCTAGCCTATCTGCCTCTACCACCACCCCGTCAGGGCATTTCAGGTCACCACTCTGTGTAAAGACCATTCTTCCTCCATTCCCCCTATAATTATTGTCCCTCATATTAGCCACTTCTGCCCTGGTGGGAAAGTCCCTGGCTGTCAACTCCATCTTCGCCTCTCATCTTGTACACCTCTATCAAGTCACCTTTTATCCTCCTTCCCTCCAGAGAAAAGCCCGAGCTCACTCAATCCTTCCTCATAAGACATTCTCTAATCCAGGCAGCATCCTGGCGAATCTCCTCTGCACTGTTTCTAAAGTTTCTACATCCTTCATATAATTAGATGACCAGAGCTGAACACAATCCTGCAGTGTGGATGAATATAGCTTTTGCAGAGCTGCAACACTTCTTCATGCTACTGAGCTCAATCCCCTGACTAATGAAGGCCAAAACACAACATGCCTTCTTATCCATCCTATCAACTTCCACGGCAAGTTTTGAGGGATCAATAGACGTGGGCCTCACGATCTCTCTGCCCCTCCATGCTGTTAAGACATCTTTCATTCACCCTGCACTCTGCCTTCGAGCTTGACCTTCCAAAGTGAATCAATCACTTCACACTTTACCAGATTGAACTGCACCTGCCACTCCTCAGCCCAGCTCCCTATCCTCTGAATGCCGACTGCAACCTAGACAACCTTCTGTATAATCCACAGGCTCTATCAACCTTTGATATTTGCAAACTTACTAACCCACACTTTAAGTCCACTTGTTGCCCAGATTGGGGAGCATGCCTTATGAGAATAGGTTGAGTGAACTCAGCCTTTTCTCCTTGGAGTGACGGAGAATGAGATGTGACCTGATAGAGGTTTATAAGATGATGAGAGGCATTGTTCGTGTGGATAGTCAGAGGTTTTTTCCCAGGGCTGAAATGGTTGTCACAAGAGGACACAGGTTTAAGGTGCTGGGGAGTAGGTACAGAGGAGATGTCAAGGGTAAGTTTTTTACTCAGAGAGTGGTGAGTGCGTGGAATGGGCTGCCAGCAGCGGTGGTGGAGGTGGAAATGATAGGGTCTTTTAAGAGGCTTTTAGATAGGTACATGGAGCTTAGTAAAATAGAGGGCTATAGGTAAGCCTAGTAATTTCTAAGGTAGGTACAACTTTGTGGGCCGAAGGGCGTGTATTGTGCTGTAGGTTTTCTATGTTTCTATGTATTGGTTGCAGTAGTGCAGGGCTGCTCAGTACTAACTCACCTAGTTGACGTTAAGTTACTTGGAAGCCAACTTACCAAAGTTGAATCCATGTGACGATGGGTTTGCTCTGGGCACATCAGCAAAAACCCGGCTACTAGTCGATTGGCATCGCAAACCAGTCCAGAGGCTGGCCCTCAGTGTGCGCTTCAAAACAAAATAGAAATTGTGTTGCACTGTGGACCACTGCACTGGAAAATGCAGAGGCTACAGTATTTCCTTTTTTAGCTTGGTACATCTCCAGCAAATTATATGTCAGTTACTGTAGTGTATGAAAATCTGTCATCGACTTTGCCATGAGGGCATGACTGCGGCCCCCATAGCTATAACTCTGAAATCCACTCCCTTCATCATAGAGATAGAAGGTATTACAGGGCAGAAACTAGCCCTTCAGTCCATGCCCATCTGTTAAACAACCTGGTCCCATTGACCCACACCTGGACCATCATCCTCCATACCCCTTCCATCCATGTACTTATTCAAATTACTCTTAAATGTTGCAACAAACCCGCATCTCTCTGATTCGGATTCTTCATAAACCAAAGTATTAAGTACAGGAGTTGGAATGAATTTTGAAATTGCATAAGATGTAGGGGGCCCAAATTTAGAGTATTGTGTGTAGCTCTGGTCCTCTACCTATAAGAAAGATGTGAATAAGATTGAAAGAGTGCAGAGAAAATTTACAAGGATGTTGCTGCGACTTGAGGACCTGAGTTTTTGGACAAGACTGATTAGGTTAGGACTTTATTCCCTAGAACATAAAAGAGTGAGGGGAGATTTGATAGAGATATACAAAATTATGAGGGGCATTGATACGGTAAATGCAAGCAGGCTTTTTCCACTGAAGTTGCATGAGACTAGAATTAGAGGGCATAGGTTAAGGGTGAATGATGAAATGTTCAAAGGGTGGTGAGAGTGTGGAATGAGCTGCCAGTGGAAGCGGTGGATTAAAATAAACAAATTTCAAAGTAAATTTATTATCAAAGTACAATTATGTCACTATATACAACCCTGGGATTCATTTTCTTGTGGGCACTTACAGTAACTACAAAGAAAAACAGAATCAATGAAAGACAGCACACAAGATGGACAAACAACCAATATGCAAAAGACAACAAACTTTCTAATCGAAAAAAAAAACCAAAATAATAATAAATAGATAAGAAAGAGAGAACATGAACCCAGAATAGACCCCTGTCCGCACTTCAGTCCTGATAACATGAAAATCAGCCTGAAGAAATTCACCATGACGTCTAAAAACTGGGAAGACATTGCACTCAATAGATACACCTGGAGGAAATCTGTTCAAGAGGGAGCTGCACTACATGAGAATGAGTTCCACTGTGCCACAGAGAACAAGAGGCAACTGTGAAAGGAGAGACTGAACAACCAGAAGACCCAGACACTAACCACAGGCACCACCTATTCGAGTCTACACTGCATCAGAATATGTGGATCTCAGATCAGCCTCCACACCACCACTACTCTGGACCAGCACCAGTTTGCCAAACAGATCAACCAAGGATGCCAGTTCCATTGCCTCCACACCACACTACAACATCTGGAGCAAAAGGAAATCTATGCCAGAATGCTTTGGATTGACTACAGTTCTGCCTTGAACACTATACTCCCCAATAGGTATAGAAACTACTCATAAACCATGAGCGAACATCACAGAGGAATTTCTTTTGGACCACCAACCTCTCCTTGATAGTACGGAAGGCTGAGCACTACCTCTACTATCTTAGGAGTTAAAGAGAGAAAATATGTCAGTAAACTTTTACCGATGTATAATTGAGAGCACACTGATCATACAGAGTGTGCAGTATGGTATCCTAGCTTCAACATGATCGACCAAAAAGCACTTCACTGAGTGGTCAGGACTGCACAGAACATCACCGGAACACAACCAGCAGATACGGAAACCATCTAAACTCACGATATCTACAGTGGGCTCGCAACATTCTGATAGACTCATCCCACCTCTTCAATCTCCTACCATCCGGCAGGAGATACTGAAACATCTCTACACGGACACCCAGAATGAAAGTACAACTTCTTCCCTCCAGGCTGTCATGCAACTGGACAGTGCCTCCCACCACCACCCATGGTCTATAGGCACTATGGACAACCTCTAAGCTTGGGCATAATTCGTGATGTTATTTTATACTTAATCATTGTATTTCTATAACATGACCATATGCAATACTTGAATAGAGTTGTTTGCTTTTAATTGAGTTGTAACTTAGATGTCATTCTAAATAACTCAGACTTTATTTTAGTACCTGGACTGCCAGTATGCTGATTACACAGAATGGAGCAGCACTGCAATCTCGTTGTCCTGAGCAGTGACCATAACAGCCCCTTGAGGACCCACCTCAAAGTAGGGAGTAAACATAGATGAGTTAGTAAGTTTGCAGATATGAAGATTGCCAATGTTGTGGATAGGGTAGAAGATTGGCAAAAGATACAATAGGCTGTATACTCAGATATATCAGCCAATCACACGGAAGCAACCCAATGGATAAAGAACATGCTGTGACTGCTGTGCTACGATGGCACCCCAACACTTGGTGGGACTAAGGAATAAGAAAGTGATGACCACGTAGCACTGGTTTAAAGTAAATATGTGAGTCTACAGAGCAGGAATTTGGAGTAATAAGCAAGGTGCTGGATGACTTCGGAGGAACCAGTGGGCAATCAGAGACTATTCCCAGGACCAAAATGGATCATGGGGAGAGAGAGCATAATTTTAAGGTGTTGAGAGGAACGTGTGGGAGGGGAAAGAATGTCAGAGTTGTTTTTTGTTTTACATGAGTGGTGACATGGAACATGCTCCTAAGGATGGTGATAGAATCAGAATGTCACACTGGTATATGTCATGAAATTTGTTGTTTTGCAGTAGCAGTACACTGCAATACAAAATAATAAAAACTATAAATTACACAGGCTCCAGTACCACGTCCTTGATGGTAGCAGTGAGGAGAGGCCATGTCCTGGTTGGTGGGGATCCTTGATGATGGATGCTGCCTTTTTGAGACATTGGCTACTGAAGGTGTCCTTGATGCTGGGGAGGCGAGTGTCCATGATGAAGCTGGCAGAGTTTACAACTTTCTGCTGCTTTTTCCAGTGGTCTCTCCAAAGCGGATGGAGATACAGCCAGTTAGAATGCTCTCCACAGTACATCTAACATAGAAACCTACAACACAGTACAGGCCCTTCGGCCCACAATGCTGTGCTGAATATGTACTTACTTTAGAAATTACCTAGGGTTACCCATAGGCCTATATTTTTCTAAGCTCCACGTACCTATCCAAGAGTCTCTTAAAAGACCCTATCGTATCCACCACCACTGCCATCGCTGGCAGCCCACTCCACGCACTCACCGCTCTCTGTACCCCTGACATCTCCTCTGTACCTACTTCCAAGCATCTTAAAACTATGCCCTGTCATGTTAGCCATTTCAACCCTGGGAAAAAGCCTTTGACTATCCACATGATCAATGCCTCTCATCTCTATCGTCACCTCTCATCCTCCGTTGATCCAAGGAGAAAAGGCCGAGTTCACTCAACCTATTCTCATAAGGCATGCTCCCCAATCCAGGCAACATCCTTGTAAATCTCCTCTGTACCCTTTCTATAGTTTCCACATCCTTTCTGTAGTGAGGTGACCAGAACTGAACACAGTACTCCAAGTGGGGTCTGTCCAGGGTCCTATATAGCTGTAACATTACCTCTCGGCTCTGGAACTCAAACCCACGGTTAACAAAGGCCAATACACCGTATGCCTCCTTAACCATGCAGTCAATCTGCATAGCAGCTTTGAGTATCCTGTGGACTCGGACTCCAAGATCCGTCTGATCCTCCATACTGCCAAGTCTTACCATTAATACTATATTCTGTATCCACAACACCCCCAACCTTTGTCATCAGCAAATTTACTAACCCATCCCTCCATTTCCACATCTAGGTCATTTATAAAAATCACAAAGAGAAGGGGTCTCAGGACAGATCCCTGAGGCACACCACTGGTCACTGACCTCCATATGACTCATCTACAACCACTCTCTGCCTTCTGTGGGCAAACCATTTCTGGATCCACAAAGCAAGGACCCCTTGCAAGGTCCTGCAAGTCACAAGATTTAACTTTGTAGGAGATTATGGCATTCAAACCTTGCCAAAGCTGTTGAGGGAAAGCATCCTTCATTGATTCCAGTCTAGTCCGGAATCACCACTTCACCCAAGAGGTGGTTTTCCAGAGATGACACCTGCACCGCTTGTAGCATTCTTGTTCTCCAGACTTGAACGCCTCTGATCTGGCTCTCAGCAGGTTGCGGATTTCATTGTTCATCTAGAGCTCCTGATTGGGGAAAACCCAGAACAATCTGTGGGGACACACTAATCCACAGCTGTTTTAATAAAGTCTATAACAACCCTGGTGTAGTCATTCAGGTTCCCAGATGAGTTCTTGAACACGAGTCCACTGACTCAAGATAATCCTGTAACTGTTCCTCAGCCTCCCGCAGCCACCTCTTAGTTAGAGGATGGGATGAGGTTAGATGTGCATGAAATTGAAGAGAAGTGAGTGAGGGCAGCGTTGATGGTGGAGGAAGGGAAGACACTTTCTTTGAAGAAGCATGACGCCTCAGTTGTTCTGGAATGAAAAATGTCATACTGAGAGCAAAAACGGCAGAGGAGCTGAGAGAAGAGGAAGGCATTTTTTTTTTACAAGTGACAGGGTGGGAAGAGGTATAGCCAAGATTGCAGTGAGTATCAGTGGGTTTATAAAAGCTATCAGCAGATAGACCATCTCCAGAGAGATTGAGAGAAGAGTCAAAAATGGACCAAGTAAATTTGAGGGCAGGGTGGAAGTTGGAAATCCAAAGCAACAGATACAATATGCTGAAGGAACTCAGCAGGCCAGGCACCATCTATGGAAAAAAAAAATAAATGGTCAATATTTCAGGGCCTCGCCCTTCATCAGGACTGGAAAGGAATCTCATAACAAAGTCGACTGTGAGTCAGAGTACATATTCTGGGGAACCACCCAATAGTTTTATCACAGCAGAACAGAAGCTGCCCTTGAGCCTGGCGGTATGTACTTTCAGTCCTTTGTATCTTCTGCCCAACGGGAGATGGGAGAAGAGAGAAAGTTTGGAGTTGGACAGATCTTTGATTATGCTGGCTGTTTTACCAAGGCAGTGAGAAGTACAGAGAGTCCATGGAAAGAAGACTGGTTTCTGTGATGTGCTGAGCTGTGCCCACAACTCTCTGCAGTTTCCCATGGTCACAGGCAGAGCAGTTGCTGTACCAATGCAACCAGACAGAATGTCCTCTTCCCATTGCTCCCAAAGAGGTGGAATAGGAGCCTTAAGATAGACACAGACAGTTTAGAAACAGCTACTTCCCCTCCGCCATCAGATTCCTGAACGGACAATGAATCCAAAAACACTACCTCATGACTTATTTAACTGAATTTTATCGAAACTATAAAGGACAATCAGTGATACAAATTTTTTATTCTGCATTGCACTGTACTGCTGGAACACAACACCACATTTCGCAACATATGCTGGGGATATTAAAACAGTTTCTGGCTCCCTTGCTGATCATTTATTAAATTCCAACATGAACTTTAGCCTGAATGATTCACATGTGCTATTTATACAGCAACGTGGAGCATTTAAAGGTCTCGTGCCTTCAAAGTACTGTATTTGTCACCCAGTATTTAGATTAAAGGTAAAGAATTTAGGAGGTAAAATTCTTCACAGGGAGTGCAGGATCACGAGGAATTTAGAATCTAATTAACTTACACAAAGCTCAAAACCACCCCAGACATTCTCTTCCTCCACTTTCCCCACAGCAGAAGACACAAAAGACTGAAAGCACATACCACCAGGCACAAGAACAGCTTCTACCCTGCTGTTATACAGTTCAAAGTAAATTTATTATCAAACTATGTATACGTCACCATAATCTACTGAGACACATTGTGTATAAAATAAGGCTCTTAAATAGTTCCTTGATAATGATAAATTGGAGTCTTGACCTCAATCTCTCATTATCATCTTGTGCTTTATTATCTGCCTGCAGTCTCTCTGTAGCAGTTACACTTTATCCTGTGTTGTTGTTGCATTACCTAGTTCTATCTCAGTGCACTGTGTAACTATCTGATCTGTATGAAAAAAATGCAAGACAAGTTTTCCACTAATCCTGGCCCATGACCAATTCCACATACAGCACCGGGTAATAAGAGGCAAAACTATCACAGCTTTTATAGGAGCGTTGAGGACAATCCAGGTGTTGCTAAACTGCAAACCATGGATGCACCACACCCTACTGAAGTTAGGTGTGCAGCATTCAAATCAGGGGAAGTGGAACTTTTTGAGAAATAGAGGCACAACGTCTGTAAAGCTATCACAGATATCAAAAGACAATGCCAGTCTAATCAGCCCAGCCATCAGTTGCGGCAAGACTTACATGCTATAATAGGTTACAAAACATCAGCATCACCAACACTAGCACATATCTTTCTCATAAACCTAATGGATTCAATGCTTGTTTTGAACAGAAGCCACCCACCCCAACAG
Source organism: Hemitrygon akajei (assembly GCF_048418815.1). Classification (NCBI taxonomy): domain Eukaryota; kingdom Metazoa; phylum Chordata; class Chondrichthyes; order Myliobatiformes; family Dasyatidae; genus Hemitrygon; species Hemitrygon akajei. The sequence goes on along the minus strand of NC_133135.1, from coordinate 3,745,256 downwards.
TCCCCAGTGTACCCTAGCCCACAGTCTCTGCTCCGGTTGACAGATCGGTCTTTCGGACCCAGATGGTGATCCTAGCTGAGTCTTTAGATCGCCTATGGATCAGAGTACAGAGTTATTTATAGACATCTTTTACTCTCCCTACTTTAAGTCGACCACTATCAAGAAAAGCAAGGAATGGCTCTGACATCCACCTGAAGGTTGTTATAGCTGGGAGAGGTAGTAAGAACATACTCCCACTACCTATTAAATGCACCACAAATAGCCTCTGACAACCAAACTCAGCTCCTGGCCTTCGTACGTGGCTTAGCTACCAAACCCAGCGGAACCATTTCTGCTGAAAGATGGCGCAAAGGCAGGTCACTGGTGCATTAAAATACTTCGCTTCGGGCAGATGGGGCTCATCAGCCATGGCTAGCAGCTCTCTAGAGGGAAAGCTCTGATCTGAAACTATACCCACTCATGGGAAGGCTTCGAGAGTAAACTCTGAGGGAAAAATCTGGAGTTGGAAGCAGTCCTATGGGAGTCCAACGCTGACTAGCAACTCTTGTGCCATTGTTGGTGCCAAACTGTATCGGTCTCTGCCGTTCCATTGGGTTCATTAGCTGTGAGGAGAGGGGGAGCTTGCTGCATGGGCCACAGCTTGCTCTCCATATCATAATTCATTGTAATTCACCTTCAGGGCCAACATCGTCTTGGCCCTACACTCATCTTGGGAACAGTGGGGCAGTAAAGACACCTCCTGTCAGTCAGGGACACACAAAATGCTGGAGGAAAACAGGTAGAGTTTCCTCAGCATTTTGTGTGCATTGCTTGCATTTCCATCATCTGCCAATTTTCTCATCTTTGTGCCATTGTAAGCCATACTGTTTAATGGCTACATCTCCATCTTCAAGCAAACTCATTTCCAAACTCCTATACATGGGACTCAACACCTCCCTCTGTAACTGGATCCTCCACTTCCTGATCAACAGACCCGATTCAGCAAGGATAGGCAGTGAAAGCTTCACCATTGTAACAGCTGGCCACCACAGAGGGTAGCAGTCAGCACAACACTGTCACTGTTGGGGCATTGCAGTTCATTTCCGACGTCCTCTAAGAAAGTATGTACGTGCATGTGGGTTTCCTCTGGGTGCTCCAGGTTCCCAAACCCAGAGAGAGCATATAATAGAGCAAAAATTAGTGAGAAGTTAGAGGATTGAGAAGCTTTTAAAAACCAACTAAAAAACTCATTGAGGAAAAGATGGAAAACAAAAATAATATTAAAGAGGATACCAAACGTCTCTTCAGAAACACAGTGTAAAAGAAGCGAGAGTGGATATTGGACCACTCTCTACTGGAGAGGTAGTAATGGAGGATAAGGATTGGCAGACAAACTGAATAAGTATTTTGTAACACTTACAAAACGCTGCAGGACCTCAGCATGCCAGTCAGCATCTAAGGAAAGGACAGGGGAATCAAGGGAAATGGGGACAAGGCAGGAACCGGGTATTGATTGCAGATGATCAGCCATGATCTCAGAATGGCGGTGCAGGCTCGAAGGGCCGAATGGTCTACTTCTGCACCTATTGTCTAAAAGGAGTACAGTCGACACTTCAGGCCTAGACCCTTCATCAGGACTGGAGAAAGTAAGGTGGGGAGAGACTGGAGAAAGTCAGGTGGGGAGAGACTGGAGAAAGTCAGGTGGGGAGAGACTGGAGAAAGTCAGGTGGGGAGAGACTGGAGAAGTCAGGTGGGGAGAGACTGGAGGAGTCAGGTGGGGAGAGACTGGAGGAGTCAGGTGGGGAGAGACTGGAGGAGTCAGGTGGGGAGAGGGGAGGAAGAAACACAAGGTGATAGGTGAAAACGGGAGGGGCAGGGGTGAAGTAAAGAGCTAGTAAGTTGACAAGTTGACTGGTGAAAGAGATACAGGGCTGGAGAAGGGGGTATCTGATAGGACAGGACTGAAGGCCATGGAAGAAAGAAAAAGGAGAGGAGCACCAGAGGGAGGTGATGGCAGGTTAGGAGATAAGGTGAGAGAGGGAAAAGGGAATGGGGAATGATGAAGGGTGGGGGGCATTACCAGAAGTCGATGCTCATGCCATCAGATTGGAGGCTACCCAGACAGAATACAAGGTGATGCGCCTCCAACCTGAGTGTGGCCTCGTCGTGACAGTAGAGGAGGCCATAGACTCATTGTGGAAGACACTAGCAGTATGGTGGAAGTTCCAGGCGTCACCGCGCATGAAGTGTGTAAAGCTACCATAACTAGAGAGAAGGTTCTTGGGAAATTGAAAGGTCTGAAGGTAGGTACACCACCTGGACCAGATGGTTTACAGCCCAGCGTTCTAATAGAGGTGGCTGAAGAGATTGTGGAGATCACTAGATCTTTCAAGAATTATTTGATTCTGGAATCGTTCCAGAGTCTGCAACTGTCACTCCACTCTTCAAGAGGAGAGAGGGGCAAAAGAAAGATTAGTCTGACCTCAGTGGTTGGGAAGATGTTGGAGGCACATGATAAAATAGGCCATAGTCAGCATGGTTTCCTCAAGGGAAAATATTGCATGACCAATCTGTTGGAATTCTTTGAAGAAATAGCTATCATCGTGGCTATCCCTCGAGGTCGAGGATCATGGTCTTCGCTCTGTTGATCTATTTGTGGGTTCTCAAGTGGCTTACGGGTCCAATCTTGAAGAAATAACAACCAGGATAGACAATGGAGAATCGGTTGATGTTATGTTCTTGGATTTTCAGAAGGCCTTTGACAAGATGCCGCACGAGGCTGCTGAACAAGCCCATGATATTACCGGAAAGATTCTAGTATGGATAAAGCATTGGCTGATTGGCATGAGGCAAAAAGTGGGAATAAAGGGATCCTTTTCTGTTTGGCTGTCAGTGACTAGTGGTGTTTCAAAGGGGTCCATGTTGGGACCAATTCTTTTTACCTTATATGTCAATGATTTGGATGATAGAATTGACGGCTTTTTTTGCAAAGTTTGCAAATGATATAAATATAGGTGGAGGGGCAGGTAATTTTGAAGAAGTAGAGAGACTACAGGAGGACTTAGATTAGGAGAATGGGCAAAGAAGTGACAGATGGAATACTGTGTTGGAAGCATATGGTCTTGTACTTTGGAAGAAATCAAAGGGCTGACTATTTTCTAAATGGAGAGAAGAGATTTTAAAAAAAGACTGAGAGGCAAAGGATTTGGGTGTCGTTGTGCAGAATTCCCTAAAGGTTAATTTGCAGGTTGAGTCGGTGGTGAGGAAGGCAAATGCAATGTTAGCATTCATTTCAAGAGGACTAGAATATAAAAGCAAGGATGTAATATTGAAACTTTATAAAGCATTGGTGAGGCCTCACTTGGTGTACTGTGAACAGTTTTGGGCCCCTTATCTTAGAAAGGAAATGCTGAAATTGGAGAGGGTTCAAAGGAGGTTCACAAAAATGAATCCAGGATTGAAAGGCCTTATCATATGAAGAGTGTCTGATTACTCTGGACCTGTATTCACTAGAGTTCAGAAGAATTAGGGGTGATCTCATTGAAGCTTATCGACTGGTGAAAGGCCTTGATAGAGTGGATTTGGAGAGGATGTTTCCTATGGTGGGAGAGTCTAAAACCAGAGAATACAGCCTCAGAATTGAGGAGCATCCTTTCAGAATGGAAATGAAGAGGGATTTCTTTAGCCAGAGAGGTTTAATCTTTGGAATTCTTTGCCGCAGGCAGCTATGGAGGCCAAGACTTCATGTATATTTAAGGTAGAGGTTGATAGATTGACTGGTCAGTGCATGAATGGATATGGGACAAGGCAGGAGATTGGGGCTAGAGGGAAAATTGGATTAGCCATGATAAAATTGCAGAGCAGACTCAATGGACCAAATGGCCTAATTCTGCTCCTGTGTCTTACGGTCTATTGTTCCTCCCACAGTCCAAAGGCATTAGAAGTTTAGTTAGTCACTGTAAATTGTCCTGTGATTAGGTTTGGGCTAAATTGGTGGGTTGGTGAGCCAAAAGGGCCTGTTCTGCACTGTATCTCTGAAGAAATAAATGAGATTTCTCAGCACTGACAGCCCACAATGATACATCTTCTGCTCTCTACTCACTGCACGTTCACAGCTACTTGGCTAGGTTCCACTCTAACTCCAAATATGATGATAGCAAGGGACGGAATTGTTCAGCATGGTCATCTATGCATGGAGCCAAAAGAGAAGGGGAGATTGTTGCATCTGTATTTACTCAGATGCAGAATCTAAAGAAGTGAGGCAAAACAGCAAAGAGTTCATGGATCTTATACAGACAACAGAGGGGAAGGTGCTTGCTGTCTTGAAGAAAATTAGGGTGGATAAATTGCCAGGGCCCAATAAGAGGCAAGTGCAGAATTTGCAAGGGCCCAGGGAGGCACATTTAAAATGTCCTCACAGCAATGGGTGAAGTGTTGGAGGACAGCTCATATTTCCATGCTTAAGAACGACTCCAAAAATAAACACAGCCATGAACAAATAACATTCTTAGTGATTGGATATTCAAGTATTTGAATAGACAGGGCCTGATTAGGGATAGTCAACATGGCAGGTTTTGAGGGTAAATTGCCATGGATGTTGATGAAGGCCAGTGAGTGGATGTTGTCTACATGGACTACAGCAGGCCTTTCACAAAGTCCTGCATGGGAGGCTGGTCAAGGTTCAGACACTTGGCATCCACAATTCCTTGAAAGTGGCAGCACAGGTAGATAGGGTCATAAAGACAGCTCTTAGCCCATAGGCCTTCATAAATCGAAATACAGAGAACAGGAGATGGGCTATTATGCACAAGTTCTGCAAGGTGTTGGTGAGGCCGAATTTGGAGTATGGGGTGTAGTTCTGGTTGCCTACATACAAGAAAGACATCAATAAGATTAAAAGAGTACAGAGAAAATTTACAGGGATGTTGCTGTGATGAGAGGAGATGTTGGGATAGGTTTAATATGTAGGACTTTATTCCCCTGGGGACATCTTACAGTGAAGTTGGCTGAAGATACACAGGAGAACCCTCTATGAATAAAGAGACAGCAAATGGAACAAGGCCATCAGCCCAACTTATTGAAATCAAAATTCCCATCTTAACAGGTCCCATTTGCCTCATATTCCTCTACCTGTATTTTAAATATTGTTAACATACTTGCCGCAACCACTTCTGCCGGCGTCTGTCTGCGCAAAAAAAAACTGCCCTTCACCTGATTTCCTATTAAATTTCTCCCCTCAAACCTGCGCATTCTAGCTCCTAATATCTCAACCCTGACGAAAAGACTTTGTCTCTGCTCCTCAATACCACCCTTGCTCAGTTACCAGTCCACCCCCATTCCAGAGTGGCGCTCCCTCAGTTACCAGTACACCCCCCTCCCAGAGCGGCGCTCCCTCAGTTACCAGTCCACCCACCCCCAGAGCGGCGCTCCCTCAGTTACCACTCTCCCCCCCAACAGAGCGGCGCTCCCTCAGTTACCAGCACCTTCCGCAGAGCGGCGCTCCCTCAGTTACCACTCTCCCCCCACTGAGCGGCGCTCCCTCAGTTACCACTCTCCCCCCCAACAGAGCGGCGCTCCCTCAGTTACCAGCACCTTCCGCAGAGCGGCGCTCCCTCAGTTACCACTCTCCCCCCACTGAGCGGCGCTCCCTCAGTTACCACTCCCCCCCAACAGAGCGGCGCTCCCTCAGTTACCACTCTCCCCCCCAACAGAGCGGCGCTCCCTCAGTTACCAGCACCTTCCGCAGAGCGGCGCTCCCTCAGTTACCACTCCCCCCCCCCCCACAGAGCGGCGCTCCCTCAGTTACCAGCACCTTCCGCAGAGCGGCGCTCCCTCCCTTATAGCGGGAGGGCGCCACCAAGACGACCCGGAGCAGTAATGAAGCCCATAGCCGCTCCTTACCTCCACCTGCCGCCACATCTTTGCCTTGGCCCAGCCGTGAGCAAAGGGATCAATCCTCAAACGATGCCCCACCCCTGAAGGATCACATGACAACAATCCCCGCCCCTGAAGGATCACATGACAACAATCCCCGCCCCTGAAGGATCACATGACAACAATCCCCGCCCCTGAAGGGAAACCCGTGGCAACAATCCCCGCCCCTGAAGGGAAACCCGTGGAAACAATCCCCGCCCCTGAAGGGAAACCCGTGGCAACAATCCCCGCCCCTGAAGGGAAACCCGTGGAAACAATCCCCGCCCCTGAAGGGAGGAGCGACATTAGTTTAATCGCTGAATGGAATCACGTGCATATAAGTCACGCCCCTGAAGGGAAACCCATGACAACCAGCGCGTCACTGAATGGAATCACGTGGGCACAAGCCGCAGCAATAAACCTTGTTCCTTGAAGGGAATCACGTGGATCGCTATCAGCTGTGAAGCCAGAATCTGTGTTGGAATTTGAGCCACAGCCGCTGACGGGGCCGTTGATGTCTGCAGACACAGAGGGAAGAGAGTTAGAAAACTGTCAATAGTATTGCTTTCCCGTAGGATTAGCTCTGACTTTTCGCAGACTACTGGAGGAAATCGGAGCTTCAATTAGTATCAGTCCAGATATAGAACGCGTTTCCTCTTCCTTCATAGATGCTGCTCGACCCACTGACATCCTCCAGCAGTTTACTCCACGCTACAACATCGGCACGCTCTTGTTTGTGTCTTCAGAACTTATCTCAGTGTTCGAAAACTCTAGGTAAAGATACAGATCTAGAAGATTATAAGGCTAGCAGGGAGGAGTTTAAGAATGAAATTAGGAGAGCCAGAAGGGGCCATGAGAAGGCCTTGCGAGCAGGATTAAGGTAAACCCCAAAGCATGTTACAAGAATTTGAAGAGCAAGAGGATAAGACATGAGAGAATAGGACCAATCAAGTGTGAATACATTGTTTCAGTATTCACTACAGAAAAGGACCTAGATGATTGTAGAGATGACTTACAGTGGATTAAAAAGCTTGAGCATACAGACATTGAGAAAGAGGATGTGCCGGAACTTTTGAAAAGCATGTTACGTACTCGTGACACGTGACAGTGGTACCCTTGTCATGTGACTGGGGTTGAAGCTATACTGGACTTGAGGTAATGGTCTTGTGATGGTGGAGTGACGTCATTTTCCCGCCAGTAGAGATCATGTAACAGGTTTTTTTTACAGGGTATAAGAGGAGGACCCCTCCCTGTGAGGAGGGGCAGTTCGTGGCTGGATTTGCCATGTTGACTTCATGCCACTGTGTGATTTAATGTTATGACGCAGTTTAGTTGAAAGATGAAGTTTTATCTAATGCCTAAAGTTTAAAAGGTCATTGCCAGCAGTTTCTTTACAATACTGCTAGTTGAGAATCAGTGGAGAGTGAAGATCGGAGTTCGGGAGTTAAAGATCGAGGAGAATCGATTTCGAGGTGAAACGGGTTCGACCTTGTTTGATCCTTATTCGGAAGGATTTCGTTGACTATTCTCGTGTTAATCCCTGGGAAATACCAGAAAGGATTGAGAATGGTGGTAAAGGAAAGGTCAGTGCCTTTAAGCCGTTTCGTCCCGTAAATTCTTCGTGGGAAAAGTTCGACTTTGGGGAACCCAAGGAGCAGTGCGTCAGAAAGGCGACATCCATTATTAAGGGCCCCATCACCTAGGTCATGCCCTCTTCTCATTGTTACTGTCAGGAAGGAGGTGCAGAAGCCTGAAGGCACACACTCAGCAATTCAGGAATGGCTTCTTCCCCTCTGCCATCCGATTCCTAAATGGACATTGAACCCATGAACACCACGTCACTTTTTAAAAAATATATATTATTTCTGTTTTTGCACTAATTTTAATCTGTTCAGTATATATATTTACTGTAATTGATTTACTATTTCTTTCTGAATTATTATTAATTACATTGAAATGCTGCTGCTAAGTTAACAAGTTTCACGACACATGCCAGTGATAATAAACCTGATTCTGATTTCATCTGGCCTCCGCGGGAACGTTTTCCTTTCTGTAGTTTGTCATAGAGAAGTCTCGAGCAGCTGATGGTCTGGCATATGAGCCTCATGGTCTGCCCAGCTTGCCCGGGACTGCATCAGAATGGTGTAGACAGTGGACAGGCCCACCTTGGTAAGTACCTCAGTGTCAGGCATTCTGTCTTGACACTTAATGTTGAGGAGCTTTCTGATCCAGACTGTGTGGAAATGTTTCAGTTTCTTAACATGCCGTTGGTACACTGTCCATGTTTCACAGGCATGAGGCTGAGTGGGAAGTTCTATGGTCCTATAGACCTAGTTGGTATAAAGTCTGCTGAAGATTACATTTACTTTAGCAACCTTAGTGCTTACTTGATCATCAGTGTCAACGTTCTGGGACAGTGTGTTCCCAAGATACATGAACCTGCTCACTGGGTTGAGTCGTTGAGTGTAGTTTGTGATGATTTCCCTGGAACTGGCTGAAGCATTACTTCAGTCTTCTTGCTGCTGATTTAAGCCCAGAGTTGGTACAGGCATCTGCAAACGTGTTGACACAGCACTGCATATCATCTTTTGAACCAGCATTGAGGGCACACTCATCAGCAAAAAAGAAGTCTCTGTTGATGTCTGTCATTTTTGCTTGGAGCCTCCTGAGGTTGAATTGTTTCCCATCAGTGCAGAATCTGATGCTGTTGTCTATGTTGCCATCTCTGAAGGCATCAGGTGGAAAGCAGCAGACTGAACAGCATCGGCACCAAGACACAGCACTGCTTGACCCTGTTTGAGAAAGGAAAGGGCTCGGAGTCTCACCGTTGCCCTGAACTCCAGCTTACATGCCATCGTGGAAGAGCTACATATGGTGATGGATTTTCTCGGGCAGCTGTACTACTCCATGATGTTCCACAGACTCTGCTAAGTGTTGAAGGCCTCAGATTGACAGAGCAGGAGAACAGATCAGCAACTTGCTCCTGACATTTCTCTTGTTGTAGTCTCCAGAATCCACACTGGCTGTCTGGTAGGAGTCCCCAGTCAAGGTGTGATGTGAGACAGTTGAGAAGAAGCCTGGTGAAGATCTCGCCTGCGATGGACAGCAAGGACATTCCCCGATAGTTGTTGGTTTCCTTTTCACTTATAAAAGTGGATGACGGATGCATCTTTAAATTCCTATGGAATTGTCTCTTGGTGCCATATAAGTTGGAAGAGCTGATGGAGCTTTTCTGTTGTCACTGCATCACCTTCTTCGTAGGCTTACTGGTATTGTGTCTGATCCAGGTGCTTCGTCGCTAGAGAGCTAATGTATTGCTTTCTAGGTTGGTAAGACATCCAGTGCTTCGGGCAGGCAATCAATGACTTCATTTATAGTCAAAGGACGATTCAGAATGCTGTTAAAGTGCTTAGCGCACCTGTGAAGTATTTTCTCTTTGTTCATGATCAGCATGTTCCCATCAGGGTGATCCTGATGATGTGGAGCCGCAGACTTCTTTTATTGCAGTGCAGAAGTTCTTTAAATCATATCTATCTGTATATGCCTGGATCTCATCAGCTTTATTGATCAGCCAGGAATCCTGCATCAGGCACCATCTGTATTGGAAGGTCCTTCGGCTGTTATTGAAGGCATCCTTCTTTGAGATGGATTTCAGGTCACTGAAGAAAGCTTTGTGGAGATGATGTTCCTCATCCAGCAGTTGTTTGATGTTGACACAGTTTTAATCAAACCAGCTCTTGTGCCTTCTGGTGACAGGCTTCAGAATCTCTGTAGCAGTGTTATAGATCAGCTCCTGAGGGTTGAACAAGCAGTTTCCACATTCTGTCCATCCAAAGGGGTCTTCCAGAGTGTTAACAAAGCACAGCTTTCTGTAGCTGCTTTTCAGCTGGGAGACATTCAGCCATCTCGGGCTGCATACCGATGTTCAATTTAGACATTCTCAGATCTGGACCATTTAGAAACAGGACTGTGGGCTGGGCATCATTCAACTGTGCAAATACGAAAGGAGAAAAAAATAATCAAAACGATAACAATAGCTAAATAACAAATGTGTGTCAAGATCACGAGATGAAGAGTCCTTGAAAGTGAGCTACACTATTGTGGTGCAATAACCGTGCAATAATGACTTTTAAATGGTATTTGACAGGTCCATGGACACAGCCCGGTCCATCACGGGTAAAGCTCTCCCCACTATTGAGTACGTCTACATGAAGAGTTGTCACAGGAAAGCAGCATCCTTTATCAGGATCCCCACCACCATGAACACGCTGTCTTCTCACTGCGGACATCAGGAAGAAGGTACAGGAGCCTCAGGACCCACACCACCAGGTTCAGGAAGATAACTTAGCTTCACTCAACCCAACACTGACTGTCCCCACAATCTATGGAATTAATTTCAAGCACTCTTCATCTCATGTTCTCGATATTTATTATTATTACACTGGACAACCATTTTTTTCAAAAGTGGTGTTTCCTCAGAATTTTTTTTTGTTTATGACAGACCGCTGAGCACAAATGTAATTTCAGACGACTTGTATCACGTAGCAATTTGGAGAAACAAGAAATTAACTTTTATTGACTGTATTGTGTTTAATTGCATGACAATGCTGACACTTTGTAATAGTTCAATCAGCTAAAACTTTTGGTGATTAGCGGTGGACCAATTGATTTGGAGAGAGAGAGAGAGCTTCACACAGGTCGAGGTGAAAAGTTTATAAAAGGAGCGTTTCGTGGGGCTCAGCGCATTAGAATAGTGGGTATGGCTGCAAGGCCAGTTTTGTGCTCTGGGTGTCAGATGTGGAATAGACACATCTCCCTGATAGCCACATCTGCACCAGGTGCATCGAGCTGCAGCTCTTTAGAGATCGAGTTAGGGAACTAGATCGCAGTGCGATGACCTTCAGCTTGTTAGGAAGAGTGAGGAGCTGATAGACAGGAGCTACAGGCAGGTAGTTACCCTGGGATCACGCTTCCTAATAAGACCATCAGGAGCAGGAAGGGAGGGCGTCAGGTAGTGGAGAGCACCCCGGTGCTGTCCTCCTTAACAATAAGTACTCCATTTTGAGTGTTGTTGGGGGGAACGCCATACCTGGGGGAAGCAACAGTGGCCGTGCCTCTGGCACTGAGTCTGACCCTGTGGCTCAGAAGGGTAGGGAACGGAAGAGGACAGCAGAGGTAATAAGGGACTCTATAGTGAGGACAAACAGGTGATTCTGTGGGCGTGAAAAAGAAACACGGATGGTAGTTTGCCTCCCAGGTGCTAGGGTCCGGGATGTTTCTGGATGTGTCCACAATATCCTGAAAAGGGAGGGTGAGCAGCCAGAAGTCATTGTACATATTGGTACGAACAACATAGGTAGGAAAAGGGAGGAGGTCCTGAAAACAGACTACAGGGAGTTATGAAGGAAGTTGAGAAGCAGGACCACAAAGGTAGTAATCTCAGAATTACTGTCTCTGCCACGTGACAGAGAATATAGGAATAGAATAAGGTGGAGAATAAATGCGTGGCTGAAGGATTGGAGCAGGGGGCAGGGATTCAGATTTCTGGGTTATTGGGAACTCTTCTGGGGCAGGTGTGACCTGTACAAAAAGGATGGGTTGCATTTGAATGCGACAGGGACCAATATCCTGATGGGGAGGTTTGTTAATGCTCTTGGGGACGGTTTAAACTAGATTTGCAGGGGTAGGAACTGAAGTGAAGAGGCAGGGGTTGGGGATGTGGAGCACAAGTAGAGACAGCTTGTAGGGAGTTTGTGAGGAAGGATAGGCAGATGTTAGAGCAAAGATGCACTCAGCCTGATTTGAGATGTATCTGTTTTAATGCAAGAAGCATCACAGATAAGGCGGATGAACTTAGAACTATGACGTTGTGGCCATTACAGAGATTTGGATGTCTCAGGGGCAGGAATGGCTGCTGAGTCAGCCAGGCTTTAGATGTTTCAAAAAGGACAGGGAGGGAGGCAAAAGAAGTGGGGCGTGCCGTTGCTAATCAGGGATAGTATCATGGCTGCAGAAAAGGAGGAAGTCCTGGAGATGATCTACTGAGTCAGTGTGGGTGGAAGTCAGAAGTAGGAAAGGGACAATAACTCTACTGGGTGTTATTTATAGACCCCCATTAGTAACAAGGACATTGAGGAGTAGAAGGGGAGGCAGATTCTGGAACCATGCAATAATAACAGGGTTGTTGTGATGGGTGATTTTAACTTTCCTAATATTGATTGGCATCTCCTTAGAGCACAGAGTTTAGAAGGGGTGGAGTTTGTTAGGAGTGTTCAGGAAGGTTTCCTGATGCAATATGTAGATAAGCCAACTAGAGGGAGGCTGTACTTGATCTGGTATTGGAAATTGAACGGTCAGGTGTCAGATCTCTTGGTGGGAGAGCATTCTGCAGAAAGTGATCACAACTCTATCTCCTTTACCATAGTGCTGGAGCGGGATAGGAACAGATAATTTTGAAATTCTTTAATTGGGGTAGGGGGAAATAATATGCTATTAGGCAGAAACTTTGGAGCATAAGTTGAGAGCAAATGTTCTTAGGGAAATGCATTGGCAGAAATGGCATTCTGTATAGGTATGCTCCATTGAGGCAGAGAAAAGATGTAAAAGGTCCATGGTGTACAAAGATTGTGGAAAATCTAATTAAGAAGAAAAGAAAAGCTTATGAAAGATTCAAGAAACTAGGTACCGATAGAGTTCTAGAAAATTATCAGGAAGGGTCATAAGAATTAACTTAGGAGAGCTGGAAGGGGCCATGAGAAGGCTGTGGCGAGCAAAATTAAGGAAAACCGCAAGGCATTCTACAAGTGTGTGAACAACAAGAGGATGAGCTGTGAGTGAATAGGACCAATCAGTTGTGATTGTGGGAACGTGTGCATGGAGTCGGAGGAGGTAGCCGAGGTACTTAATGAATACTTTGCTTCAGTATTCACTAGGGAAAAAGACCTTGGCATTTGTGGGGTTGACTTACAGTGGACTGAAATGCTTGGGCATATAGACATTAAGAAAGAGGATGTGCTGCAGCTTTTGAAAAGCATTAAGTGAGATAAGTCACTGGGAACTGGATGAGATATACCCCAGGCTACTGTGGTAAACGAGGGAGGAGATTGCTGAGCCTCTTGCGATGATCTTTGTGTCATCAATAGGGACGGGAGAAGATTGGATTGTTGCAAATATTGTTCCCTTGTTCAAGAAAGGGAGTAGAGATAACCCAGGAAATTGTAGACCCGTGAGTGTGACTTCAGTGGTGGGCAAGTTATTGGAGAAGATCCTGACAGGCAGGATCCTTATCATTCAGAAAATAAGGAGGCATGGGATCCAAGGAGACCTTGCTTGGTGGATCCAGAGTTGGCTTGCCCATTGAAGACGAAGGATGGTTGTAGATGGTTTGTATTCTGCATGGAGGTCAATTACGTGGTGTGCCTCTGGGATCTGTTCTGGGACCCCTGCTCTTTGTGGTTTTTATAAAAGACCTGTATGAAGTAGAAGGGTGGGTTAGTAAGTTTGCTGATGACACTAAAGTTGGGGATATTGTGGATAGTCTCGAGGGCTGTCAGAAGTTACAGCAGGATATCGATAGGATGCAGAACTGGGGTGAGAAGTGGCAGATGGAGTTCAATCCAGATAGGTGTGAAGTGGTTCATTTTGGTAAGTTACATTTGAAGACAGAGTATAGTATTAATGGTAAGAATCTTGGCAGTGTGGAGGATCAGAGAGATCTTGGGGTCTGTGACCATTGGACACTCAAAGCTGGTGCACAGGTTGATGGTTTTGTTAAGAAGGCGACTGGTGTGTTGACATTCATCAACCATGGGGTTTAGTTCAAAAGCTGTGATTTAGACAGAATAAGAGAGTGGACAAAGAAATGGCAGATGGAATACAGTGTCGGGAAGTGTATGATTATGCACTTTGATAGAAGAGGTGGAAAGGTGGACTATTTTCTAAATGGAGAGAAAATACAAAAAAACTGAGGTGCAAAGGGACCTGGGTCTCATTGTACAGGGTCGATACAGGTTAATTTGCAGGTTGAGTCTGTGGTGAGGAATGAAAATGCAATGTTAGCATTCATTTCAAGAAGAGTAGAATATAAAAGCAAGGATGTAAAGTTGACAGTTTATAAAGCACTGGTGAGGCCTCATTTGGAGTATTGTGAACAGTTTTGGGCCCCTTATCTTAGAAAGGATGTGCTGAAACTGGAGAGGGTTCAAAGAAGGTTCACAAAAATGATTCCAGGACTAAATGGCTTGTCATATGAAGAGCATTTGATGGCTTTGGGCCTGTATCCACTGGAATTCAGAGGAATGAGAGGTGACCTAATTGAAACCTATCGAATAGTGAAGGATTTCATAGAGTTGATGTGGAGAAGATGCTTCCTATGATGGCAGAGTCTACGACTAGAGGACACAGCCTCAGAATAGAGGGGCACACTTTTAGAAAGGAGATGAAGAGGAATTTCTTTAGCCAGAGGGTGGTGAATTTGCAGAATTCTTTGCCACAGGCAGCTGTGGAGGTCAAACCTTTATGTATATTTCAGGCAGGTCGGTCAGGGTATGAAGGGATGAGAGGTGGGGGGTGGGGGTGTGGGAGGCAGGAGACTGGGGCTGAGAAGGAAAATGGATCAGCCATAATGAAATGGCAGAGCAGACTCGATGGGCCGAATGGCCTAATTCTGCTCCTGTATCTTATGGTCTTATGATTAAAACATTCCAGAGCTGGAGGGATTTTCACATCAGCAGAAGGATGGGGTGGGGAATGAGGTGAAATTCTTTCTTTCAAAGATTCAATCATGGAGTTGTTCAGGCTCTTTGGCACAACATGCCCGTGCTACCTATACTAATCGCACTGCCTGCATTAATTCCACATCCCTCTTTACCCAGCTCATTTAAGTACAAGTCCAAATTCCCCTTTGGGGCAGCACACTTTGTGCAATGTTATTATGAACTGGGTCCAATTCCGCCGCTGTTTCTACGTGTGTGCATGGTTTTCCTCCGGGTGCTCTGGTTCATCAGTTCCCTGGGTTTGGGACATTGTCCTGTCTCGAATGATGGGAAGGCTAGGCTTGTAACCACTGAAGTGCAAAAGACTGGGAGGTGACATGAGAGAGGTGAGAGTGGATATCGGACCACAGGAAAATGATGCCAGAGAGGTAATAATGGGGACAATGAAGTGGTGGACAAACTGAATAAGTATTTTGCATCACTATTTCAATTGGGAGTAGTGTGCAGATGCAGTAGCTCATCATCGAACAAGGCCACTGAGAAAGTTCCGGGATAAAAGGGAGACACTGCCTAGCGGAGTTGTCGTCAAATGAGTAGTTGTCAGAGTAGCGTGAGTCAGAGTAGTAAGGCTTTGGCTCATCGGAGCTTTGGCGAGGATGGGCCTAGGTGAGGTAAAGAGACAAGCTACTTCCATTTTTTTCCCCTCTATCTTAAGAATAGTGGGTATGACTGTGAGGCCATCTTTCTGCTCTGGGTGTCAGATGTGGGATATCTGGGAGACTTCCAGCCTCCCTGATGGCCACATCTGTGCCAGGTGCATCGAGCTGCAGCTCCTTAGAGACTGAGTTAGGGAACTGGAGCTGCAGTGTGATGACTTTAGGCTTGTTAGAAGAGGTAATCAATAGAAGCTACAGACAAGCAGTGACACTGGGGCCACAGGAGAGAGATAAGTGGGTGACTGTCAGGAGAGCGAAGGGAGAACATCAGGTAGTGGAGAGCACCCCTGTATCTGTCTCCCTCAAAAATAAGTGCTCCATTTTGAGTACTGTTGGCAGGGACACCTACCTGGGGGAAGCAACAGGGGCCGTGCCTCCGGTACAGAGTCTGGTCCTGTGGCTTAGGAGGGTAGGGAATGGAAGAGGATGGAAGCAGTGATAGGGGACTATAGCCAGGAGGACAGTTAGGCAATTCTGTGGGTGCAAGAAAGAAACAAGGATGGTAGTTTACTTCCCGGGTGCCAGGGCTCGTGACATTTCTGAGTGCGTCCACAATATCCTGAAATGGGAGGGTGCGCAGCCAGAAGTCGTGGTACACATTGGTGATGACAACATAGTTAGGGAAAGGCTGGAGGTCCTGAGAACAGAATACAGGGAGTTAGGAAGGAAGCTGAGAAGCAGGACCTCAAGGGTAGTAATCTCGGGATTGCTGTCTGTGCCACGCGACAATGAGAATAGGAACAGAGTGAGGTGAGGATAAATGCGTGGCTGAAGGATTAGAGCGGGGGTCGGGGGCTGGATTTGTTGGGACCTTTTCTGGGGCAGCTGTGATCTGTACAAAAAGGAAGGGTTGCACTTGAACCCAGCGGCAGGGACCAATATCCTGGCTGGAGGTTTGCTAATGTTATTGGGGACAGTTTAAGCTAGATTTGCAGGGGGGTGGGAACCGAAATGAAGAGGCAGAGAACGGAGAGGTTGGAGCACAAGTAGGGACAGCTCGTAGGGAGTTTGTGAGGAAGGATAGGCAGATGTTAGAGCAAAGATGCACTCAGCCTAATGGTTTGAGATGTGTCTATTTTAATGCAAGGAGTAACATAGACAAGGCAGATGAACTTAGAGTGTGGATCAATACGTAGAACTATGACGTTGTGGCCATTACAGAGATTTGGATGTCTCAGGAGCAGGAATGGCTGCTGAGTGTGCCCGGCTTTATATGTTTCTTAAAGGACAGAGAGTTGCAAAAGAGATGGGGGCACAGCATTGCTAATTAGGGATAGTGTCATGGCTGCAGAAAAGGAGGAAGTCATGGAGGGGTTGTCTGCTGAGTCAGTGTGGGTGGAAGTCAGATACAGGAAGGATAATAACTCTACTGGGTGTTTTTTTATAAACCCCCAATAGAAAAAGGGAGATCGAGGAGCAGAGAGGGAGGCAGATTCTGGAACAGTGCAATAATAATTGGGTTGTTGTGATGGGTAATTTAAAGTTTCCTAATACTGATGGACATGTCCTTAGCACAAGGGGTTTAGATGGGGTAGAGTTTGTTAGGTGTGTTCAGGAACGCTTCCTGATGCAATTTATAGATAAGCCAACTAGAGGAGAGGCTGTACTTGATCTGGTATTGGGAAATGACCCTGGTTAGGTGTCACATCTCTCAGTGGGAGAGCATTTTGGAGGTAGTAATCACAACTCTATCTCCTTTACCTTAAGCATTGGAGAGGGATAGAAGCAGACATTTTTAGAAAACATTTAATTGGGGTAGGGGGAAATATGATGATGCTATTAGGTAGTAACTTGGGAGCACAAATTGGGAGGAGATATTCTCAGGGAAATGCATGGCAGAAATGTGGCAAATGTTCAGGGAAAGGATGGTAGGGTTAAAGAACCATGGTGTACAAAGGATGTAGAAAATCTAGTTAGGAAGAAAAGCTTATGAAAGGTTCAAGAAACTAGGTACTCTTAGAGCTCTAGAAAATTACAAGGTTGCTAGAAGATCTTAAGAATGGAATTAGGAGAGCTAGGAGGGCCCATAACAGGCATTGGTGGGCAGGATTAAGGAAAACCCCAAGGCAGTATGTGAAGAGAAAGAGGATGAGCCGTGTGAGAATAGGATCAATCAGATGTGATAGTGGAAATGTGTGCATGGAGTTGGAGGAGATAGCAGAGGTACTTAATGAATACTTTGCTTCCGTATTCACCAGGGAAAAGGACCTTGGAAATTGTGGGGATGACTTTCAGCAGACTGAAATGCTTGAGCTTATAGACATTAAGTAAGAGGATGTGCTGCAGCTTTTGAAAAGCATGAAGTTGGATAAGTCACCGGGACTGGATGAGATATACTCCGGGCTACTGTGGGAAGCCTGGGAGGAGATTGCTGAGCCTCTTGCGATGACCTTTGCATCATCAATAGGGATGGGAGGAGTACTGGAGGATTGGACAGTTGCAAATATTGTTCCCTTGTTCAAGAAAGGGAGTAGAGATAACCCAAGAAATTATAGACCAGTGAGTGGGCAAGTTGTTGGAGAAGATCCTGAGAGGCAGGATTTATGAACATTTGGAGAGACATAATCCGATTAGGGATAGTCAGCTTGGCAAGTCATGCCATACGAGCCTGACTGAATTCTTTGAGGACATAACAAAACACATTGTTGAAGGTAGAGCAATGGATGTAGTGTATATGGATTTCAGTAAAGCATTTGATAAGTTTCTCCATGCAAAGCTCCTTCAGAAAGTAAGGAGGCATAGGATCCAAAGACAGCTTGCTTTGCCAATCCAGAATTGGCTTGCCCACGGTGGCTGTAGATGGTTCATATTCTGCATGGAGGTCGGTGACCAGTGCTGTTCCGCAGGGATCTGTTCTGGGACCCCTCTTCTTTGTGCTTTTTATAAATGACCTGGATGAAGAAATAAAAGGGTGGGTTAATATATTTGCTGATAACACAAAGGTTGGGGGTGTTGTGGATAGTCTGGAGTTGTCAGAGGTTGCAGTGGGACATTGATTGGATGCAGAACTGGGCTGAAAAGTGGCAGTTGGACTTCAACCCAGATAAATGTGAAGTAGTTTATTTTGGTAGGTCAAATTTGAAGACAGTATAATTATGGTAAGACTCTTTGCAGTGTGGAGGATCTGGGAGATCTTGGGGTCTGTTTCCATAGGACACTCAAAGCTGCTATATAGATTGAGTGTTGTTAAGAAAGCATGTGCTGTGTTGGCATTCATCAACCATGGGACTGAGCTCAAGAGCCATGAGGTAATGTTACAGCTATACAAGACCTTGGTCAGACCCCACTTGGAGTACTGTGCTCAGTTCTGGTCTCCTCACTACAGGAAGGATCCAGATACTATAGAGAGAGTGCAGAGGAGATTTACAAGGATGTTGCCTGGGTTGGAGGGCATACCTTATGGGAATAGTTTGAGAGAACTTGGCCTTTTCTGCTTGGAGCGACGGAGGATGAGAGGTGACCTGATAGAGGTGTAGAAGATAATGAGGGGTATTAATTGTGTGGATAGCCAGAGTCTTTTTTCCAGGGCTGAAATGGCTAACATGAGGGGCATGGTTTTAAGATGCTTGGAAATGGATATCAAGGGGATATCAGGGATAAGTTTTTCACTCAGAGTGGTGGATATGTGGAACACGCTGCCGGTGGCAGTGGTGGAAGGGGATACAATAGGGTCTTTTAAAAGCCTCTTAGATAGGTACATGGAGCTTAGAAAAATAGAGGGCTATGTGCTAGGGAAATTCTAGGCAGTCTCTAGAGTAGGTTACATGGTTGGTACAACATTGTGGGCCGAAGGGCCTGTAATGTGCTGTAGATTTCTATGTTCTATGTTTGTTGTATGATTTTCACTTGTACTCAGTTTTGAAGCTTTTTGCTTAAGTATCCAACAATAATCAGCCAACATTGATGGAGTCCAGTTGCCCTGATAGCATTTCTCCACAACCACAAAGTCCCTGTGAAGCTTTTCACCATGTTTCTCACTGACAGTGCCAAGATTGTAGTCTAAATGGGAATGCCACAAATGAATCTTCAGTGACACGTTACACTTCGTGGTCTTGTACTCTTGAACCATGTTGTCAACCAGCCGCACTTAGTTTGATGCTCTGTAGTCGCCAAGAAAATTTTCAACTGTGTCCTCGATTGCCTTCCATGCAATCCCACTAGAAGTTCTTCAAATTGCCAGTCATTAATGGTCTGTTTGACTTGTGGACCAACAAAAAAGCCTTTCTTAATCTTGGCATCAGTTATTCTGGGAAACAGCTATCTCATCGATAGATATCCTTATATCTAATATAAGATATAAGATATCGATATCCTTCACGGAAGTTTATAGCCTTTCTAAAACATCCTGCCATGCAGCATCTGCCATGGCTAAGCACGCCCAGGCATGCCTGGACAAGATAAAAAACTTTTCAGCTTACATTGTGGGCAGCATTCTAATTGACTTGGAAGAACAAATATAAGCATTTGTTTTTAAATGGTGCATGATAGGGAAATTTCATGGTGATTTTCATGATCAGAAACCCAAAATGCATAAGGTACACCCAAAAGTATTCAGGAAACAATATCTTTGCTGTCCCAAAGTGATTATATTTTCTCTCTTTTTGTATTTGCCCTTTGATGTCTTTTGCACAATGGTTGTTCAGCAAGTTAGTGTGGTCTTTCATTGATACTTTTATGGTTATTGGATTTATTGACTATGCCCGCAGGAAAATGAATCTCGAGATTGTATATAGTGGCATAGATGTACCAAGATATTAAATTTTATACTATTTTATGTATTTATATTTATTGTAATTTTTATTATTGAGTTCTTTATCTTTTTGTGTTTTTTTTGTGCTGCATTGGATCTGGAGTAACAATTATTTTGTTCTATTTTACACTCGTGTACAGGAAATTACTATGAATTTCGACAGTGGAGCAGCATGGTGGTGTCATAATTAGTGTAGCATTAATACAGTGCCAGTGATCGTGGTTCATTTCCAGCTGTTATGTGTAAGGAGTTTGTATGTTCTCTCTGTGACCTCATTGTTTCCACTGGGTGCTCTGGTTTCCTCACACATTGCAAAGACATATGGGTTAGTAGGTTAGTTGGCCACATGGGTGTAATTGGGCAGCATGAGCACATTGGCCTGGAGTGGCCTGTTACTGTGTTGTATCTCTAAATAAACATTTGAGACTGTAGACTCTGAAAGAACTCAGCAGGTCAGGCGGCATCTGTGGAGGCAAATAGCCAGTCAACCTTTTGGGCCAAGAAAGTTCAGTTTGTCGGGTAGTTCTGCAAATACAGCACCACCACCCTTCAGAAAATCCAATGTGTTGTACTATCAATAGCCAGAATTAGAATGATACAGCCAAGAAACAGGCCCATCGAGTTCGTGCTGACCACTAACCACCCATTGACACCAATCCTACTCTGATCCTATTTCATTCCCATCAACTTCCCCCAGGTTCCACCCCTCACCCACACACTGGGGACAATTTACAGCAGCCAATTAATCACTAATCTGTATGCCTTTGGGATGTGGGGAGGAATCGGAGCACCCAAGGGGGAACCTACACTGACCCAGGGAGAATGTGCAAACTCCACGCAGACAGCGCTGGAGGTTGGCATTGAACCCGGGTCTCTGAGGCTGTGAGGCATCAGCTCTACCAGCTGTGCCACTGTGGGGCACCATTCTCTTTAAAGAGGCAATATCGCCAAAATGTAAGGCTTGCTTTGTAAAACAACCTATCTACACAGAATCCTGAACACTTTGCTTCGGCCCATTGAGTCTGCTCCGCCATTTCATCATAGATGATCCAATTTCCCTCTCAGCCCCAATCTCCTGCCTTCTTCCTTCATGCCTTGACCAATCAAGAATCTATCAAGCTCTGCCTTAAAGATACATAAAGACTTGACCTCCACAGATGCCTGTGGCAATGAATTCTTGTCACCCATGGTTCCTTCACCCTACCATTCTTTATCTTCCTCACCGGGACAAATTTATCCTGGGACAAATTTGCCTCATACATTACCATTTCATTTAATTTATTGTGTTTTTAAAATTATTTATTGCCAGGTGCTGCGCCAATGAGTACCAGATGTAGCTGAGTGATGACACCCATACCACAGTACTGACAGGTCATAGCAGGGGAATGTACCGTACGATGACACCCAGACCACAGCACTGACAGGTCATAGCAGGGGAATGTACCGTACGATGACACCCATACCACAGCACTGACAGGTCATAGCAGGGGAATGTACCGTACGATGACACCCATACCACAGCACTGACAGGTCATAGCAGGGGAATGTACCGTACGATGACACCCATACCACAGCACTGACAGGTCATAGCAGGGGAATGTACCGTACGATGACACCCAGACCACAGCACTGACAGGTCATAGCAGGGGAATGTACCGTACGATGACACCCATACCACAGCACTGACAGGTCATAGCAGGGGAATGTACCGTATGATGACACCCAGACCACAGCACTGACAGGTCATAGCAGGGGAATATACCGTACGATGACACCCAGACCACAGCACTGACAGGTCATAGCAGGGGAATGTACCGTACGATGACACCCATACCACAGCACTGACAGGTCATAGCAGGGGAATGTACCGTACGATGACACCCAGACCACAGCACTGACAGGTCATAGCAGGGGAATGTACCGTACGATGACACCCATACCACAGCACTGACAGGTCATAGCAGGGGAATGTACCGTACGATGACACCCAGACCACAGCACTGACAGGTCATAGCAGGGGAATGTACCGTACGATGACACCCAGACCACAGCACTGACAGGTCATAGCAGGGGAATGTACCGTACGATGACACCCATACCACAGCACTGACAGGTCATAGCAGGGGAATGTACCGTACGATGACACCCATACCACAGCACTGACAGGTCATAGCAGGGGAATGTACCGTACGATGACACCCATACCACAGCACTGACAGGTCATAGCAGGGGAATGTACCGTACGATGACACCCAGACCACAGCACTGACAGGTCATAGCAGGGGAATGTACCGTACGATGACACCCATACCACAGCACTGACAGGTCATAGGGGAATGTACCGTACGATGACACCCATACCACAGCACTGACAGGTCATAGCAGGGGAATGTACCGTACGATGACACCCATACCACAGCACTGACAGGTCATAGCAGGGGAATGTACCGTACGATGACACCCAGACCACAGCACTGACAGGTCATAGCAGGGGAATGTACCGTACGATGACACCCATACCACAGCACTGACAGGTCATAGCAGGGGAATGTACCGTACGATGACACCCAGACCACAGCACTGACAGGTCATAGCAGGGGAATGTACCGTATGATGACACCCATACCACAGAACTGACAGGTCATAGCAGGGGAATGTACTGTACGATGGCATCAAGAAAGTCTTTGGCTCCCCTCACATCATCAATGGAAAACGGGACAGGGCAAACAGATGGGTAGAACATTAATTTGACCTCTACTCCAGAGTGAACACTGTTACCATCCCAGCCCCGGAAGTCACTGAGTGCCTGCCGACAATGGAAGAACTGGACGCAAGGCCAACCCTCGAGGAGCTTAGCGAGGCCATTGGTGGCATAGCCTCAGGGAAGACACCAGGCAAAGATGGGATGCCCCCAGACCTGATCAAGCACTGCATGACTACCTTACTGCTCCTGCTGCATGAAGTTCTCTCTCAATGCTGGCAGGAAGGAGCTGTACCTCACAATAGGAGAGACACCAAGATCATTACCCTCTACAAAAACAGAGGCATCTCCCTCTGGAATAGTGTTGGCAAAGGCTTTGCCTCAGTGTTGGTCCACCTACAGAAGTTGACGGAACATCTATCCAGAGGCACAGAGAGGCTTCCATGCTGGAACGTCAACTGTCAACATAATTTTCTCTCTCTGCCAACTCCAGGAGAAATGCAGAGAACAAGGCTACAGAGCACGATCAAATCCTTCCACAACAACATGAAGGGGATGGTGCAGTCCCATCGCCTCTCCCAGGCCCGCAAGGAATTTGGTCCGACTATCAGCCAGAAAAAGACAAACATCTTGGGACAAGACAGGGAGGCACCACCAGTCATTACCACCGATAACTACAAACTCGATGTTGTTCATCAGTTCTCATACCGGGGGTCCATCGTCAGTGACAAACTCTCCTCGGATGGAGAAATCGACGAGCACATCGGGAAGGCTGCCACACCACACGAGTCTGGGAGAACTGCAAACTCCCAGTCAAAACAAAGAAGACAGTGTACAACACTCGTGTCACCAGCACACTGCTGGTTAACAGCGAGACCGGGACAACAGGCACTAAGCAGGAGAGAAAGCCCAATACCTCAATTTAAGGAGGCTTTGTCACCCCTGGGACATCTCCTGCAGAATCAGAGAGGTTCTCTCTTGTGTCGGCCTCCCCAGTGTCTACACCCTGCTCGGGTAGTGTAGGCTGGGTCATGTCTACTGTATGTCTACACCCTGCTTGGGTAGTGTAGGCTGGACCATGTCTACTGTATGTCTACACCCTGCTCGGGTAGTGTAGGCTGGACCATGTCTACTGTATGTCTACACCCTGCTCGGGTAGTGTAGGCTGGACCATGTCTACTGTATGTCTACACCCTGCTCGGGTAGTGTAGGCTGGACCATGTCTACTGTATGTCTACACCCTGCTCGGGTAGTGTAGGCTGGACCATGTCTACTGTATGTCTACACCCTGCTCGGGTAGTGTAGGCTGGACCATGTCTACTGTATGTCTACACCCTGCTCGGGTAGTGTAGGCTGGACCATGTCTACGGTATGTCTACACCCTACTCGGGTAGTGTAGGCTGGGCCGTGTCTACCATATGTCTACACCCTGCTCGGGTAGTGTAGGCTGGGCCGTGTCTGCCGTATGTCTACACCCTGCTTGGGTAGTGTAGGGTGGGCCGTGTCTACTGTATGTCTACACCCTGCTCAGGTAGTGTAGGCTGGACCATGTCTACTGTATGTCTACACCCTGCTCGGGTAGTGTAGGCTGCACTGGCTGGACCATGTCTGCCGTATGTCTACACCCTGCCTGGGTAGTGTCGGCTGGACCATGTCTGCCGTATGTCTACACCCTGCTGGGGTAGTGTAGGCTGGACCATGTCTACTGTATGTCTACACCCTGCTCGGGTAGTGTAGGCTGGACCATGTCTAATGTATGTCTACACCCTGCTCGGGTAGTGTAGGCTGGACCATGTCTGCCGTATGTCTAGACCCTGCTCGGGTAGTGTAGGCTGGACCATGTCTACGATATGTCTACACCCTGCTCGGGTAGTGTCGGCTGGACCATGTCTACTGTATGTCTACACCCTGCTCGGGTTGTGTAGGCTGGGTCATGTCTACTGTATGTCTACACCCTGCTCGGGTAGTGTAGGCTGGACCATGTCTGCCGTATGTCTACACCCTGCTCGGGTAGTGTCGGCTGGACCATGTCTACTGTATGTCTACACCCTGCTCGGGTAGTGTAGGCTGGGTCATGTCTGCCGTATGTCTACACCCTGCTCGGGTAGTGTAGGCTGGACCATGTCTACTGTATGTCTACACCCTGCTCGGGTTGTGTAGGCTGGGTCATGTCTACTGTATGTCTACACCCTGCTCGGGTAGTGTAGGCTGGACCATGTCTACTGTATGTCTACACCCTGCTCGGGTAGTGTAGGCTGGACCATGTCTACTGTATGTCTACACACTGCTCGGGTAGTGTAGGCTGGACCATGTCTACTGTATGTCTACACCCTGCTCGGGTAGTGTAGGCTGGGTCATGTCTACTGTATGTCTACACCCTGCTCGGGTAGTGTAGGCTGGACCATGTCTACTGTATGTCTACACACTGCTCGGGTAGTGTAGGCTGGACCATGTCTGCTGTATGTCTACACCCTGCTCGGGTAGTGTAGGCTGGACCATGTCTACTGTATGTCTACACCCTGCTCGGGTTGTGTAGGCTGGGTCATGTCTACTGTATGTCTACACCGTGCTTGGGTAGTGTAGGCTGGACCATGTCTACTGTATGTCTACACCCTGCTCGGGTAGTGTAGGCTGGGCCATGTCTACTGTATGTCTACACCCTGCTCGGGTTGTGTAGGCTGGGTCATGTCTACTGTATGTCTACACCCTGCTTGGGTAGTGTAGGCTGGACCATGTCTACTGTATGTCTACACCCTGCTCGGGTAGTGTAGGCTGGGTCATGTCTACCGTATGTCTACACCCTGCTCGGGTAGTGTAGGCTGGACCATGTCTACTGTATGTCTACACCCTGCTCGGGTAGTGTAGGCTGGACCATGTCTGCCGTATGTCTACACCCTGCTCGGGTAGTGTTGGCTGGACCATGTCTACTATATGTCTACACCCTGCTCGGGTAGTGTAGGGTGGACCATGTCTACTGTATGTCTACACCCTGCTCGGGTAGTGTAGGCTGGGCCATGTCTACTGTATGTCTACACCCTGCTCAGGTAGTGTAGGGTGGACCATGTCTACTGTATGTCTACACCCTGCTCGGGTTGTGTAGGCTGGACCATGTCTGCCGTATGTCTACATCCTGCTCAGGTAGTGTAGGGTGGACCATGTCTGCCATATGTCTACACCCTGCTCGGGTAGTGTAGGCTGGACCATGTCTACTGTATGTCTACACCCTGCTCGGGTAGTGTAGGCTGGGCCGTGTCTGCCGTATGTCTACACCCTGCTTGGGTAGTGTAGGGTGGGCCGTGTCTACTGTATGTCTACACCCTGCTCAGGTAGTGTAGGCTGGACCATGTCTACTGTATGTCTACACCCTGCTCGGGTAGTGTAGGCTGCACTGGCTGGACCATGTCTGCCGTATGTCTACACCCTGCCTGGGTAGTGTCGGCTGGACCATGTCTGCCGTATGTCTACACCCTGCTCGGGTAGTGTGGGTCATGTCTACTGTATGTCTACACACTGCTCGGGTAGTGTAGGCTGGACCATGTCTACTGTATGTCTACACCCTGCTCGGGTAGTGTAGGCTGGACCATGTCTACGATATGTCTACACCCTGCTCGGGTAGTGTAGGCTGGACCATGTCTACTGTATGTCTACACCCTGCTCGGGTAGTGTAGGCTGGACCATGTCTACTGTATGTCTACACCCTGCTCGGGTAGTGTAGGCTGGACCATGTCTACTGTATGTCTACACCCTGCTCGGGTAGTGTAGGCTGGACCATGTCTACTGTATGTCTACACACTGCTCGGGTAGTGTAGGCTGGGCCATGTCTACTGTATGTCTACACACTGCTCGGGTAGTGTAGGCTGGACCATGTCTACTGTATGTCTACACCCTGCTCGGGTAGTGTAGGGTGGACCATGTCTACTGTATGTCTACACCCTGCTAGGGTAGTGTAGGGTGGACCATGTCTACTGTATGTCTACACCCTGCTCGGGTAGTGTAGGGTGGACCATGTCTACTGTATGTCTACACCCTGCTCGGGTAGTGTAGGCTGGGCCATGTCTACTGTATGTCTACACCCTGCTTGGGTAGTGTAGGGTGGACCATGTCTACTGTATGTCTACACCCTGCTCGGGTAGTGTAGGCTGGACCATGTCTACGGTATGTCTACACCCTGCTCGGGTAGTGTAGGCTGGGCCATGTCTACTGTATGTCTACACACTGCTCGGGTAGTGTAGGCTGGACCATGTCTACTGTATGTCTACACCCTGCTTGGGTAGTGTAGGCTGGACCATGTCTACTGTATGTCTACACCCTGCTTGGGTAGTGTAGGCTGGACCATGTCTACGATATGTCTACACCCTGCTCGGGTAGTGTAGGCTGGGCCATGTCTACTGTATGTCTACACCCTGCTTGGGTAGTGTAGGGTGGACCATGTCTACTGTATGTCTACACCCTGCTCGGGTAGTGTAGGCTGGGCCATGTCTACTGTATGTCTACACCCTGCTCGGGTAGTGTAGGCTGGGCCATGTCTACTGTATGTCTACACCCTGCTCGGGTAGTGTAGGCTGGGTCATGTCTACTGTATGTCTACACCCTGCTTGGGTAGTGTAGGCTGGACCATGTCTACGATATGTCTACACCCTGCTCGGGTAGTGTAGGCTGGACCACGTCTACTGTATGTCTACACCCTGCTCGGGTAGTGTAGGCTGGACCATGTCTACTGTATGTCTACACCCTGCTTGGGTAGTGTAGGCTGGACCATGTCTACGATATGTCTACACCCTGCTCGGGTAGTGTAGGCTGGACCATGTCTACGATATGTCTACACCCTGCTCGGGTAGTGTAGGGTGGACCATGTCTACTGTATGTCTACATCCTGCTCGGGTAGTGTAGGCTGGGCCATGTCTGCCGCCTGCAGGATGGTCACATCCTCTACGGTGACCTGGCTACAGGTAAGAGAACCACTGGCTGCCCACAACTGCCCTACAAGGATATCTGCAAGCTGGACATCAACGTTGAGTTCTGGGAGGAACTTGCAGCTGACCGCACCAGATGGAGAAACATCCTGAAACAACACCTTAAATCAGGCAAAGAAAAACAAATGGGCCAATAGAAAGGAAGGATGCATCTCCAGCTGAGACTACTTATAGATGTGACCTTTGCGACAGAGACTGCCACTCTCGCTTTCGTCTTATCAGCCCTGCACAGCGCTGACCAACAACGTGCTGTGGAAAGCTAGGATGCAACGTCCAGGGTCGACCTCAACTAAGGGAGGGCCGCACACGGATTTACTGTAAATTCCCTCGTTCCCTCGACTAAGGGAGGGCCACACACGGATTTACTGTAAATTCCCTTGTTGCCTCGACTAAGGGAGGGCCGCTGTGCTTGCTTTCTTTATGTTGCTGTGGTTTTTCTGTGCTGCTTCAGAACCAGAGTAACAAATATTTTATTCTCCTTTACACTTGTATTCTGGGCATGACATTAAACAATCTGGAATCCTGCATACTAATATGGTCAGAGAGCAAACAGAAGTAACAGTCAGGTCTCGCCAAGCCCCAAATCCCTTTGCATATCGTTGCTATATTGAATTGTAGGGAATATCTCATGAAGATAGGTTGAGCGAGCTAAAGCTTTGCTCTTTGAAGTGAAGGAGGATGAGAGGAGATTTGATAGAGGTGTGCAAGGTTGTAAGAGCCATAGATAGAGAGGACAGCCAGAGACTTTTTCCCAGGGTGAAAATGGCTAATACAAGGTGGGTATAATTTTAAGGTGATTTATTTATTGATTTTATTTGGAGATGCAGTGTGAAGTTGGCCCTTCGAACCACATTGCCCAGTAATCCCCAACAATCCTGATTTACAATGACCAATTATCCTGCCTGGTACGTCTTTGGATATGTGGGAGGACCTGGAGAAAACCCTCACATTTCACAGGGAGGCTGTACAGACTCCTTACAGAGGATGCTTGAGTTGAACTCCGAACTCTAATAATAATATTGTAATGGTTCTAACTGCGACTCTTCCTTGGATTGGGGGCAGAGATAATTTCCTTGCACAGAGAGATGTAGGTGTGGAATGCCCTGCCACGCGTGGTGATAAAGGCTGAGGAAATTGAAGCATACAAGGTTTTCCTACTCTTGTTCTACAGGAGCAGTGTCCTGTTCGGCTGCATCATTGTACGTATGGATCCTGCAGGGCATTGGACCGCAAGACTCTACAGAAGATAGTAAAAATCACCAAATCCCTGACCCCAGGGAAATGGAAATAAAATGGGTGGTCACTGGGAGATCCTACTCTGTCTGCTGGACGGCCAAGCTGTCCCCCAATCTCCCATGTCCTTGAGTTCCTCTAATGCCACAACGAGGCCACACTCAGGCTGGAGGAGCAACGCTTTGTAGTCCGCCTGAGTAGCCTCCAACCTGATGGCATGAACATCGATTTCTCAAACTTCTGGTTATGGTCTCCACCGCCCCTTCACCACTCCCCATTCCCATTTCCCCCTCTCACCCTTTCTCCTTACCTGCCTATCACCTCCCTCTGGTGTTCCTCCCCTTTTCTCACATGGCCTTATCAGATTCCCCCTTCTCTAGCCCTTTACGTCTTTCACCAAATTGACTTCCCAGCAATTTACTTCACCCCTCCCCTCTCCTGGTTTCTCCTATCACCTACTACCTTGTATTTTTTCCTCCCTCCCCCCCCCCCCCATCTTCTTACTCTTGACTTTTCATCTTTTTCTCTCCAGTTCTGATGAAGGGTCTTGGCCCAAAACATTATTTCCTCTTTTTCACAGATGCTGGCTGGCCTGCTGAGTTCCTCCAGTATTTTGTGTGTATGGCTTGGATTTCCAGCATCTGCAGATTTTCCTTCTTTGTGACTGAAGTATCAGGGTCCTTTTCTCCTGACAGAGGACTGAGAAGTAACACAAGCATCTGAGTTCTGATGAACTGAGAGTTGGAGACTTTCAATGGAAGTTAAGCCAAAACATCTTCTAGAGTCCACTGAATCCTGCAGGGAAGCTGGGAAGGGTCCATAATTTATTTCTCAATTGATATTATTGATAGTTGTGGGCTGTATAGGAGTGAATCAGAATCATCCTTAGTATCACCGGAATATGTTGAGAAATTTGTAGTTTTCAGGCAGTGCTACATTGCAATACGAAATAATAAAGAAACTAGAAATTAAATAAAAATATATACAGTGTATAAAAATAAATAAGTAGTGCAAAGAGTGAGCAGAAAGAGAAAAAAGTATATTTGACATTGGCTTTGTGGGAAAAGCCAGAGAGCGGTAGTAGAGGGTTGCCTCTCTGACTGGAGCCCTGTGACTAGTGGAGTGCCGCAGGTATTGGTGCTGCTTCTTTGTTTTTGTCATCTATATCAATGATCTGGGTGATAATGTGGTTAACTGGATCAGCAAATTTGCAGATGGCACCAAGATTGGGGGTACAGTGGACAGTGAGGAAGACTATCGTGGCTATCGTGGCTTGCAGAGGGATCTGCATCAGCTGGAAAAATGGGCTGAGAAGTGGCAGATGGAATTCAATGCAGACAAGTGTGAGGTAGGAACAACTAGGGTAGGTCTTACACAGTGAATGGCAAGGCACTGAGGAGTGTGGTAGAACAAAGGGATCTGGGAATAGAGGTCCATAATTTGTTGAAAGTAACGTCACAGGTAGATAGGGTCATAAAGAAAGCTTTGGCACATTGGCTTTCATACTATACAAATGCTTACTGTAATTCACAGTTTTTCTCAATTATTATGTATTGCAGTGTACTGCTGCTGCAAAGTTAACAAATTTCACAGCATATTAAACTTGATTCTGATCTGATTCCGTCTCAGGGATAGATGGAAAATACCATATGATCACTGGACAGCAGGGGGCGCTGCAGTTTAACATAAATCCCAGAAGACAGCAGCTTTCTTACGGCGGGCGGGGCACAGGAAGAGTTGGGGTCGCTCTGAATTGTCCCCTGTGTGTGGGTGGGGGTGGGGGGGGGGGGGTAGAATCGAGGGGCAGTGAATGGGAATTGGAAATAGAATCTGTGTGGGATGGTGTCAATGGGTGGTTGATGGTTGGCACTAACTCAGTAATTGGTTTAATATTGTTGCATGTGGGTGGAATTCTTCTTCAAAGGGTGGTGGAAGTCAGACCTCTAAATACTGTGAGGGGACAAGAGGTTACTGTGAGTAGTGGGAGGAGCAGAGCTGAGGGCAACTTCAGATCAGCCATGATCTCAACTGGTCACCCTGATGTGAAAGTGGGTGCAGAGAAGATTTACCAGGATGCTGACTGGATTATGAGGAAAGGCTGAGTGAGCTGGGGCAAAAGAGGATGAGATGTGTACAAGATGATAAAGCGGGCAGTCAGGTACTCTTTCCCAGAGAGCATTGGCCAGTAACTGAGGAATAATGGTGAGGTGTTTGGGGGGGCGGGTAGTCAGAGGTAGTTTTTATTTTACAGAGAGTGGTGGGTGCATGGAAGCCCTGCCAGGGGTGGAGGAAGGGGCAGATACATTAGGGGCATTTAAGAGACTTTTAGATAGGCACACAGATGATAGAACAATGGAGGAGTGAGTGGGAAGGAAGGGTTAGATTGATCTTGAAGTAGGTTCAAAGGTCAGCACAAATTGTGGACCGAAGTGCCTGTACCGTTCCATGAACGGGTGGGCTCCAGCATTTGCAGAATCTCTTGTGCTTATTGTCTGATGCTCTGCTTCTGTCATGCTGCTGCAAGTAAGTTTTCATTGTACCTGTGCGGACACCCGCGTGAGACTCCTGCGCGCACGCACCTGTGCGGACACCCGCGTGAGACTCCTGCGCGCACGCACCTGTGCGGACACCCGCGTGAGACTCCTGCGCGCACGCACCTGTGCGGACACCCGCGTGAGACTCCTGCGCGCACGCACCTGTGCGGACACCCGCGTGAGACTCCTGCGCGCACGCACCTGTGCGGACACCCGCGTGAGACTCCTGCGCGCACGTACCTGTGCGGACACCCGCGTGAGACTCCTGCGCGCACGCACCTGTGCGGACACCCGCGTGAGACTCCTGCGCGCACGCACCTGTGCGGACACCCGCGTGAGACTCCTGCGCGCACGCACCTGTGCGGACACCCGCGTGAGACTCCTGCGCGCACGCACCTGTGCGGACACCCGCGTGAGACTCCTGCGCGCACGCACCTGTGCGGACACCCGCGTGAGACTCCTGCGCGCACGCACCTGTGCGGACACCCGCGTGAGACTCCTGCGCGCACGTACCTGTGCGGACACCCGCGTGAGACTCCTGCACGCACGCACCTGTGCGGACATCCGCGTGCACGTACGTACCTGTGCAGACACCCGCGTGCACGTACGTACCTGTGCAGATGACAATGAACTCAGTTTTGATTTTGACGATGCATCAATGCTACTCAAGCGTCCTGTCTGGACCATACATCTATGAAGCGTTACAGAGGACCCAGCTCCCAAAGTCCAGTGGGTGGACCCTAGTCTGTGCTCCTTCCCGTGGAGGCTTTGTGGTGGCTTCAGTGCAGCCCTGCTGCCTGCCTATACAAGCCTCCAAAGCAGGGAGTCAGACCCAACATGAGATCCTAGGGGCTCAGGTCAGGTGTTAGAAAGAATCTCCCTCACCTCCCTCACCTTCTCACCCTTCCGCAGACAGCGGAGGGAATCTCGAGCTCTGTCCCCAACACCAGGCTCAGCAGGTGAGAATGCTGGGTTGCCTGGAATGTAGAGCATAGAACTGTACAGCACAGGAACAGGCCATTCGGCCCACAGTGTTGTTCTGAACCAAATAGATTAGTAATCAAATAGCCAACTAAATTAATCCCTTCAGCCTACACAATACCCATATCCCTACATTTTCCTCACATTCATGTGCTTAACTAAACATCTCTTAAAAGTCTCTAATGTTACCGCCTCTACCACCACCCCAGGCAGTGCATTCTAAGCACCACCATTCTTTATGTAAAAAGACCTCCCCTCACATCTCCTTTGAAATTACCCCCTCTCACCTTAAATACATGCCCTCAGGTATTAGACATTTCAACCCTGGGAAAAAGATACTGTCAGTCAACACCATCCATAGAAGAAAAAAGCCCTTAACTCCCAGTGGACTCATTGGGATGTCATCATGACAACATTTTTTTTTACAAGCTTTCTTGTTTTTACGAGGCTGAGTTGCTAGCTCGACGCTCAACCCAGCACAGATGGAAAGCGTGCAAGGGAGCCGGCTGGATTCAAACTCGGGAGCCTTCGCTCCGAAGTCCGGTGCTGATGCCACTATGCCACCAGCCAGCTACACCATCTATGCCTCTCATAATTTTATAAACCTCTATCAGATCTTCCCTCAGCCTCCCCCACTCCAGAGAAAACAACCCAGGGTTCTTGTTGGGTGAGTGTTGGGCCTGCACCTCCCAGTCTCCACTCAGATAACAGGAGTCACCTGCCACTTGTTTCCAGCTGATCACCTGCAGTCTATTTAAACCCTGCTCTCTTCCACAGTCCTTTGTTCACTCATATGAACGAGCCAGTTTATTCTAGTCTTCTGTTGCCTGTTGTGTTTAGTGTCTGTTCTCTCTTGTTTTGTGGCCCTGTATGGCATGTTATTTTGTAATCTATTGGTAAAATATTAGTCATATAGCCTCTGACAACCAAGCCCAGGTCCTGGCCTTCACGGATGGCTTAGCTACTAAGCCTGGTGGAACCACTTCTACTGACAGGGGAAGGGGCAAAGGCAGATTCTGGTGCCTTAAAACCAGTTGCTTCAGGTGGGTGAGGCTCATCAGCCGTGGTTGGCAGCTCTTCTAGGAGAAGGAAAACTCTGATCTCAAAGCTCTGCTGCCTTGTAACCTCAGCCGCTCATGGGGAAGGCTTCGAGAGCAAACCCCGTGGGTAAAATCTGAAGCTGGAGTCTCTAAGGCAGTTTTACGTTGAGTTCAGTGCTGATTGGCAACTTCTGCAACACCGCAGGTGCCGAACATCAGATGTGTGGAGATAGGGAGCTTCCCGCATGGGCAACAGCTCGGTCTCCATATTGCACTGTGCTGGCTTGCTTGCACATCGAGACAACTAGAAGGCAGCATCCACGGTCAACACTGACTGACGTAGGCCCTGCTCATTGTCTCTGCTGTTCTGGTTCCGGGTCAAGCCTCCCCCACGTTTCCTGACAGTGAGTGAGTTGAGTTGCTGCTATATCAGTGTGTACAAAATATTGGTGAGAGTGCACTTGGAGTACTGTGTGCAGTGCTGGTTGCCACAATGCAAGGAAGCAATGGAGAGAGTGCAGCGGAGATGCTCCTGGGCGGGAACTGTGAATATGAGGAGAGATTGTACCGTTGGGTTCATTTCCGATGGAACTCAGGAGACTGAGGGGTGACCTTCGAGAGGTTTAATAGATTATGAAGGGTGGTATTACCATTACGTGCTATGTTGTATGATGTGGATGATCATAGTCTTTCCATGACCATGATTGTTCTTGGCAAATGTTTCTACAGAAATAGTTTGTCATTGCCTTCTTCTGGGCAGAGTCTTTATAAGACTCTTCAAAACTCTTCAGAGATTATCTGCCTGCTGTCTGTTGTCGCATAACCAAGACTTGTGATGTGCACCGGCTGCTCGTATGACCTTCCACCACCTGCTCCCATGGCTTCACATAACCCTGATCGGGGGCTAAGCAGGTGCTACACCTTACCCAAGGGTAACCTGCAGACTAGTGGAGTGAAGGAACACCTTACCCCTCCTTTATTAGAGATGTTATCTCCACCCACCCTGTGAAGAGCAAAGGGAGATCATAGAGCCACAGAGCTCTACAGAACAGAAGCAGTCCTGTCAGTCTATCTAGTCTGTGTCAAACTCTGATTCTGTCTAGTCCCATCGACCTGCTCCTGGGCCAGAGCCTCCCATACAGTGTGGCTACTGCACAGGACTGAAAGAAGCTGTAGAAGGTTGTAAATCTGATCAGCTCCATCTTGGGTACCAGCCTACAAAGTACCCAGGACATCTTCAGGGAGTGGTGTCTCAGAGAGGCAGCATCCATTATTAAGGACCTCCAGCACCCAGGGCATGCCCTTTTCTCACTGTTACCATCAGGTAGGAGGTACAGAAGCCTGAAGGCACACACTCAGCGATTCGGGAACAGCTTCTTCCCCTCTGCCATCCGATTCCTGAATGGACATTGAATCTTTGGACACTACCTTACTTTTTTTAATATACAGTATTTCTGTTTTTTGCATGTTTTTTAAAAAATCTATTCAATATACACATACTATAATTGATTTACTTGTTTATTTATTATTTTTGTTTTATTTATTTATTTATTTATTTTTCTCTTCTAGATTATGTATTACATTGAAAAGCTGCTGCTAAGTTAACAAATTTCACGTCACATACCGGTGATAATAAACCTGATTCTGATTCTGATCCATGTACTTACCCAAACTTTACTTAAATGTGGAAATTAAACCCATATCCACCACTTCTACTGGCAGCTCGTTCCACACTCTCACCACCCTCTGAGTGAAGAAGTTCCCCCTCTGGTTCCTCTTAAATATTTCACCTTTCACCCTTAATCTATGATCCCGCAGTTCCAGTCGGTGGGAAAAGCCTGCTTGCAGTTACCTTATCTATCTCCTCCTCATTTTGTATCCCTTCAGAAAATTTTCCCAGGACAGGCAAGTCCAGAGCTAAAGAGCACAGGGTTGAGGTGAGAGGGACACATTGAAAGGGGGTCTGGGGTGTAAGTTTTTCAAATGGAATTTGATGGATATAGAGAATAATTCGATTTGTTAATTTATCACGTGTACATCGAAACATAATGTGAAATGGCAATTCCTGTGAAGATGGAGCCTGTGTACAACACTCCTTTGGTCAACATCTTCCGAATAGATCATGAAACCATTGTTTTCACTTCTTTTATGTCTTTTATGTTTGTTTCTTGCCTTAAACGTGATTCTGGAACGGTAGGAGTCTGCGTTTTCCAGTTTGGAGAACATTTGGGTGTTTCAGCACTCTACAGTCTCTGAGAGGCAGCGTGAGCGAACTTCACGGCAAGATGGTTGTAAGACGGCGAGTGAGCCGATGTTAGACCCCATTTCACCGATTAAAGCTTTGCCGATTAAATCAAAGAGGGTGAGTGAAACATCAAGGTGAGTGCAAAAGGCCTGGTAGCGGGTAGGTTGCAGAATGGGGCGCAGGCCAATATTTGACCCCATTTCACCAATTAAAGCTCCCATTGTTCACGATTAAAGCGAGGAGGGAGATTGAAGTGAGTACAGAGGGTGAGTGCTGGTTGCCTGTCTTTTGATCGGTTGCTCTGTACTGGAGAGGGGAGACCTGCTGCTGCGGAGAGTGTTGTCCAGGACTTTTCTGTGTATTGGATGTGGCCTTTGTACTATGTATATATTCTGTGTCTCTTCGCCTGATCTTCCCATATTATTTTGTGCGGGAGGAGGGATTTGTGGGGTGGCCATCAATGTGCCTGTACAGTTTTGCTCCGTTTTTGTGCGGGAGGAGGCATTTGGGGATTGTCATGCCTGTTGCATTTTTGTTCATATTTTTGTGCAGGAGGAGAGATTTGGGGGTCAATGTGCCTGATCTGTTTTGTTAATTATTTTTGCAGGGTGGTGTGATTTGGGGGTCGATGTGCCTGATCTGTTTTGTTCATTTTTTGTACAGGGTGGTGTGATTTGGGGATTGATGATTGTGCTGCCTTTATTTTCTTTCTTGGTTTCTTGGCCACCCGGAGAATTGAAGAATTTCAGAATCGTGTACTTTGATAATAAATGAACCATTGAAACGTATCATTTGTACTAACAACGAACATAGCTTAAAGATGAGCTGGGGGCAGCCCACAAGCGTCCCCACACATTCTGCATTCCCACAGTGTTGCGCAGAACAACACAGAATACCAAGTGATAAAACGAAACACCCTCCCTCCCTCCCTCCCACACACCCAAACAGTTCTCTAACCTCAAAATCCAAACCAGGTTTAATATAAACTGGCATATGTCATGAAATTTGTTGTTTTTATTATGTACATTGCAATACATAATAAAAAACTATAAATTACAATAAGAAATATATTTAGTGAGGTAGTGTCCATGGGTTCACTGTCCATTCATAAATGTGATGGTGGAGGGAAAGAAGCTATTCCCGAAACGTTGTGTACTCTGTACCTCCTCCCTGGACACGCTGTCTTTGTCTTCCAGAGGACTCATGGATTTGCAGACATCGTCACCTTCCTGTGGACTTGGAGAGTTTGCAGACTTGGGACTCGATGAGCTGTTGGTGGACGTGGCAGAGTCAGGTAGAGTTACAACGTTTCAAAGACACTGGACAGATACATGGACAGGAATGATGTAGAGCAGGGAATGCCAACCTTTTTTTTATGTCATGGAGATTTACCATTAACCGAGGGGTCCGTGAACCCCTAGGTCGGGAAACTTTGGTTTAAAAGGTTATGGACCAAACACAGGCAAATGGGACTAGTGTAGATAGTGTAGTGTAGACAGCCTGGGTGAGATGGGCCAAAGGGCCTGTTCCTGTGATATATAACTCTATGACTGTACAAAGAAGATCAGCTACGATCTAGTTCAAGGATCAGCTTTATTCACCATATACACAATCAGAATCAGGTTTAATATCATCAGCATGTGTCGTGAAATTTGTTGACCTAGTGGCAGCGGAACAATGCATTACATGATAATATAGAAAAAAATAAGTAAAGCAATTAGAGTAAGTATATATGTGTATTACATAGTTAAATTAAAAATAGTGCAAAAACAGAAGTAATTAAAGTGAGGTAGTGTCCAAGGTTCAATGTCCATTTAGGAATCGGATGGCAGAGGGGAAGAAGCTGTTCCTGAATCACTGAGTGTGTGCCTTCAGGCTCCTGTACCTCTGGAGGTTGGTACCCAAAATGGAGCTGACTAATTTCATGACTTTCTGTAGCTTCTTTCAATCCTGTGCAGTAGCCCCCACCACCCCCATACTGGACAGTGATGCAGCCTGTCAGTGTGGTGATAGCACGTGTAAGAACGTGATTGGAGAGAGTTCTGAGCATGCACAGAAATGATAGAAAGATCTGGAAGCATGGTGCTGTAAGACACGTTGGGTTGTTGCTGTTAAATAAAAGTTCTATTTCTTCCAGAATATGGTTCGTTATTAGAAACCCACGGTACGTATTAATATAAAGAACACAACATGGTGTCAGAGGTCAGTCTGGAAGAATAATACATTACCTAACACGGGAGAATCAAAGATAATCGAAAAGAGTTCATACTGTTTTGGTGTTTGCAAACAGTTTTACAAATGGAAGAGCTGCAACCTCACCGACACTTCATTTGTCTGGGAATGTAGCTGAGAACTGGAGAAAATTTAAGCAACATTTTGAATTGTATTTATCGACAATCGAAGCAGATAAAAAACCAGATAAAACGAAAGCTGTATTTCTACTCCACATAATAGGTGATGACACAATTGAGGTATATAACCATTTTACTTTTGAAAATGGAAATAATTTAAACTTAAAATCGAAAATGGACAAATTTGAAGCATTTTGTATACCGAAGCGTAATGTGATGTATGAGCGATATAAATTTTTTACATGTCGACAGAGAGCTGGTGAAACTATTGATCAATAAGTTACTAAGTTGAGACACCGTAGTAAAACATGCGAGTTTAGAGAACTGACAGACTCTCTCATTAAAGACAGAATTGTTTGTGGCATTCTGGATAATGGTCTGAGAAAAAGACTGTTAAGAGAACAAGATTTAGACTTGGAAAAAGCTTTGATGCCCTGCAAAGCTTTGGAATCCGTTACGTTGCAGGTTAAAGAACTTTTCATTGAGAACTGCAATGTACACACTGTGAGTAAGCGTGAACATATTAGAAAAAATAATAAAATTATAACAAAACCGACAGAGAGCAAGACGTCATCTGAGAGAAAAAAGCTATGTGATTGCTGTGGGCAGCAGCATCGGCCAAAACAGTCTCTAGCATACGGAAAGATGTGCCACGACTGCGGTAAGAGTAATAATTTTTCACGCTGTTGCAGAAGTAGAAAGAAAATAAAACAAGTAGATGCAGTGCTTGAAAACGAACTTAAGGAGTTTTATATAGATGTGCTTTGTGAAAACAAACAAAGTAGGAATGACTGGACTATTCCATTGCAAGTGAACCAAAACAATATTCTGTTTAAACTTGATACTGGAGCACAAGTAAATGTTCTTGCAGAATCTGAGTTTAATGCATTAAAGCCAAGGCCAAAGTTACATAAGACAAATATAAAAGTGACTGGGTATTCAGGTGCAGACATTCCAGTTAAAGGAACATGTGTGGCAAAAGTATCACACAAAAATATTGTGCACATGCTTTCATTTGTGGTCATGCCAAAAAATGTACAGTCAGTTCTGGGTTTATCTGCCTGTGAGAGACTGAATTTGGTGAAAAGAGCATTAGTCCTGGATAGTGACAGAGTTAGAGTACATGGACTTGATGAAAGAGTATGAGGACTTGCTCAAAGGGCTTGGTTGTCTTCAGGAGAGCACATGATTAAAATTAACAACACAGTGCCACCCATAGTACATCCATGTAGAAAAGTGCCTTTTGCTTTGCGTCATCAACTGAAAACAGAGCTTGACAGAATGGAACGTCTAGAAGTCATAAAGAAAGCTCCCAGACCCATCCCTTTGTGACCAGCATCTGACAAAGCATTGCCACCAAAACCAGGAGCTGCAATTTTGCCCTCTGGAAGTAACGCACATGCATCAATGGGCCATGCATTCCATCACAATCTCACCTCTGCAGGAGGACAGAGGTCAAACTTGCCGGTACAGTACAATACTGATCTGAAGCCAAAGAGTGACAAGAATCAGGATCCAATTGAAGAAGTGAAAACACAAATGAAGGAATTGAGAAGTTTTATTGAAATGATGAAGTCTCAGGGTAAAAAAGAGATTACACAGTTAATGAATGAATTAGATGAAGAAATGAAAATTCGTATTTCATTATAAATGGAAGTGGAAGGAATTAAGAAAGTTACTTGAAGAAGTACAACCCAGATCACACATGGTCCAAACTGAAGAAGGAACAGTGTTAAGAAGAAATCGCGAAGAGCTCAAAAAAAGCCAACTTCAGAGTTTCAGTTAACTGATGCAGACCAGACAAAACATGGAAATAACAATGAAACACAAGAACTGTGTGAACCATTTAGAAGGTCTACCCATGTTTGTAAACCCCCAGAGAGACTGAAAGAGACATGTTAAATTATGCATTTACTATGGTCAATATTGCTAATTGTTTTTCTTTTTAAGGAAAGGAAGATGTGGTGATATCACGTGTAAGAACGTGATTGGAGAGAGTTCTGAGTATGCGCAGAAATGGTAGAAAGATCTGGAAGCATGGTGCTGTAAGACACGTGGTTGTTGCTGTTAAATAAAAGTTCTATTTCTTCCAGAATATGGTTCTTTATTAGAAACCCATGGTACTTATTAATATAAAGAACACAACAGTCAAAATGCTCTCCATGCTACATCTGTAAAGGTTTTTGAGTGTTTTGGTTGACATACCAAATCTCTTCAAACTCCTAATGAAGCATAGATGCTGTCTTGCCTGCTTTATAACTGCATCGATATGTTGGGACCAGGTTAGATCCTCAGAGATCCTGACACCTAGGAAATTGAACTTGCTCACTCTCTCCACTTCTGATCCCTCTATGAGGATTGGTATGTGTTCCTTCATTTTACCCTTTCTGAAGTTCACAGTCAGCTCTTTTGTCTTAATGACGTTGAGTATAAGGTTGTTGCTGTGACACTACTCAACTAGCTGCTATACCTTGCTCCTGTATGCCCTCTTGTCTCCATTGGAGATTCGGCCAATAATGATTGTATTTACAATAATTCACCAGCACGTACATACTTACAATACAAACCATTATAAAATGGTGCAGTGCAGTGATGAGTAACAGAGGGGGGCTGGGGGGCCAACTTGAATGGTTGATTGATGGTGCAGTAGAGTTGAGGAGAACAGTCCTTCTTCCGCTGATGGACAGAACGAGTGAAACAGCCTGGCATCAGCGAGGTTTGACTGCTTGTAACGCGAGAGCTGCTTATCTCTGCAGTGTAAGTAAAACTACAGAATATCTGTTACAAGGATTAATCCTCACTTGCCAAGGCCACCAAGACTATCATCAAGGTCAGGAAGCTGATTCCTGAGCATTCCTCTCGATGTTACCTTCAATACCCCAAAGGGATTTTGGAATTACGTTCCCTCTAAACTCAACAGGACTTTATTTCCTGCACTCCTCTTCAAACTCTTTGGGCTCAGTAGAAAATGTACAACAGATTCTCTTCCTTTGTAGCATATTGTTATTGTATGCTTAACCTTGCTCTGTATTAATGCTCCTCATTGGGATTTGGGGTTTTTAATTTTGTAAAATGTTTTGAAAAACTAATAAAAAAATTTAAAAAAAAAAGAAAAAAGAAAAAAGAAAATGTATAACAGGACACGGCTCAACACAGCATAAAAGCCAGCCCAGCCTCCCCTGCACGAACTCGGTCTACACTTCTCACTGTCTCAGTAAAGCAGATAATGACCCCACTCACCCCAGACACTCTCTCTTCTGCCCCCTCCCATCAGAAGACGCAAAAGCCTGAAAGTACGTCCCAGCAACTGCTTGTCTTCCATTGTTAGAATTCTCTATAGCTGCTATGCTTTACTCTGCACTCTGCTATTGATTCAAATGGCTCCCATCCCGCAAAGATCTCCCTCTCTCACTCACTACTTCAAAGAAAATAGAACAGTACAGCACCAAAACAGGCCTTTCAGCCCACAATGATGTGCTGAACCAACTAGATTGGTAATAAAATGCATAACCTAACTAATCTCTTGTTCCTACACAATGTCCATATCCTTCCATTTCCCTCATGCTCACATGCCCTTCTAAATGTCTCTTAAAAGTCTCTACGGTATCTGCCTCTACCACCACCCAGACAGCACATGCCAGGCACCCAGCACTCTCTGTGTGAAAAACACCTCTCACATCGCCTTTGAAATTATCCCCTCTCACCTTAAGTGCATGCCTTACGGTATAAGACATTTCAACCCTGGGAAAAAGATATTGTCTGTCTACTCTATCCCTGCCTCTCACAGTCTTATAAACCACTACTGGATCTCTCCTCACCCTTCACCCCTCCAGAGAAGACACCCCAAGTGTGCCCAGCCTCTCATTCCCTCTAATCCAGGCAGCATCCTGGTAAACCTCTTCTGCACCGTCTCCAAAGCCTCCTCATCCTTCCTATAATGGGGTGACCAGAATTGTATACGATACTCCAGATGTGGCCGAACTAGTGTTTTATAAAGCTGCATTATAACTTCTTGACTCTTGAATTCAAAGCTTAGACTGATAAAGGCAACATGCCATATGCCTTCTTAACCACCCCATCAACCTGTGTAGCCACTTTCAGGCAGCTATGAACTTGGAGCCTACGATTCCTCTGCTCATCAACATTGTAAAGATTCCTGCCAATAACAGTGTACGGTCTCCTCACATTTCACCTACCAATGTGCAGCACTTGTGTCTGGGTTAAACTCCTTGTGCCATTTCTCTGCCTGTATCTGCAATTGATCGATATCCCGTTGTAAATTTGTTAGAATAGGAAGGTGGTTGGGAAGCAAATAAGAGTACTTAGTATTGTATAACTCAGTAGTATTGTGTTATTTGATAACTGTGAGAACATAATATACAGGACTGTGCAGAAGTCTTAGGCACCCTTGCTATATATATGTGCCTGAGGCTTTTGCACAGTACAGTATATACATCACAAACAGCAAAGGTCCCGGTACAGATCCCTACTGATCCCTCACAAACGAGCGAAAACCTGCGGATGCTGGAAATCCAAGCACACACACTAAATGCTGGAGGAACTCAGCAGGCCAGGCAGCATCATAGAAAAGAGTACAGTCGACACTTCAGGCCGAGACACTTTGTCAGGACTGGAGAGAAAAAGATGAGAAGTAAGAGTTAGAAGGTGAGGGGAGGGGAGGGGAGGAAGAAACACAGGGTGACAGGTGAAATGGGGAGGGAGAGGGGTGAAGTAAAGAGCTGGGAAGTTGATTGGTGCAGGAGATACAGGGCTGCAGAAGGGAGAATCTGACAGGAGAGGACAGAAGGCCATGGGAGAAAGAAAAAGGTGGGGGGGTGGGAGGAGCACCAGAGGGAGGTGATGGGCAGGTTAGGAGATAAAATGAGACAGGAAAAAGGAATGGTGAAGCACTACCAGAAGTTCAAGAAATTGATGTTGATGCCATCAGGTTGGAGGCTATCCAAATGGAATATAAAGTGCTGCTCCTCCAACTGGAGTGTTGCCCCATCGGGATATTAG
The DNA here is from genome assembly GCF_048418815.1 of Hemitrygon akajei. NCBI lineage: Eukaryota > Metazoa > Chordata > Chondrichthyes > Myliobatiformes > Dasyatidae > Hemitrygon > Hemitrygon akajei. Next base: position 3,702,107 of record NC_133135.1, on the reverse strand, counting down.
AGGGAGGCCACGGACTAACATGTCGGAATGGGAAGTGGAATTAAAATGGGTGGCCACCAGGAAATCCAGCTTTTTTCTGGTGCGTGGAGCATAGGTGCTTGGAGAAGTGATCTCCCAATTCAGGTCAGGTACCACCGATATACAGGAGCACCAGATGCAGTATATGACCCCAAGACTCAGAAGTGTCACCTCACCTGGAAGGACTGTTTGGGGCCCAGAATGGTAGTGAAGGAGGAAGTGTAGGGATTGCTCCCTACAGGACTCCCTTGTCCATTCATTCCTCCCTACTGATATCCTTCCTAGCACTTACCCTTGCAAGCGGAACAAGTGCTACACCTGCCCCTACACAGATCTCTACGAAGTGATCTAAATTATTTACAAATATAAAATACAAAATAATTGATTTCTCAAGTAATTACCATCACTGGTGCAGCCAATTCATTTTAGAAGTCACATAATTAGTTAAATGGAGATCTGTTTTTGGAGACCTGTGTGCTGTCAAGGTGTTTCAATTGATTGTAGTAAAAATACACCTGTATCTGGAAGGTTCAACTGCTGGTGAGTCAGTATCCTGGCAAAAACTACACCATGAAGACAAAAGAACACTCCAACTCTGTGAAAAGAATATTGAAAAGCACAAGTCAGGAGATGGATACAAGAAAATTTCCAAGTCACTGAATATTCCTTGGAATACAGTTAAGTCAATCATCAAGAAATGGAAAGAATATGGCACAGATGTAAACCTGTCCAGAGGAGGCTATCCACAAAAACTGGGTGACCATGCAAGTTTGTGACGAGTGAGTGAGGGAGCTATGACAACTCTGGGGGAGTTAGAACCTTTAGTGGCTGAGATGAGAGAGACTGCACAACTATTCCCAGATGCTTCACCAGGTACAGCTTTATGGAAGAGTGGCAAAGAGAACACCACTGCTGAAAAAAACCACATGAAATCTCATCTAGAGTTTGCCAGAAGGCGTGCGGGAGACTCTGAAGTCAGCTGGAAGAAGGTGATATGGTCTGGTGAAACCAAAATTGAGCTTTCTGGCCATCAGACTAAACGCTGTGCTTGGCACAAGGCAAACACTGCACATCATCAAAAACATACCATCCCTATCGTGAAGCACGGTGGTGGCTGCATCATGCTGTGGGGATGCTTCACTGCCGCAGGCCCTGGAAGGCTTGTGAAGGTAGAGGGTAAAATGAATTCAACAAAATACAGGGAAATCCTGGAGGAAAACCTGATGCAGTTTGCAAGAGAACTGCAACTTGGAAGAAGGTTTGTTTTTCAGCAAGATAATGACCATAAGCATAAAGCCAAAGCTACACAGGAATGTTTTAAAAACAACAAAGTTAATGTCCTGGAGTGGCCAAGTCAGAGTCCAGACTCAATCCAATTGAGAATTTGTGGCTGGACTTGAAAAGGTCTGTTCACTCATTATCCCCAGATCTGACAGTTTGATCAGTTTTGTAAAGAAGAAAGGGGAAAAATTGCAGTGTGCAGATGTGCAAAGCTGATAGAGACCTATCCACACAGACTCAAGGCTGTAATTATGGCCAAAGATGCATCTACTGAACAAACATGAGGAAATCTGCAGATGCTGGAAATTCAAACAACAACACACACAAAATGCTGGTGGAACACAGCAGGCCAGGCAGCATCTATAGGGAGAAGCGCTGTCGTCATTTTGGGCCGAGACCCTTCGTCAGGACTAACCGAAAGGAAAGATAGTAAGAGATTTGAAAGTAGTGGGGGGAGGGGAAAATGCGAAATGATAGGAGAAGACCGGAGGGGGTGGGATGAAGCTAAGAGCTGGAAAGGTGATTGGCGAAAGTGATACAGAGCTGGAGAAGGGAAAGGATCATGGGACGGGAGGCCTCAGGAGAAAGAAAGGAGGGGGGAGCACCAGAGGGAGATGGAGAACAGGCAAACAACTAAATATGTCAGGGATGGGGTAAGAAGGGGAGGAGGGGCATTAATGGAAGTTAGAGAAGTCAATGTTCATGCCATCAGGTTGGAGGCTACCCAGCCGGTATATAAGGTGTTGTTCCTTCAACCTGAGTTTGGATTCATTTGGACAATAGAGGAGGCCATGGATAGACATATCTACTGAATACTGACTTGAAGGGCTGTTAATATTTATGCAATATCAATTATTTTGGGTTTAATATTTGTAACTAATTTAGATCACTTCATAGAGATCTGTTTTCACTTTGACACGATAGAGTATTTTTCTTAGATAGAGTCGTTGAACTGTGGGAGCAAACTGAAGCACTTTGAGGAGACTGACATGCACTCAGGAAGGACGTACTAACTTTCTTGCAGAGGATGCCAGAATTGAACTCCAAACTTCAATGCCTCAACCTTTAATAGCACTGTTCTAACTGCCACGCTACTGTGATGCCCGGTGATGTTGTACACTGGCCTCGCGTGATCACACCATTTACAAATATGTAACATTTTTTAAAGTTGAATTAAATGTTGGAGTATCCATCCAATGGTCCAGAACACACGCCTGTCCAACTCAAGCCACGTTTATTACTGTTGTCTCGGCCAGTCCACGTGTGCACAGGTGCAATGAAAACCTGACGAGCAGCAGCATTGTATGCACACAGCAGCGGATAAGCAGCATTCTCAAGAAAAACAAAAATCCAACCTAATTTATACGAGAAAGAACAAAATTAGAGCCAAAAAAGTTCATTTTTATTGCAAAGTGATTAAAGTGATCATTGTGGTTCTATACTAGAGCAGTGAATCAGAATTAAAATCAGGTTTAATGTTATTGACATATGTTGTGAAATTTGTTGTTTGTGGCAGCAGTACAGTACGATATATAAGATCAAGTGACATGGGAGCAGAATTGGACCATTGGGTCTGCGCCAGCAATCCATCTTGGCTGAATTATTATCCCTCATTCTCCTGTCTTCTCCCCATAATCTTTGACACTCTGTCTACTCAAGAACCTATCAACCTCCGATGTGAATATACCCAATGACTTGGCTTCCACAGCCGTCTATAGCAATGAATTCCAGATTCATTACCCTTCGGCTAAAGACATTCCTCCTCATCTGGGTTCTAAATGGATGTCCCTCTATTCTGAGGCTGTGCCCTCTGGTCCTAAACTCATCCAAAGTATGAAATGTACGATGTGTTCAATTCCCACCACTGTCTGGAAGGAGTTTGTGCGTTTTCCCCTTGATGGCAATATCCAGGATATAAGGGTTAGTAGCTGAGTGATAGAATCTGGCAGTAACCTACAAACTACGGTTAGTATGTTAATTAGTCACATGGATGTAATTGGCTAGCATGGACTCTTTGGAAGGACCTGTTACCATGCTGTATCTCTAAATTAAAAACAACAGATTCGAGTGATGATCAAGAGGATTGACACGGGCACGGTGGTAGATGCTGTCCAAATAGACTTTAGCCAGGCCTTTGACAAGGTCTCACGTGATAGGCTGTTGTGGGAGGTGAGATCATATGGGAACTCGGGTGAGTTAGACAATTGGATACAAGTTTGGCTTGGTGAGAGGATTCAGATACAGGTTTATTTATCACACATACATCAAAACATACAGTGAAATGTGTTGTTTGTATTACTGAACAATGTGCTGGGGCAGCCTGCAAGTGAGAGGACAATAGTGGGGGGACACACACAGATTGCTGGAGGAACTCAGCGGGCCAGGCAACATCTATGGAAAAAAAATACAGGCTGTGTTTCAGGCCGAGACCTTCGGCAGGGCTGGTTAAATGACATTTGCTTTGACCTCCCTTGGTTTTCTCCCGGTGCATATGGGCACTTGGGCAACAGAACACTAATCCGGATGTTGGGTAACAAACCACCGTGGCTGAGGTCAGTCTGAGTCAGTGAGGGAACAAGTCCACGGTTGTTCACAACTGGAGTATGGAGTGGGGGAAGGGAGGGAGAGAGAGAGGTGGGGGAGTGTGTATGTGAGTGAGTGAGTGAGTGAGTGAGAGCGAGAGGAGGGAGTGAAGGGGAGGAGAGGAGGAGGGAGGGTGCAGGAGTTAGAGAGACAGAGAGAAGGATAAGGTGAGAGAGGTTGAGGAAGCTGTGGCTGTCCTCTTTTGAGCAAAGGAGGATGAGAGGTGATTGGATAGAGATGTACAAGATGATAAGAGGCTTACATTGAATGGATAGTTGGAGACATTTTCCCAGGGTGGAAATGGCTAATAAAAGGGAGTGTAATTTTAAGGTGATTGAGGAACACAGAGGGGGGATGTCTAAGGCAGTTTTATTTACAAGCAAATGGTGGATGTGTGGAACACTCTGCCTGGGCAGTGGTACAGACAGATACGTTGGGGCCATTTAAGAATCTCATGAAAGAAAAATGGTGGCTCTGTATGAAAGAAGGGTTAGATTGATCTTGGGGTAGATCAAAAAGTTGCCACAACATCATGGGTTGAATAGCCTGTTCTGTGCTATAACATTCTGTGTTCTGTGCTCTTAAAACTCTCAGCAGGCCAGGCAGCATCTGATAGACTTACAAAGCTATGACGGCAAAGTTAGTGTAGACAGCCAGATCAAGATATAGTGAAAAACCTGTTTTGTACATTGTTCCTTTTTTTCTTCTATACTAGGCAAAGCATTGAACTGCTGCTGCTAAGTTAAGAAATTTCATGACACATGCTGGTGATAACAAACCTGATTCTGATTCACGTGTTAAATACTGGAGGCGGTAGCTTTCAGGTGAGAGGGGTATAGTTTAAAGGAGATGTGTATGGGTCATTTCAACACAGAGTGAATGTGCTGCCAGGGATAGTGGTGTACGTAGACATGAAAGATGCTTTTGGACAGACATATCAACAGGAAGGTAATGGAGTATACTGACAACTTGCAGACAGATAGGATTGCATCATAGTCAACACTGATATGGTGGGCCAAAGGGGCTCTTCCTGTGTTGTACTTTTCTACATGGTCTTTCTTTCACAGAGTGTGGTTGGAATCTGGAACACACTGCCTGCAGGATTGTGACCACAAAACAGGAGCTGAATGAGGCCATTCAGCCCATCATCTTCTTCTTCATTCCATCATTGCTGATTTATTTTCCCTGTCAACACCATTCTCCTGCCTTCTCCCCAGAACCTTTGATGCCCTTACCAATCAAGAACCTATCAACCTCCACCTTAAATATGCCCAGTGACTTGGTCTCCACAGCCGTCTGTGGCAATGAATTCCACAGATTCACCACCCTCTAGTTAAAGAAATTCCTCCTCATCTCTGTTCTAAATGGACATCCCTCTCTTCTGAGACCTCCTCTGGACCTTCTCCTATGCCAGCACGTCGATGGTGAATTGCCTACTTCATTTAGGCAGCTAAAGAGCAGGAGCTGGAGGGTGGTAATTGTAGAGGAATATTCAAAGTAAATTTATTATCAAATTACATGTATGTATCTTGGACCTTGTCAAAAGTCCTGCTAAGTTGGTAAAACTTGCCGTATACATGGTCCATGTGGATTAATTCATTACACACAGTAGTAGTGTGATCACTCAAGTTGGGTATGATATTCTCCATAGGAGATTGTCTACTAGTGGGCCCTGACATTGCATGGAATAGACAATAGACAATAGGTGCAGAAGTAGACCATTCGGCCCTTCGAGCCTGCACCGCCATTTTGAGATCATGGCTGATCTTCTACTATCAATACCCGGTTCCTGCTTGTCCCCATATCCCTTGATTCCCCTATCCATAAGATACCTATCTAGCTCCTTCTTGAAAGCATCCAGAGAATTGGCCTCCACTACCTTCCGAGGCAGTGCATTCCAGACCCCCACAACTCTCTGGGAGAAGAAGTTTTTCCTTAACTCTGTCCTAAATGACCTACCCCTTATTCTTAAACCATGCCCTCTGGTACTGGACTCTCCCAGCATCTGGAACATATTTCCTGCCTCTATCTTGTCCAATCCCTTAATAATCTTATATGTTGCAATCAGATCCCCTCTCAATCTCCTTAATTCCAGCGTGTACAAGCCGTATTCTCAAACCATACCCTCTGGTACTGGACTCTCCCAGCAAGACGACTGAGAACCCTTCAGTGCTGCAACCTACGCTGTGGTTGTGATGTGTCATCATCTTCTGCCAACTCCACCAGTGAGGTCTTGGTTGGATCGTTCTTTGTCTGGAACCTCTCCCTTCACCTTGCCACTCTGGGTGACCCTACCAGGAGCCAAGCTCCTGACAGCATTACTGCTGGGATCTCAGGAACTCACTAGCCTCTCCAGGATGACAAGGTGATGATCCTGTGTACACAGTGCATTGAGGTAGTGCAAGGTAAACAGTAAGAGAATGCTGAACTGTAAGTGTTACATCTACAGGGAGAGTGCAGTGCAGGCAAGTTAGCAATGAGGTAGACTGTGAGGTCAAGAGACCATCTTATAGTTCTGGGGGACCACTCAATAGTTTTTAACAGCAGGATAGAAGCTGACCTTGACCCTGGTGGTACGTGCTTTCAGGCTTTTGTATCTTCTGCCCAATGGGAGAAGAGAGAATGCCCAGGATAGATGAAGTCTTTGATTACACTGGTTCTTTACTAAGGCAGTGAGAAGCATAGACATATAGACTGTGAGACCAACAATGTTGTAGTTGGAACCTCAATTACAGCAACACACACAGAATGCTGGAAGAGCTCAGCAGATCAGGCAGCTTCTATGGAATGGTACAGAGTTCCCCTCCTTCACTGCCCCCATGTTTCCATCTTGTTACCCCCCTCCCACCCCGCTGTGCTTTTGTGTGTGTGGCTTTGGCTGTGCAAGTGGTCAGAGGGCTAAGTGGCCCAAGAGGAAAGAGCCTCCTTATCCTGTTTCGGGCCCAGAGCCTTCACCAAGACGAGAGAGGAAGGGGGGCAGAAGCCAGGATAGAAGATTGGGGGGGGGGGCTGGATATATGCTAGAAGATGGTGAGTGAGACCAGGGAATAGGGAAAGGTCAAGGAAAAGGAAACTGGTAAGAGAGGAGGGTGGACATGGGAGAAAGGGAAGGAGGTGGGTTCTGTTGAGAGCCAGCAGGGACATGATGGGCGGAACGGCCTCCCTCGGTGCTGTAGACCAATGAAAGATCTCCGACTGTAACTCCCCCACAGACGCTGGCCGACCCGCTGTGTGTTTTTGCAGCACCGATTCCCCACATCGCGGTGGTTCGGTGCCCGGGGGAGCGCGGTTCACTCGGCAGGTCTGCGGCCACTCCCGTCTTCCTTCTCCAGCCCCCAAGTTTGTTCGGCAGCGAGACGCTTAACGGCGGGGCTGCGGGAGCGATGGCGCTCGTCTGCCTCCCAACCGCCAGCCGGCTGGCCCCTTTGTGTGGCTCGCAAAGCCGGCGCTGATGCCGGGAGGCTCTCAGCTCGCACACTGACTGACGAGAAGATGCAGTGACGCTGGCAGGCAGAGGCAGAGGCAGAGGCGGCGAGGGAGAGAGAGGCCACCGTGTCCGTCCTCAGGCCAGGAGAATGGCACGCAAGGAAATAACGGCGTCCGTGTTCGGTAGGAGAACGGCTACCGGCTCTCTTGTTTATCTGTGTCTCTGGGATGCTTTGTGGGGTCAAACAGGGTTGGACAGAGCGCATTCTCTCTCTCTAACGGTGCAGACTTTCCCCACTCGCCCTCACCGCCCCCACGTTTCCATCTTGCCCCCCCACCCCCCGCTGTGTTTTTGTGTGTTGTGGCTTTCGTTGTGGAAGCGGTCGGAGGGCGATGTGGTCGGAGAAGAAAGAGCCCCCCCCCCCCCCATCCCTGCCCTCCCTGCGGAAGGAACTCGCGAGGTAAACAAGGAACTTGATCCATTTGCAGAGTGCAGACGACCCCCGCCGCTCTGCTCTCTCCGGGGACCGGTGAAGTTGGGTCTGTGTTACAGCTGTGGAGGGTTCTTGGCCGTGCCAACTTGTTCCCCGGCTGGGGGTCTTCGGCAGGTCGGGCAACTGTTGTGGAGAGAGAAAGGGGCTGAACGAACCCGATTAGTCCCCAAGCGTTACCTCCTCTTTCAGAATCCGGTTTAATATCAGTGGCGCCTGTGTGAAATTTGTAGTTTTGCTGCGGCAGTACATTGTAATACATAAAAATATAAATTATAACAAGTACAAATAAAAAAAATTTAAGTAAGTAGTGTTATAAGAAAGGAAAATAGTGAGGTGGTGTTCATGGATTCATTGTCTGTTCAGAAATCTGAGACAACGGGGAAGAAGCTGTTCCTGAAACGTTGGGTCTGTGTCTCCAGGCTCTTGCACCTATTCCTTGATGTAGTAACAAGAAGAGGGCATGTCCTGGGTGATGAAGGCCCTTTTATTTTCTCACTGTTGGTGCCAGAGGCTTTCTTCTCTGATCATCCTATCCTGTTGTGGCATAGAGTTACTCAGTGAGACACTATCTCCAGTCTAGGGTGAGATAGTTTAGTGTGGGAATGTCAGGAGGACACGTTCTCCTTCCCAGCCCCAAAACTGATCTCTGACATCCCCCATATGATCTCCTCCAATTACCTCAAGATTGTGCCAACTTGTATTAGCCATTTCTGCCTCAGGAAAAAGTCTCTGGCTATCCACACGATCTATGCCTCTCACCAGCTTGTACACTTCTATCATGTCACCTCTTGGCCTCTTTCACTCCTAGCTCACTCAGCCTACCCTCAATAAGACATGGCCTTTGATCCAGTCACTCTCCTCCGCACCCTCTCCACATCCTTCCGGTGAACACAATGTTAAGAGAGATGTTTGAACAAGCAATGTGAAGAGGGAGTGTTCGAGGCGGAAAGGTTCAGGAAGGGAGGCTACTCATCCATTGCTCTTGGATCTGCAGCCCTGAGACTTACATTACACTTTATTGTCACCAAACAATTGATACTAGAGCGTACACACATCACAGTGATATTTGTTTCTGCACTTTGCGCTCCCTGAAGTACAAATCGAAGTAAATATAATAAAAATTTAAATTATAAACCATAATTAGAAGAATAGAAAAGGGAAAGTAAGGTAGTGCAAGTCAGGTCCGGATATTTGGAAGGTACGGCCCAGATCCGGGTCAGGATCCGTTCAGCAGTCTTATCACAGTTGGAAAGAAGCTGTTCCCAAATCTGGCCGTACGAATCTTCATGCTCCTGAACCTTCTCCCGGAGGGAAGAGGGACAAAAAGTGTGTTGGCTGGGTGGGTCTTGTCCTTGATTATCTTGGCAGCACTGCTCCGACAGCATGTGGTGTAAAGTGAGTCCAAGGATGGAAGATTGGTTTATGCGATGTGCTGGGCTATGTTCACGATCTTCTGCAGCTTCTTCCGGTCTTGGACAGGACAACTTCCATACCAGGTTGTGATGCACCCTAGAAGAATGCTTTCATCAAGGAGGCTCGGCCGATCTCTGCCCTGAGGGAGAACGTTGGGGGTTCAAATGTACCCCAGGCTACTGCGGGAGGTGAGGGAGGAGATTGGTGAGCCTCTGGTGATGATCTTTGCATCATCAAAGGGGACGGGAGAAGTTCCGGAGGACTGGAGGGTTGTGGATGTTGTTCCCTTATTAAAGAAAGGGAGTAGAGATAGCCCAGAGAATTATAGACTAGTGAGTCTTACTTCAGTGGTTGGTAAGTTGATGGACAAGATCCTGAGAGGCAGGATTTATGAACATTTGGAGAGGTATAATATGATTAGAAATAGTCAGCATGGCTTTGTCAAAGGCAGGTCTTGCCTTACAAGCCTGATTGAATTTTTTGAGGATGTGACTAAACATATTGATGAAGGAAGAGCAGTGGATGTAGTGTATATGTATTTCAGCAAGGCATTTGATAAGGTACCCCATGCAAGGCTTATTGAGAAAGTAAGGAGACATGGGATCCAAGGGGACATTGCTTTGTGGATCCAGAACTGGCTTGTTGATGAGTCATATTCTGCATGGAGGTCGGTGACCAATGGTGTGCCTCAGGGATCTGTTCTGGGACCCTTACTCTTCGTGATTTTTATAAATGAACTGGATGAGGAAGTGGAGGATGGATTAGTAAATTTGCTGACACAAAGATTGGAGGTGTTGTGGATAGTGTGGAGGGCTGTCAGAGGTTACAGTGGGACATTGATAGGATGCAAAACTGGGCTGAGAAGTGGCAGTTGGAGTTCAACCCAGATAAGTGTGAGGTGGTTCATTTTGGTAGGTCAAATATGATGACAGAATATAGTATTAATGGTAAGACTCCTGTCAGTGTGGAGGATCAGAGGGATCTTGGGGTCAAAGTCCATAGTCAAGGCTGCTGCACAGGTGGACTCTGTGGTTAAGGAAGCATACGGTGCATTGGCCTTCATCAATCGTGGGATTGATTTTAAGAGCCAAGAGGTAATGTTGCAGCTATATAGGATCCTGGTCAGACCCCACTTGGAGTACTGTGCTCAGTTCTGGTCGCCTCGCTACAGGAAGGATGTGGAAACCATAGAAAGGGTGCAGAGCAGATTTACAAGGATGTTGCCTGGATTGGGGAGCCTGCCTTATGAGAATAGGTTGCGTGAACTCAGCCTTTTTTCCTTGGAGCAGCGCAAGATGAGAGGTGACCTGATAGAGGTGTACAAAATAAAGAGAGGCATGGATCATGTGGATAGTCAGAGGCTTTTCCCCAGGGCTGAAATGGCTAGCATGAGAGGGCACAGTTTTAAGGTGCTTGGAAGTAGGTACAGAGGAGATGTCAGGGATAAGTTTTTTATGCAGAGAGTAGTGAGTGCGTGGAATGGGCTGCCGGCAACGGTGGTGGTGGCGGATACGATAGGTTCTTTTAAGTGACTCCTGGATAGGTACATGGAGCTTAGAAAAATAGAGGACTATGGGTAACCCTAGGTAATTTCTCAGGAAAGGACATGTTCGGCACAGCTTTGTAGGTTTTCAATGTTTCAAATCCCACCCAGGACGTTGGAGCATCTTCAGAGACCTGGGCTTGATCCCAACCTCCGGCACTGTCTGTGTGGAGTTTGTATGTGATCACATGGGTTTCTCCCACCTCCCAGATATGTGTGGATAGGTGGGTGAATTGGCTGCTGTAAATTGTCTCCAATGTGTGGGTGAGGGCTGGAATCTGGGGGGAGTTGACAGGAATCGGCATCAGGTTTATTATCATTGACATATGTTGTGAAATTTGTGGCTTTGTGGCAGCAGTACGTTGGAATACGTACAGTTAGCATAAGCTACAAAATGTATGAACAGTGCAAAAGATGAATAGTAAGGTAGTTTTCATGGCTTTCAGAAATCTGACGGTGGAGGGGAAGAAGCAGTTTCAAAACTGTCGAGTGTGGGTCTTTAGCTCCTGATGGTTAAATTGGAATCGGGTTTAATATCACTGGCATACAGTATGTTGTGAAGTGTGTTGTTTTGTGGCAGCAGTACAGTGAGAGGCACAGAAAACAAATGTTTTTATTTATTGAGACACAGCCTGGAATAGGCCCTCTGGCCCCTCGAGCCACACTGTTCAGCGACCCCTCCCAATTACAATGACCAATTAACCTACTAACCATGGCCTTTGGACTGTGGGAGGAAACCAGAGCACCCGGAGGAAACCCACACACAACGCGCTAGTGACAGAAAATGAGCCTGGGACTTTGGGGCTGTAATGCGTTGTGCTGACCACTATGCTCCTGTGGGATCTGTAGACATCTTGCTATAAGGAAGAAGGCAGGTGACTTTTTAGAAGGGTTCAAGATGATAAGAGGCATAGATCAAGTGGATAGTCAGAGACTTTTGACATATTTAAGGTGGAGGTAAATAGGTGCTTGATTAGTCAGGGCATCAAAGTGTTTGGAAAGACCAGGAGAATGGGATTGAGACAGATAATAAATCAGCCATGATGGAATAGCAGAACAGACTCCATGGGCCAAATAGCTTAATTCTGTTCCTATGTCTGCTGTCATATGGACTTTTTCCTTAGGGTGGAAATGGCTGACATCGGGAGGAGTAATTTTAAGGTGATTGGAGATGTCAGAGTGGTGGGTGTGTGGAGTGTGCTGCGGGTGGTGGTAGAAGCAGGTACATTAGGGTCATTTAAGAGACCGTTAGGCATATGGGTGATAGAGAAATGTAGGGTTATGTGGGAGGGAAGAGTTAGACTGATCTTAGAGTAATTTAAAAGGCCAGTACAACATTGTGGGCTGAAGGGCTTGTAATGTGCTGTTATGTCCGATGATCTTGTGCCTTACGTTTGACTTCAGGATGGTGGTCAGGTAGGTGAAATGCCTCAGGCAACAGTGCGATGTTGGAGTTTAACTTGAGAAGTGAAGTACAGGACCCGAGCACCAATGTGGACTGTAGCTGAGCGCGGGGGGCACAGGCAGACCCTGATACTGCTCTGGAATGCCAGGCCAGAGAGTCCAGCTCAATCTGGTGAACCCCAGCTGATGCCAAGGTGGAGTTCCGAGTGGGGCAGGCATGTCCCAGCAGCTGAGAGCTCTAAACCCATTGAATATTGAAAGGCTAGGATAGAGCAGAAGTAGAGAGGATGGTTCCTATGTTGGAGAGATCGAGAACCATAGGACACAGCTTCCGAGCAGATGAGGAGAACTTCTTTAGCTAGAGGTTGGTGAATCTGTGGAATTCATTGCCACGGAGAGCTGTGGAGGCCAAGTCATTGGGTATATTTAGAGTGGAGGTTGACAGGTTCCTGATTACTAAAGGTGTCAAGGAGAATGCAGGAGAGCGGGGTTGAGAGGGAAAATAAATCAGCCATGATGGAGTTGGAAGTCCCTGCTCTGTACTGTAATCTCTGTTCTGTGATAGTGTATTGAGGATGGTGGATCCAAAGGGAGTGGCTGCAGTTGAGGGAGGATCAGGCCATGACCTAACAGAACAGTGGAGCAGGTTTGATGGGCTGTTACAGGTTTTGCCTGCCTTGGTGATTAGTTGGTTGGTAATACGCCAGCTGTACATCGCTGCTCTGGGAGTGAGCTCATTATGTGAACAGAAACCCTGATCCATGCAAGGCTGTTTAGTGATGGGTTTGAATGCAGCGAGGAAGGAGTTTAAAAACAGAAGGGCATTCAGAAGTGGGTATTAAACACCGAACCTGGCCCTTTGCCCATCGTCTGCTTGCTGACATCACCCATCCTTATACAGTGGGTTCTGGTTAATTGGGCCATCAGTTATTCGAGGCAGCTTCTTATTTGGGACAACTCTTAAAGAACAAGCACTAACCGAGAAAATAGCCAGGGATCCCGTAATTTATTTGGGACACTGTGCCGCTTAATTGGGATAAAGGACTGTTTCTAGTCGCGACACCATGCTCCGTGTGTCTGTGTTCGAAACACGGTGATCTTTGTCACCGATTGTTGCTGAGAAATAAGCAGTAAGACAATTCAGAACTGTTGCTCACTGCAGTTTCAAACATTCAGGCTTGGAGATGCCAGAAATGGCCATACTTTCCAAAATCAAAAGCCGTGTATGAGCCAGGAGGGTACGTCATCTGTTGAAGGCTAGATCTGTGGCATTCAAGTCTGGTGACCCAGCCCTGTACCAGAAAACCAGGAATGATTTGTGGAGGGCTATTTCAAGGGTGAAGAGACAATCTTGAACGAGGTTGGAGGTGACATCGGATGAACGACAACTCTGGCAGGGTTTGCAAGACATTACTTCCTACAAAGTGAAACCCAATAGCATGAATGGCAGTGATGCTTCACTACCAGATGAACTCAACGCCTTTTATGCCCGCTTTGAAAGGGAGTGAACCTTTACCAGGCGGAGGGTCCCGATGGAGTACCTGGTAAGGCTCTGAAAACCTGTGCCAACCAACTGGCGGGAGTATTCAAGGACATTTTCAACCTCTCACTGCGATGGGCAGAAGTTCCCACATGCTTCAAAAAGGCAACAATTATACCAGTGTCTAAGAAGAATAAAGTGAACTGCCTTAACCTGGTAGCACTCACATTGACAGTGATGAAATGCTTTGAGAGGTTGGTCATGACTAGACTGAACTCCTGCCTCAGCAAGGACCTGGACCCATTGCAAGTTGCCTATCACCATAATAGGTCAATGGCAGATGCAATCTCAATGGTTCTCCACGTGGATTTAGACCACCTGGACAACACAAACACCTATGTCAGGATGTTGTTCATCAACTAAAGCTCAACATTTAACACCATCATTCCCACGACCCTGATCGAGAAGTTACAGAACCTGGGCCTCTGTACATCCCTCTGCAATTGGATCCTCAACTTTCTAACTGGAAGACCACAATCGGTGCGGATTGGTGATAATATCTCCTCCTCCCTGACAATCAACACTGGTGCACCTCAGGTGTGCGTTTAGCCCACTGCTCTACTCTCTCTACAACAATGACTGCACTCAATGTTAGTAAGACAAAAGAGCTGATTGTGGACTTCAAGAAGGGTAAGATGAAGGAACACATACCAGTTCTCATAGAGGGATCAAAAGTGGAGAGAGTGAGTAGTTTCAAGTTCCTGGGTGTCAAGATCTCTGAGGATCTAACCTGGTCCCAACACATTGATGTAGTTATAAAGAAGGCAAAACAGCAACTATATTTCATTAGGAGTTTGAAGAGATTTGGTATGACAACAAGATCGCTCAAAAACGTCTATAGATGTACTGTGGAGAGCATTCTGACATGCTGCATCACTATCTGGTAAGGGGGTAGGCTACTTCACAGGGCTGAAAAAAACTGCACAGGGTTGTAAATTTAGTTGGCTCCATCTTGGGTACAAATTACCCAGGACATTTTCAAGGAGCAGTGTCTCAGAAAGACAGCATCCGTTATTAAGGAACCCCCCCCCCCCCCCCCGGCCCTATGGCATGCCCTTCTCTCATTGTTATCATCAGGGAGGAGGTACAGAAGCCTGAAGAAACACACTCAGCGATTCAGGAATAGCTTCTTCCCTCTGCCATCTGATTCCTAAATGAACAATGAACCCCTGGACACAACCTCACTTCTTAAATTATATATTATTTCTGTTTTTTAATTATTTTTAATATATTCCATATACATATACTGTATTTGATTTACCCATTTATTTATTTATTACTTTTTTCTATATTATCTATTGCATTGAACTGCTGCTGCTAAATTAACAAATTTCGTGACTCATGCCGGTGATAATAAACCTGATTCTGATTCTGAGTGAAAATTAAACAATTTCACTACTTCAAGTTAGGAACCAGGGTGAATTTGAAGGTATCAACAATCACCTTGAATGTGACAATGAAAATGAAGATTTGGAGGATGTATTGTATGAAGGCAGTCCACTATCTGCACTAGGCGTCTGCACTGATTTTGTTCATTTACAGTCAATCAAAAGACCTCGGCAGTGTACACTGGATGAATTCCAATACCGATAACTATTAGGAGCTAATACACAGTTTTATAGTACTGTAGTAGTATTGGTGGTGTTCTCATTTGTTCTGTATTTGATTTAAATACATAATTTGTTACACAGTTAAATGGTAGTTTGCCTTTTTGTTAATGCTTTTTTAACCATTTCCGTGAAAGTTTGGCTAACTGGGGCAGCTGCTCAATTTTACCAAAATGTACTGGTTCCAATGTGTCCCAATTAGCTGGAATCCACTGCATATGGGGTCCAGAGGAGAGTCACATGGATGATCCTGAGAATGAAATGGTTAACGTATGAGGAGCATTAGATAGCTTTAGACCTGTAGTCACTGAGTTTAGAAGAGTGATGGAGAGGGGTGGGATCTCATTAAAACCTACCGAACAGTGAAAGGCCTAGTTAGAGTGGACGTGGAGAGGATGTTTCCGATAGTGGAGGAGTCTAGGACCAGAAGGCACAGCTTCAATATAGAAGAACATCCATTTAGAACAGAAATTCTTTAGACAGGGTAATGAATCTGTGGAATTCATTGCCACAGATGCCTGTGGATGCCAAGTCACTGGGTATATTTAAAGTGGAGGTTGCCAGGTTCTTGATTAGGCAAAGGTTAGGGGGAGAGGGCAGGATAATGGGGTTGAGTGGGATGATAAATCAGCCTTGATGGGATAGCAGAGCAGACTCGATGGGCCAAATGTCTTAGTTCTTCTCCTGAGCTTCATATTCCTTGTTTGTCTGACTGTGTATTATGGTCACGTGTACTGTGATGCAGTGAAAAGCTTTGAAAGTTAAAGATTAGCTTTATTTGTCACATGTACATTGAAATGCACTATTTGTGTCAATGACCAAAGTAGTCTGAGAATGTGCTGCTAGCCGCCTGCATTTGTTGCTGCCCTCGCAGCGATAGCATAGCGTGCTGACACCCTGCGTGCCGTGGCAGTGTAGCGGTTAGCACAAAGCTATCGGAGTTCAGAGTTCAATTCTGGAGGTGTCTGTAAAGAGTCTCTCTCTGTACGTCCTCCCATGGAATGCGTGGAATTCCTCTGGGTGTCCTGTTTGCTCCCACAGTCCAAAGATGTACCGGATAATCTTACCTGTATGTCTCGAATCTGGGAGGGAACCAGAGGAAATCCACATGGTCACGGGGAGAATGTGCAAAGTTCTTACAGACGGCAATGGAAACTGAACCCTGATCAGTGATTGCTGTAGCTGTAAAGCCATTGCTCTTCCACCCTTTGTGTGCCGTCCAGATTGCTGGTGCCATGTGTTGGAACTGGCTTATTGTCACGTGTACTGAGGTACAGTGAAAATCGTGTCTTGCCTTCTATTCATGCTGGTCAGATCATTCCGCAGTGCATTACATTGAGGCAGTTAAAAAAACAAAATGCAGAATCTTGTGTTTCAGTTACAGAGGTAGTCCTGTGCAGGTAGACAGAGACAAGTGCTCCATGAAAGTCATAAAAACAAGAGGTTTTGCGGACACAAAATGCTGGAGGAACTCAGCAGGTGAGGCAGCATCTATGGAAATGAAAAAGCAGTCAACATTTCAGGCGGAGACCCTTCATCGGGACTGGAAAGGAAGGGGACAGAAGCCAGAATAAGAATTTGGATGGGGGGGGGGGGGGGGGGGAGAGTACAAATTGGGAGGTGATAGGTGAGGGGGAAGGTGGATTGGTGGGGGAAGTGGGGAGTGAAGTGAGAAGCTGGGAGGTGATGGGTGAGACCAGGTGAGGGGGAAGGTGGATTGGTGGGGGAAGTGGGGAGTATTGTGAACAATTGTGGGCTCGTTATCTTAGAAAAGATGTGCTGGAATTGGAGAGGGCTGAGAGGAGTTCACAAGGATGATTCCAGGAATGAAAGGGTTATTGTACGAGGAATGTTTGATAGCTCTGGGCCTGCACTCACTGGACTTCAGCAGGAACGGTGGGAATCTCATAGAAACCTTTCAAATGTTGAAAGGCCTGGACAGAGTAGATGTGGAAAGGATGTTCCCCATGGTGGGAGAGGACAAGGACAAGAGGGCACAGCCTCAGGATAGAGGGGCATCCATTCAAAGCAGAGATGCGGAGAAATTTCTTTAGCCAGAAGGTGCTGAGTTTGTGGAAACTATTACCACAGGCAGCTGGGGAAGCCAGGTCATTGGGTGTATTTAATGCAAAGCTTGATAGGTTCTTGATTGGACATAGCGTCAAAGGTTACGGGGAGAAGGCCAGGGAATGGGACTGAGGTGGGGACAAAAGGATCAGATATGATTGAATGGTAGAGCAGACTCGATGGGCCAAATGGCCTAATTCTGGTCCCATGTCTTATGGCCTTATGGTCTTATCTGTCTCTGGGAAATTTTGTTTTCTTGAAGATGTCCAGTGGAGTTTTACGGCAACATGTAAGTTTATTTTCATTTATTCAGAGATACTCATGGTAACAGGCTTTTCCATCCCACCCAGTTAAGCTGCTAGCACGTATGTCTTTGTAATGTGGGGAGAAACGAGAGCACTGGGAGAAAACCCATGTGGTGATGGTGAGAAGGTACAAATTCCTTGCAGGCGGGTGGCAGGAATTGAGCCCAGGAAGCTGGAAATGAAACAGTGTTACACTAACCGCTGTGCTACTGTACCGCCCGGAGTTCCTGAGAGTTGGAGGAAGGGCTGGCAGAATTGTTTGTAGCCTGGGAGATTGGGAAGAACAGCACCTCCAGGCTCTAACCCACCCCTCCACACCCCCAACCACCGCTACTTTATCGTTTCCCGTCAGTCACCTTGTCTCCTGTGCCCAGTGTTCCTCTGACAGAGGGTCTGAATGGTGTCCCTGTGCCTCCTTTCCTGTACATATCAGATGAGCAATGGCCCTGAATGCTAATGACTGCAGCAGCTTTCTCTGCCGAGTGTGCACTCACAGTGGCCCTTTGTCAATTCAAACGCAGATGTGTTGGAATCTCTCTGAACTTTCTAGAACAGATCCAAGTGACAAGCGTCAATT
Organism: Hemitrygon akajei; assembly: GCF_048418815.1. Taxonomy (NCBI): domain Eukaryota; kingdom Metazoa; phylum Chordata; class Chondrichthyes; order Myliobatiformes; family Dasyatidae; genus Hemitrygon; species Hemitrygon akajei. The sequence continues at coordinate 3,683,849 of NC_133135.1, read as the reverse complement.
AATCGGAGGCGTTTGAATCTTTTGATTTTTCCCCTGCTGCACTTGGCTGGGTAAAGTTAATCTGTCACGGACTCTGCAGTCTGAAGAAAGTTCTCCGAGCTAAAGCGGTGAAATGATTTAATTACGAAGCAGATGCTGGTGCAGTTTAGAGTGATAGGGGCTAATCGAAGAACGGGACTTACATCATTAGCTGAAGACTTTTATCAATATTAATGAACTAATCTCATGTCCCAGATGGCTGCAATTTATCAAAAAAAAGTGTTGTCACACCTTGTAACACATTTTTTGATGTGGAATTGCTCTTCTGGCAACTATTTGGTCTTTTGATATCTCTCTCCTCCCTCAAATCCACCCTTTGATCAAACTGTCAGTCCCCTGCCCCTTAGTGTTACTGTTTGTACCTTCAGACCATAAGATATAGGAGCAAATTAGGCCATTTGGCCCATCGAGTTTGCTCTACCATTTCATAATGGCTGATCCAATTTTCCTTTCAGCCCCAATCTCCTGTTCCTCCCCGTATCCCTTCATGCCCTGACCAATCACGAATCTCTGCTTTAAATATAGCCGATGACTTGGACGCCACAGATTTCACAGATTCACCACTTGTATCAGTGTTGCTGAGGTGGAGATACAAGTGCCTGGGAGTGAGTACAGGACACAGAACAGTACAGCTCAGTACAGGCCCTTCAGCCCACAATGTTGTGTCAACCTTCTAACCTACTCTAATATCAATCTAATCCTTCCCTCCCACATAACCCTCCATTTTTCTATCAACCATATGCCTATCTAAGAGTCTCTGCTTCTGTCTCTACCACCACCCCAGGCAGGGCATTTCACACTCCCACCACTCACTGCCTTTTAAAAAAAAACTACTTCTGACATCCTTCTATGACTTCTGACATCCTCCAATCACATTAAATTCCCTCACACACCCGCTGACCCTCTCCCGCACACTCACTAACCCGCTGCTCCACACCACCAACCACCACTGCTACATCATTTCCCGTCAGTCACCCAATGTACAGACACTCCTGGGCCTAGCGTCACTTTATGGATCTACAATCAGTCTATGTACATAAACTGTCTTATGTACTTGACGGCACTCATCAACAACATGTATTTATATTTATTGTGATTTATTACATATGTGTACTGGAAATGACAATAAACAATCTTGAATCTTGAAAATTATGCTCTCTCGATCTAATCAGGAAAAGTCCTTGGCTGTCGACTCAATCTTTGCCTCTTATCATCTTGTACACCTCTATCAAGTTAGGGGGCATTGTTTGAAGATGTGGATTTGGAGGCTTAGAGTGGAGATGAGGGGCATTTTTCTTCCCCCCCCCCCCGAGGGGGTTGGAATCTGGAACTCACTGCCGGAGGGTTTGGAGGGGACAGAGTCTCTCACAACTTTGAAGAAATATCGAGATGAACACTTGAATCTCCAAAGCAACACCCACAAGATGCTGCAGGAACTCAGCAGGTCAGTCAGCCTCTGTGATGGAGAATAAACAGTCGAGACTCTTCATCAGGATGGGAAAGGAAGGGGGTAGATGCCAGAATTAGAAGGTGGGGGAGAGGAAGGAAGACTAGCTAGGTAATTGGTCAAGCCATGTGTTTAGGGGAGGGGTGAAGTAAGAAGCTGTGCAGTGACAGGTTGAAAGGGCAAAGGGCTGAAGAAGGAGGAATCTGATAGGACAGGAGAGTGGACCATGGGAGAAAGAGGAGGAGGAGGGGTGCCAGGGGGAGGTGAAGGCAGGTGAGAAGAGGGAAGAGGCCAGAGTGGGAAAGTGAAGCGGGAAGGGAAGGGGAGAGATTACCAGAAGTTGGTGAAATTGATGTTCATGGCATCATGTTGGAGTCTACCTTTAATCTCTAAGGCAGAGCAGGGAGTGCCTGGGAATGGTGTTGGTTTAGCTGGGTGTCTAATGTATATGCATGGGCTTAGAGGGCTGATAGACCTGTTTCTGTGACACAGAGTTTCTTTTACACAAAGTTCTTTGCTCTGGGTGGAAACTAGACAAAGGCCACTTTTACACCTCCATCGTAGACCCTCTAATTTTGGAGAAAATATGTATGGGAGTTCAGTAGCACATCTATGTGGAGCACTGTCTCAGGAAAGCAATACTCATCATTGAGGACCTCCGCTATCAGGCCATGCTCTCTTCTCACTGCTGTCATCAGGAGCCTCAGGACTCACACCACCAGGTTCAGGGATGGTCATTACCCCTCAACCATCAGGAAGAAGGAACAGGAGCCTCAGGACTCACTCCACCAGGTTCAGGGATGGTCATTACCCCTCAACCATCAGGAAGAAGGAACAGGAGCCTCAGGACTCACACCACCAGGTTCAGGGATGGTCATTACCCCTCAACCATCAGGAAGAAGATACAGGAGCCTCAGGACTCACACCACCAGGTTCAGGGATGGTCATTACCCCTCAACCATCAGGAAGAAGGAACAGGAGCCTCAGGACTCACTCCACCAGGTTCAGGGACAGTCATTACCCCTCAACCATCAAGCTCCTGAACCAGAGGGGATAACGTCACTCAACTTCACTCACCCTATCACTGAACTGTTCCCACAACCTATGGACTCATTTTCAAGGACTCTTCATCTCATGTTCTCGATATTTAATGTTTTATTTTATTCATTTTTTATTGTGAATGCCTGCCAAAATGAATGTCAGGGTTTTATATGGACGCACGCACGCACGCACGCACGCACGCACGCACGCACGCACGCACGCACACACACACACACACACACACACACACTTTGATATTAAATTTACTTTGAATTTTAGGAGTTCTCCAGGGGTCACAGAGTGGAAACAGACCCTTCGGCCCAAAACATTCATGCTGACCCACTTGCCTGCAGCAGCTCTGTACCCTTTAATTCCTTGCTTATGTAAGTGTCAGAATCAGTATCAGACATGCGTTGTGAAAATTGTTTTGCAGCAGCAGTATACATATTACAAAACATAATAATAAAAAATATAAAATACAATAAGAAATATATATTAAAAATTAAATTAAGTAGTGCAAAAAAAGAGCAAAAAGAAATATATACTGAGGTAACATGGGTGAATCTGCAGATGCTGGAAATAAATAAAAACACAAAATGCTGGCAGAATTCAGCAGGCCAGACAGCATCTATGGGAGGAGGTAGTGACGACGTTTCGGGCCGAAACCCTTCATCACTACCTCCTCCCATAGATGCTGTCTGCCCTGCTGAGTTCTGCTAGCATTTTGTGTTTTTGTATACTGAGGTGGCGTTTAAGGGTTCAGTGTCCATTCAGAAAAGGATGACAGAGAGGAAGATGCTGTTCTTGAAACGTTGAATGTGTCTTCAGGCTTCTGTACCTCCTCCCTGATGGTAGCAATGAGAAGAGGGAATGTCCTGGGTGATGGGGGTCCTTAATGATGGATGCTGCCTTTTTGAGGCGTTGCCTTTTGAAGGTGTCCTCGATGCTGAGGAGGCTGGTGCCCATGATAGAGCACAAATGCCTCTTACACATAGTGACCGTGTCTGATTCCACCTACTCTGGCAGTGCGTTCCAGATATTACAAAATAATTACCACTGACATCCCTCCTCCCTCTCATCTTAAACCTGTACCCCTTTGCTTTCCCACTGCATGACTCTCTCCTCTTGTGTCAGGACAATGGCCAGTGGTTCAAGCTGACAGGACGGTAGTCTTTTCCCTAGGAAGGGAGTGCTAAAATATAAGGGCAGGGTTTAACATTAGAGGTGAGAGATTTAAAAGGGACATCGGGAGCAGCTTCTTCACACAAAGGAATGCGCTGCCAGGCACTGTGGCTGAGGTGGGGGGGCACATTAGCAAAATTTCTTTATTTATGTAAAGATACAGTGCCCTTCTGTCCTTTGGTACAGGCCCTTCTGCCCCTCCGAACCATGCAGCCCAGCAACCCACCTATTTAACTCTAGCCTAATCACAGGATCATTTACAATGACTAATTAACTCACTAACTTCCCCACTGCCATCAGGTTTGTCAATGGGCATTGAACCCATGAACGCTACCTCACTAGTATTTTTTTCTCTTTTTGCTCTACTTATTTAATTTGTATTTTATATATGATATATATATATTTACTGAAATTTACAGTGTTTATTATTCTGTATTGCAACATAGTGCTGCTGCATAACAACACATTTCATGACATATGCTGGTGATGTTTCTGATTCTGAACTGTCGTTAGACTGTGGGAGGAAACCGGAATACCAGGAGGAAACCCTGGAAGGAACATGCTTACAGAGGATGCCGGAATTGAACTCTGAACTCCAATTGCCGGAGCTGTAATATCCAACATCACAGCTAAATTTACTGATGAACTAGTTGCTGTTTGTGGGATCTTGCTGTGCAGCTGTTCCCCCCCCCCCCCGGTTGATTGTGGGCTTCAGGAAGGGGAAGTCGAGGGAACACAGACCAGTTCTCATCGAGGTGCAAACTGAAGTCCACAATCAATTCTTTGGTCTTACTGATGTTGAGTTGGTCTGACAGTACTCGATCAGATTTTCTTTCTTACTCCTGTATGCCTTCTCGTTAGCATTTAAAATCTGTACTCCACAGCTGTGTTTCTACCACTATGGCACGATAAGCTTGGGGTGTTGGCGGTGGGATGGGGGTGAGCGGTTGGTGTGAGTACAGAGATAGTACCTGGTTTTGGCGATCTGCCTACACGTGAATGTTTGAATGTTTCCTGAACAGGAAACTAGTGTTTGGCAGAAAGCTGACCTGCCTAGATGCTGATGAAAATATCTGGGTCTGCAGGCTGAGAATAGGAACACATTCCAAGTGCATCTTGTCTGTTAGTGTCCAGCGTATGGCGGGTGTGAAGATTGACTCGTCACTGTTGCCAGAAATAGGTTCGAGCAAAGGCAGCAGCCAGACTATCCTCTGCAGCTCATGTTTTGACCTGATAAAAAAATGGCAGCTTTATCAAGAACTGCACAGGGTGTGGTTAATCATAAAGAGGCATTTCTGCCTATCATATCCCTACTGACTCTCTGCATCCCCAAATACCCTCTCCCAGCTTCTCCCCTATGCAACCCCCTGTTGTTACCGCAGTTTCCAAAACACCACAATAGAGTTCGGGGTGTCAGAGTTCAGAGTTCAATCCCTGTGTCCTCTGGAAGAAGCCTGTCCATTCTCTATGTGGGGGTCTTGGGTTTTCTCCGGGTGCTCTGCTTTCCTCCCACAGTCCAAAGACTGTTAGTAGGTTTGTTGGTCTTTGTAAATTGTCCTGAGTTAGGCCAGGGTTGAATAGGTGGGTTGCTGGGCTGTGTGGCTTGGAGAGCTGGAAGGGCCTGTTCATGGCTGTATCTCTGGTTCCACTACTTCCCCTCAGCAGTGCATTCCGAGCGCTGAATGAAAATCAGGAGCAAATGAGGATGCTGGAAATCAAAAATTAAAAAAAGCCAGGATATGCTGGAAAGAGAGAGCAAGTCAGGCAGCATCTGTCGCGAAGAACAGGGAATGATGTCGGTCAAAGACTCTTCATTAGAACTCATCAGAGCCTTTACTTACTTACCTCTGTCCATCACCCCCACTGGGGCATGGGATATCAACAACAGATCACCACAGTCCGCTGTCCTGAGCCAGTTTTTCAAGTTATCCCTAGGTGTAGTCCCAGTTTCTTGGCGATGATCTGTCCTTTCCCTGGAACAAAGTCTCTGGAGTTTCTGTAGCTCTGGGATTTTACAGGATGGTGTTGCTAGCCCCATGGCCACTCCTCCTCCTCTTGTATTAGGGCTTGGGATTGTCAGTGGTGGAGTTATTGGAACCTTTCACATGTCTCAACCATTTCTTCTTGCAACTTGTTCCATCTACTCACCATTCCCTACGTGGAAAACCTTGCCCCACAGGTCCCATTTAAATCTTTCCCCTCTCACCTTCAACTTCTGCCACTAATTTGGACTCCCCTACCCTGGGATAAGTCGGTGACCATTCACTCTAAAATGCCTCATAATCTTATAAACCTCAATAAGACCCTATGTTTCATTGAGAGCAAACCCATCTGACAGACTCACCCTTCTTTCCATAACGCCATAAGACATAGAAGTATAATTAGGCCATTCAGCCCATCAAGTCTGCTCTGCCATTACATCATGACTGATTTATTATCCCTCTCAATGAGAACAGGCCAAGAGCCATCAAAAACTCTTTTGTAACTAAAGCCTTCTTTTGGTGAATCTCTTCTGATTTCTCTCTGTTGCTACGCCTTCCTTCCTATAACGCAGTAACCACACTGTACATAGCCCTCCAACCGTGGCCTGACTAATGGTTTGTATCTTTGGAATGGCGGGATCTGATGAGAGATAATCATAGAGTCATAGAAAAGTGCGGGACAGGAATGGGCCTTTTCAATTGCCTACTGCCTGCTGGTCCATTTAAACTGCCTACTCTCATCGACCCGCACCAGGACCATTCCCCCACCATCCATGTACCTCTCCAAACTTCTCTTAGACATGGCATCGTCAGCTTCTTGTGTAGGGGAAATCCTGTATGACTAATTTGATGAGCAAACACGAGGAAATCTGCAGATGCTGGAAATTCAAACAACACACACAAAATGCTGGTGGAACACGGCAGGCCAGGCAGCATCGACAGGGAGAAGCACTGTCGATGTCTCGGCCCGAAACGTCGACAGCGCTTCTCCCTATCGATGCTGCCTGGCCTGCCGTGTTCCACCAGCATTTTGTGTGTGTTGTTACTAATTTGATTGAGTTTTTGAGGAGGTAACTAACAAGGCTGATGTGGACTTGAAGGACCTGTTTCTGTGTAGTGGAGGATTCATTACACAGGGTCACAAGAGTCTGCGGAGGGTTGTAAACACAGCCAGCTCCATTACGACACAACCCTCCCCACTATCGTTATCTTCCAGCGGTGATGCCTCAAGAAGGCGGCACCCATCACAAGGGACACTCACCACCCAGGACACGCCCGCTTCTCGTTGCTACCATCAGAGGGGACGTACAGGAGCTTGAAGACACACACTCAATGTTCTAGGAACAGCTTCTTCCCCACTGCCATCAGATTTTCGAACGGACAATAACTCCATGAACACTAGCTCACTATTCCTCTTTTGTACAGGTGTAGGGCTGTGTACGCTGTGGCGGCCGCGTTACAGCAAGGACAGGGTACCAACACACTGATCTATTTTTATTATAACCTGTTGTACCTTTTAATGTCTGCTCTGACTGCTGCCACAAAACAACATATTTGGAAACTTATATTGGTGACAATTGACCTGAGTCTGATCTTTGCGATTCTCATTATCCCAGAATACCATTAGCAGTGTGGCAGTTAGCATCAGCTCGGGCCACTCTGAAGTTCAGAGTTCAATTCTGTTGCCGTTCTGTCAGGAGTTCTCTATGTCCTCCCTGTGGAATGTGTGGGTTTCCTCCAGGTGCTCTAGGATCCTCCCACAGTCCAAAGACATACTGGTGAGAAGATTAATTGGCCATTGTAAATTGTTCCACGATTAGGTTGGTGTTAATCAGGGTTACCAGTGTGGTGTGGCTCGAAGGGCCAGAAAGGCCCAGTATGTGCAGCACTGTGAAATCGAAACACAGAAAACCTGCAGCTCAATACAGGCCCTTCGACTCACAAAGCTGTGCCGAACCTGTGCTTACCTTAGAACTACCTAGGCTTACCCATAGCCCTCTACTTTTCTAAGCTCCATGTACCTATCCAAAAGTCTTTTAAAAGACCCTATCGCATCTGCCTCCACCACCGTCGCTGGCAGCCCATTCCACGCACTCACCACTCTCTGAGTAAAAAACGTACCCCCGACATCTCCTCTGTACCTACTCCCCAGCACCTTAAAACTATGCCCTCTTGCGCTAGCCAATTCAGCCCTGGGAAAAAGCCACTGACTATCCACATGATCAATGCCCCTTATTATCTTATACACCTCTATCAGGTCACCTCTCATCCCCTGTTGCTCCAAGGAGAAAAGGCCGAGTTCACTCAACCTATTCTCATAAGGCATGCTCCCCAATCCAGGCAGCATCCTTGTAAATCTCCTTTGCACCCTTTCTATGGTTTCCACATCCTTCTCGTAGTGAGGCGACCAGAACTGAGCACAGTACTCCAAGTGGGGTCTGACCAGGGTCCTATATAGCTACAACATTACCTCTCGGCTCTTAAACTCAGTCTCATGATTGATGAAGGCCAATACACTGTATGCTTTCTTAACCATAGAGTCAACCTGCACAGCAGCTTTGAGTGTCCTATGGACTCGGACCCCAAGATCCCTCTGATCCTCCAGACTGCCAAGAGTCTTACCATTAATACTATATTCTGCCATCATAGTTGACCTACCAAAATGAACCACCTCACACTTAACTGGGTTGAACTCCATCTGCCACTTCTCAGCCCAGTTTTGCATCCTATCAATGTCCCGCTGTAACTTCTGACAGCCCTCCACAATATCCACAACTCCCCCAACCTTTGTGTCATCAGCAAATTTACTAACCCATCCCTCCACTTCCTTGTCCATGTCATTTATAAAAATCACAAAGAGTAGGGACCCCAGAACAGATCCCTGAGGCACTCCACTGGTGACTGACCTCCATGCAGAATATAACCCGTCTACAACCACTCTTTGCCTTCTGTGGGCAAGCCAGTTCTGGATCCACAAAGCAATTTTCTCTTGGATCCCAAGACTTTTTCAATAAGCCTTGCATGGGGTACCTTATCAATGCCTTGCCGAAATCCATATACGCTACATCTACGGTTCTACCTTCATCAATGTGCTTAGTTACATCCTCAAAAAATTCAATCAGGCTCATAAGGCACAACCTGCCTTTGACAAAGCCATGCTGACTATTCCTGATCAAATTATGCCTCTTCCAATGTTCATAAATACTGCCTCTCAGGATCTTCTCCATCAACTTACCAACCACTGAAGTAAGACTAAAGTAAAAAAGAAATAAATAAAAGAATAACTAGTTTTCTGGAGGATATTGATTTGTGTGGACTAGTTTAGTTTAATTACTAGTTTAGTGAATTTGGCTCAACGTTGTGGGCTGTTCCTGTGCTGGGCTGTTCTATGTATGTGACTGACACCTCTGTCCTTTTGTAGTTGACATGGGTATCTTCATAGACACAACAAACTCTGCAGATGCTGGAAATCCAGAGCAACACACACAAAATGCTGAAAAAACTCAGCAGGTCAGGCAGCATCTACGCAGAGGAATAAACAGCTTGTGTTTCAGGACGAGACCTTTCTCTTCTTGTCCAGATGAATCCGGAAACATCAACTGTTGATTACTTTCCACAGATGCTGCCTGACTTGCTGTGTTCCTCCAGCACTTTGTGTGTAACTTCAGCTGGTTTCAGAGAAAGTGATTTATTCTACAATTGATGAGGTAAGTCAGAGCAGTGAAAAGGACTGTGGTAATTGAAAGGACATTTAACAGGGGTTAAATCTCCAGTTGACAACATGTGTTTAACATCAGGATCTCAGTACAGTAAGGGGCCTCTTCAAGTCATTAATAGCTAAACAGAGGCTGCCAATAAAAAATTTCCATTAAGTTGTGAGCTCAGCTTCTCTTGGGAAAGATTCCTAACCTTTGGAAGCACTGTAGCCACTGAGCAAACATAGAACATATGTGGAACATAGAGCAGTACAGTTTCTTCAGCCCACGATTTGTGCCGAACCTTTAACCTGCTGCAAGTCAGTCTAAGCTTTCCGTCCCACATAGCCTTCCATTTTTCTATCATCCAAGCGCCTGTCAAAAAGTTTCTCAAATATTCTGAATATATTTGCCTCCACCACCACTGCTGGCAGAGTGTTCCACACCCCCACCACTCTCTGTGTGTGTGTAAAAAAAAAAGAGCTCCCTCCTGACACTTTCCTCCTATCATCTGAAAACTATGCACCTTCGTGTTAGCCAGTTCTGCCATGGGAAGGAGTCAGTCTGACCATTCAATTGCTGAGGGCTGTCTTGCTCGGAGAAGTCCCCCCTGTACCCATTGCAGCTGCGTGCTCCCTCTCCAGGGACAGCTGGGCACGAACGTATCCTTGGAAACGGGGCAGGCAGACGGCCCTGGCACAGCCCTCGACTTTCCGCCACCTAGACCAGTGAATGGTCATCTCGGCCAGACCCACCAGGAGATTCTCCTTGCGATCCACGCCCTTCCGAGCTGGGTACCCGTATACGAGGGGTGCGGGACAAAAGTGCAGCCAGAACCTCAGTAGCAGCCCCCTTGAGAAGCTCAAATGGTGGCTGCAAACTCTCACATTCTGTGTACGTGTGGTATGATGACTCCTCCCGGCCGCAGAATGGACAGGTGGACAGGTGTCAGTGAACCTGCTCAGAAATCTGTTTCCACGGTACTGTCCGAATACAACACCCTCCACCCCAGGTGCCCAATGTACGGGGAAGCACCCCTGTGTAAAGGGATTTCCACTGGGGACCCCCTCCGCTGCCATACGGTAGCACGGACCGCCAAGGTGAGCTCTCCCGATGCCTGGGTCCGATGAGCACTTCCGGCTGGCCCTGGGAAAATCCTCCCACAGAGCCTTGCATGCGTTCTCGCTGCACGGTTCTGGTGAGAATAGAGCCCCGTAAGAGGAATGAGCTTCCACAACAATTCCTCCCAGATCAGTGATGGAGGAGCAATTCTCTGCCCGCAGCTCCACGAGCTGCCTGTGGACACCGCCCCCCCTTCTCGAGAGAGTAGAAGAGGGGCGAGGCGAGGTCCAGATCCTGCAGCACCTGGACCCGCGACCTCACGGAAGCACCTCGGGACCTCTCAAGCTGCAGGTGCCTCAGCGCCTCCTCCTACCTTCGGTACTCATCCCGGAGGGGCTGGTCTCCATTGGTCAGACCTAGCCGGGACTCTAAGTCGACCAGCTCCTTCTCGAGCCGATCGATCCTGGACATCCGCTGCCTGGATTGGGAAGCATGCCTTATGAGAACAAATCGAGTAAACTCGGCTTTTCTCCTTGGAGCGACGGAGGATGAGAGGTGACCTGATAGAGGTGTTTAAGATGATGAGGGGCATTGATCATGTAGATAGTCAGAGGCTTTTTCCCAGGGCTAAAATGGCTAACATGAGGGGGCATAGTTTTAAGGTGCTTGGAAGAGGGTACAGAGGGGATGTCAGGGGTAAGTTTTTCACACAGAGAGTGGTGTGTGCATGGAATGCACTGTCAGTGACGGAGGTGGAAGTGGATACGATAGGGCTTAGAAAAATTGAGGGCTATGCAGTTGGGAAACTCTAGGCGGTTTCTAGAGCAGGTTACATGGTCAGCACAGTATTGTGGGCCAAAGAGCCTGTAATGTGCGGTAGATTTCTATGTTCATGGTTGACCTGCGAGCATATTCCTGGCAGAACAGTCGGGGGTGAACCTCGCCCACATCTCACCAGAGCCTCAGGAAGGGGAAACTCCTCTGCTGTCCCGCCAGGACTCCCAGAACAGCCGGAACCTTCCGTCCTCCAGCAGCCGGTCATTGAAATGCCAGTACGCGGACCCCACCCACGCAGGCGGTGCTTTCAGCTCCGCCCACACCCGGTGGTGGTTCGAGCAGGCAGCTGGCCGTGTGGAGGCGGCCATCATAGAGATGTAGAGTTGGTCGACCTGCGAGCCCCCACCCCCTCTGTATCTCCTTGAGAAAGCACAGAGGTCAGGGTGAAGGCTCCGCCAGATATCGACCGAGTCCGAGAACACGACCAACCCCCGGAACTTCCTCACCGATGCTCGAATACTCTGGGGACCAGTGCGATCCCACTCCTCGAGGGTGCAATTGAAATCACCCCCAGGATAAAGCACTTGCTACGATCTATCAGTTCCAGCAATGCTGACTCCTCTTGGAAAAGGCACACCTGCATTGGGCTGGGCTAAGTGGCGTTCATGTTTACGAAATGCATTGGCAAGCCATCAAGGTGAAGCAGGCGGCCTGGCACAAGTTCCTGAGCCTTTGTATTTCCGGCTGGGGAAAAGGGGCCAACAAGATGGCCGCCCCACTAGAAGTGGAGCTGAGGTGAGTCATGTGGACCCCCATCCCTCGCCACTCCAGGATCTAGGTGGATTTGTCTCCTGGAACGGTGCGGGTATCCTGCAGGAAGGTCACTGCATATCTCATGTTCCGGAGGACAGAGAGATGATGGGATCCGTGGAGAGCCCCCCTACCACCGTTGATGTTAAGGGTCGCAACACTTGACTCCATGACGTGGCTTATTGAGACCCTTCGAGCCCTCTCTCGCCTTCACCCAACAACCCTTCTCCAGGGGCTCCGGGTGTCTCTTAATCTGCCGCCTCTCCTCACGGGTCACCTCAGCTCCCCTCCCCTTCTTTTGGAGGATTGTGCAGATAAACTGAACGACCTGACCAGTGATCAGTGATCAGTGGCCAATTGGGCCTTGAAAGGTTTCCTCCAGTAGTCCCTCAGGACCTGCCAGATCCCCTCCAGAGAGACAGACTGTCCCTTACGTCTGCCATCTTGGCTTCAGAAGAGTCCCCCTCTTCCCCCTCACTGATTCCCGTGCTCTCATCACCCCCCAGGCAGACATCATCTGCGTCAGACGTGACCACCTCACCCCTCACCCGAACGGGAGACCTGACTACGGGCTTTACCCCATCCCCAGGACCAGTGACGGGGGAGGCCCTGCCACCCCTGGATGCAGAATTCATTGCAGTCATTGTCTGCACCCAACATGACCACCTCACTCCTCACTGTGGCCCTAATGGGAGATCCGAACACGAACTCTACCCCATCCCCAGGACCAGTGACGGGGGAGGCCCTGCCACCTCTGGATGCAGAATTCCTCCCACATCCTGGATACGAGCTTGCTGGGTAATTCCATCTCCACACCCTTATCACCTTCCCTGGAAACAGCACTAGGAGAGTCCCCAACCTACTCACCCCTGGGGACACACTCCATCAGATTAGCTGCATGGGATGGCAATCCAGTGTTGCTCCAGTTCCCCTCGTGGACTAAACCCTCCTCGGCAGGGCACGGCCTCAATTGAAGCCACAATCTGGGAAACCAATCCCACTGGTGACCCGGCACCCACAGGCGACCCCTGTTCTACAGGGCTTTGCCCCTCCCCAGGGAATACACCCTCCATACTCAGTATCATACCAGGCCACGACCACCTCCTCACACAGCCCCTCTAAAGTGATGTCATTCACCAGCCTGGGGGACACATGTTCAGGAGATGTCTCCCCAGCAGAGGGCCCCTGAACGACAGGGCAATCCTCCAGCTCGGGAGTGGGGTGGGGGGGGCAGGGTTGGAAATATACTCCGCACATACGGCCTTCTCCGGGGTAAATCCTTCTCCTGAGGTTTCTGATCCTCAGTCTCAGGGGACACGTCCCTCCGTCCTTTCAGGCCGCAGATATGCTGAGGCACCCTGACCTCCATCACAGAGGCACCCTCAGCCTCCAGCTCCTCTCCCCTGACTTCCCCAGGCTCTTGCTGGATTTCGGAGCCACGGACCCTCCAGACTCGGTTCAGCAGCAACAAGCTGCTCCTTCTGTGGGGAAGAAGCCTTCAGATGCTAATTCTTCTTTCTCGTCTTCCTGAACTCACCCCTCACCGTCACTCAGCCCGTGTCCAACCATGACTTCCACTGCCGGTGGCATTGGGGGCGCGGGTGATGAGGAGGGACAGCAGGAGGGATTTAGCAGGGGAAGGCCCACTGGTATCACCCTGTACCTCCGAGGCAGAGTTGGCAGCCTGATGGTTTGGGCAATTGTTCCGAATATGCCCAAACTCCTTACAGGCATGGCACCTCAGATAGTGAGTTCTGACACTGTGAACCTCTCTCAGTACAGACCCTCCCTCGATACCACCCTCCCTCGATACCACCCTCCCTCAGTACCACCCCTCCCACAGTACCACCCCTCCCACAATGTAACACTCCCTCAGAACCACCCCCTCCCACAGTGTGACCCTCCCTCAGTACCACCCCTCCCTCAGTACCACCCCTCCACAGTGTGACCCTCCCTCAGTACCACTCCCTCCCACAGTGTGACCCTTCCGCAGTACCACCCCTCCCACAGTGTGACTCTCCCTCAGTACCACCCCTCCACAGTGTGACCCTCCCTCAGTACCACTCCCTCCCACAGTGTGACTCTCCCTCAGTACCACCCCTCCACAGTGTGACCCTCCCTCAGTACCACTCCCTCCCACAGTGTGACCCTCCCTCAGTACCACCCCTCCCACAATGTAACACTCCCTCAGAACCACCCCCTCCCACAGTGTGACCCTCCCTCTGTACCACTTCTCTCAGTACTGCCCCTCCCATAGCAGAGATTGGTGTGAAACTCCCCCATGATTGTTTTTGCCCAAACTCTCACTGCACCCTCCCCGAACTTCTTTACTAAACCCAGTCTTCCTGCCTCCATTCATTGTGCAGTGTAGATATTGTTCTCGGCTCCCACACGAGTTGGCTCTGTTGGAAGTGTGAATGATTTAATTATTTATAGATATGACATAACAAAGTGAAATTCAAACCCTCTCAGTAACTATAGCAACTTGTGTGGTATCAGAAATGTAACGTGAATACTTCTCTCGGAATTTTATTTTTGGCAATTTTCCTCCCCTCGCACACTGCAGTCAGTTGAAGATGCGTGACGTTTGAGCTCAGTGACTGTCCGTGGACAGGCACCGGTTATTGTGGGGCTGAGTGAGAGAGCACTTGTACCTGACTGCCGATTGAGCAGCTCACAGTTTCAGATCTGAGCGTATGTCTTAAAGATTTAAACAACCAACTTTATCTGTTGCATGTGCGGGGAGGAATTTCTTTAGCCAGAGGGTGGTGTGTCTGTGGAATTCATTGTCACAGACGTCCATGGAGGCCAAGTCATTGGGAATATTTAAAGTGGAGATTGATACGTTCCTGGTTAGTCAGGCTGTCAAAGGTTATGGCGAGAAGGCAGGAGAACAGGGTTGAGAGGGGTAATACATTACCTTGTAAAAGTATTCAGCCCCCAACCCTTTGTTCACATAAATGTGTTTTACTACCAGGAATTTTGATCAACTGAGAATTTTTATTAGTGAATCACATGCTCTTTTTTCACACTAGAGCCCAAAAACAGGAAAAATTGTCAAACTAAAAATTCAAAAACTGAAATGTCAGCACTTCAAAAGCACTCATTCCCATTTGCTAGTACTTGGTTGAACCATCTCTCACAGCTATTACAGCCAGTAGTCTTTTTTGGATCAGTCTCTTCTAGGTTTGCACAACTTAGTGGAGCAAGGTTTGCCCACTCATCCTTGCAAACTGCTCAAGCTGTGCCAGGTTTGTTGGGCCGCGGAGGTGGACAGCCATCTTGAGCTCTTGCCAGAGATGTTCGATCAGGTTAAGGTCAGGACTCTGGGCCACTGAAGGACTTTAATTTTGATTTGAAACCACCCCATGGTTGTTCTGGCAGTGTGCTTTGGGTTGTTGTCCTGCTGAAAGATGAATTTCCACTGCAGCTTAAGCCTTCTGGCAGAGGCAAATAAGATTTTATCCAGGATCTCTCTCTCTGTTTAGCAGCATTCATCTTCCCATCAATCCTGACCAGATTTCCAGTCCCTGATGCTGAAAAGCGTCCCCTTAGCAGGATTCTATCTCCACCGTACTTTATAGTAGGGGTAGTGTTACTTGGTTGATGTGCAGTATTAGATTTACACTACACGTACCACTTAGTGTTGAGGCCAAAATGTTCCACTTTCGTCTCATCTGACCACAAGACCTTCTTCCAAATTGTTACTGTATCTTCTAAGTGATGCTTTGCTAAGTCTTTACAGGCAAGGATATGCTTTTATTTTAAACCATGTCATTTTCCATAAATACTCTTTTGTGCCTGAGAGATTGTGGAGCCATGAACTTCATCTCTAGTTGCAGCTACTGACTTGTGCAGCTCAGTCGGAGTGGTGGTTTGTCCTAGGGTGTTTAGCTGTGGATTCATATTTTTGCCACTTTTTCACTGCGCTCTGAGGTATGTTCAGTGCATTTGCGGTGGTCTTGTACCTTTCCTCAGACCGGTGCTTCTCGGTTATCATTTTCCTGACTTGCCTTGAATGCTCTTTTGTCTTCATTTTGGTTTGGTCTGTTGAATAGCTACGAGACTGTTGGACCTTACGGAGAGAGGGGGTAATTTATTCTTATGAACTCATTGTAAACAGGCAATGCTCCAATTTTCGACATCAATAAATTGGGTGAGTTGGGAAAGTAATATGTACATTGCACCTGAGGAAAGTTAATGTAGTAATTACAACTGGGATGAACACTTTAACAGCCTCACAATTTTGGTTTTAAATTTTTGAAAGGTTTTGGAATTTCACTGTTGATTGACATAATGCACAATGTTTTGTAGATTGATTCGAAAAGTCAAACTTCAATATATTAACTTGAGCAAATGAGACAGTAAGATATGAAAATAGATGTGGGGCTGAATACTTTTTAAAGGCACTGTAAATCTGCTATGATGGAATGGTGGAACAGCCTGATGGGCTGATTGGCCCATTTCTGCTCCAGTGTCAGACAGTATTGTGGTATTATATTGAAACATAGAGTGAATTGCACTGGTTTTGCATCAACAACTGACACAGACTGATGATGTGCGGGCGCACAAGTGTCACCATGCTTCTGGTAGCAATAACTCAGTAAGCTTAACCCATAAGACTTTGGAATGCGAGAGGAAACCGGAGCGCCCGGAGGAACCCACACAGTCACAGGGAGAATGTACTATCCTTACAGACATGAGCAGGAATTGAACGCTGTTCGTGTTATGCTAACCACTATGTTACCAAGTTTGCTGAATGGGTGGGTCTCTTGGTTAATTGCAGAAGAGTGGGAGGTGAGCATGTGGTGTCAGTAAAGAGAAGGCCACGTACCCGGAGTCCAACATCACAGAGACGGGTACACGATCACTGTGAACTGATCAGCAACCTTGACAAACAAGCGGTGACACAAACATGTTTGACAATTCAAAGTGCGAATGAAGGTGAATTCGAATTAATCAGCCAGACGGTGGTGAATTTGAGGAATTCAATGCCACAGACAGCTGTGGAGGACAATTCATTGGGTATATTTAAAGCAGAAGTTGATAGGTTTTTAATTAGTCCACACATCAAAGGTTACGGGAGAAGGCAGGAGAATTAGGTTAAGGGTGATATTAAAACAACCATGATGGAATGGCAGTGCAGACCTGATGGGTAGAATGGCCTAATACTGCTCTGATGTGGAATGGTGTTATAGAAATGCAGACACCATGTTGAATTAATAAGTAGAGGAGGTGCAGATGAACATAGGTTAGACATCACTGATAGCACCACACACAGTTCCAGTCTCCATATCACACTGAGAGTACCATAAACAGGTTCGGTCTCCATATCCAACTAAGAGTACCATACACAGTTCCAGTCTCCATATCACACTGGGAACACCGTGCACAGTTCCAGTCTCCATATCACACTGGGAACACCGTGCACAGTTCCGGTCTCCATATCACACTGGGAACACCGTGCACAGTTCCAGTCTCCATATCACACTGGGAGCACTGTGCACAGTTCCGGACTCCATATCACACTGGGAACACCGTGCACAGTTCCAGTCTCCATATCACACTGGGAGCACCGTGCACAGTTCAAGTCTCCATATTACACTGGGAGCACCGTGCACAGTTCCAGTCTCCATATCACACTGGGAACACCGTGCACAGTTCCAGTCTCCATATTACACTGGGAGCACCGTGCACAGTTCCAGTCTCCATATCACACTGGGAACACCATGCACAGTTCCAGTCTCCATATCACACTGGGAACACCATGCACAGTTCCAGTCTCCGTATCACACTGGGAACACCATGCACAGTTCCAGTCTCCGTATCACACTGGGAACACCATGCACAGTTCCAGTCTCTGTATCACACTGGGAATACCGTGCACAGTTCCAGTCTCCGTATCACACTGGGAACACCATGCACAGTTCCAGTCTCTGTATCACACTGGGAATACCGTGCACAGTTCCAGTCTCCATATCACACTGGGAACACCGTGCACAGTTCCAGTCTCCGTATCACACTGGGAACACCGTGCACAGTTCCGGTCTCTGTATCACACTGGGAACACCATGCACAGTTCCAGTCTCCGTATCACACTGGGAACACCATGCACAGTTCCAGTCTCCATATCACACTGGGAACACCGTGCACAGTTCCAGTCTCCATATCACACTGGGAATACCGTGCACAGTTCCAGTCTCCGTATCACACTGGGAATACCGTGACAGTTCCGGTCTCCATGTCACACTGGGAATACCGTGACAGTTCCGGTCTCCATGTCACACTGGGAATACCGTGACAGTTCCAGTCTCCATATCACACTGGGAACACCGTGACAGTTCCGGTCTCCATATCAGATTGAGTAGTGTGCATGGCAGCATACTTTCTGCTGATCTTTCACGAATGCAATTACCAGTGCAGCGGGCATTGGCAGAACTCTCCTTTGCGGAGTCGATTTGATCACTTTTACTGTGACTATGCAAACATCAGAATCAGGTGTATTATCACTGGCATGTGCTAAGAAATTGGTTAACTTAGTAGCAGCAGTTCAATGCAATATATGATAATATCAAAAAAATAAACAAATCAGTTACTCAATAGATTTAAACTAGTGCAAATACAGAAATAATATACGTCAAAAAAGAGAGGTTGCATTCTTTGGTCCAATGTCCATTTAGGAATCGGATGGCAGAGGGGAAGAAGCTGTTCCTGAATCGCTGAGTGTGTGCCTTCAGGCTTCTGTACCTCCTGCCTGATGGTAACAGTGAGAAAAGGGCATGCCCTGAGTGCTGGAGGTTTTAATAATGAGCATTGCCTTTCTGAGACACTGCTCCTTGAAAATGTCTTGGATACTACGTAGGCTGTTGCCCATGATGGAGCTGACTAATTTTACAACTTTCTGCAGCTTCTTTCGATCTTGTGCAGTAGCCCCGCCCCCCCACCCCTGCCCCCATACCAGACAGTGATGCAGCCTGCCAGAATGCTCTCCATGGTGTATCTATAGAGGTTTTTGAGTGTTTTAGCCGACAAACCAAGCCTCTTCAAAATCCAAATGAAATATAGCCACTGTCTTGCCTTCTTCATTGCTGTATCGATATGTTGGGACCAGGTTAGATCCTCAGAGATATTGACACCCAGGAACTTGAAACTGCTCACTTTCTCCACTTCTGATCCCTCTGTGAGCATTGGTTCATGTTCCTTGTCTTAGCTTTCTGAAGTCCACAATCAGCTCTTTCGTCTTACTGACGTTGAGTGCCAGGTTGTTGCTGCGGCACCACTCCACTAGTCGGCATACCTCACTCCTGTACACCCTCTCATCTGCATCTGAGATTCTACCAACAATGGTTGTATCATGAGCAAATTTATAGCTGGTTTTTGAGCTATGCCTAGCCACACAGTCATGGGGATAGAGGGAGTAGAGCAGTGGGCTAGGCACACACCCCTGAGGTGCACTAGTGTTGATCATCAGCGAGGAGGAGATATTATCACCAATCCGCACAGACTGTGGTCTTCCGGTTAGGAAGTCAAGGATCCAAAAACAGAGGGAGGTACAGAGGTCCAAGTTCCGTAGCTTATCAGTCAGGACTGTGGAAATAATGGTGTTAACGCTGAGCTATAGTCAACAAAAAGCACCCTGACATATGTGTTTGTATTGTCCAGGTGACCTGGGGCTGTGTGAAGAGCCATTGAGATTGCATCTGCTGTCGACCTATTGTGTTGATAGGCAAGTTGCAGTGGGTCTAGGTCCTTGCTGAGGGAGGAGTTGATTCCAGCCAAGACCAACCACTCAAAGCATTTCATCACCGTAGATGTCAGTGGTACTGGGTGATAGTCATTAAGGCAGCTCACACTCCTCTTCTTAGGCACTGGTATAATTGTGTTTTTGAAGCAAGTGGGAGCTTCTGCCCGTAGCAGTGAGAGGTTGAAAATGTCCTTGAATACTCTCGCCAGTTGGTTGGCACAAGTTTTCAGAGCCTTACCAGGTACTCCGTCGGGGCCTGCTGCTTTGCGAGGGTTCACCCTCTTTAAAGACAGCCTGACATCGGCCTCTGAGACAGATCACAGGGTCATCAGGTGCAGCAGGGATCTTCACAGCTGTAGATGTGTTCTCCCTTTCAAAGCGGGCATAGACAGTGTTGAGTTCATCTGGTGGTGAAGCATCACTGCCATTCATGCTGTTGGGTTTCGCTTTGTAGGAAGTAATGTCCTGCAAACCCTGCCAGAGTTGGTGTGCATCTGATGTCGCTCTCAACCTCACTCAGAATTGTTTCTTTGCTCTTGAAATGGCCCTTGCAGGTCATACCTGGTTTTCTTGTACAAACCTGGGTCACCAGACTTGAATGCCACAGATCTAGTTTTCAGCAGACAACGTACCTCCTGGTTCATCCATGGCTTTTGGTTTGGGAATGTACAGCAAGTCTTTGTAGGCACACAGTCATCCACACAAGTTTTAATGAAGTCGGTAACAACTGCAGCAAACTCATCCACATTCGAAGATGAATCCCAGAATACAGTCCAGTTCACCGATTCAAATCAGTCCTATAGGCGCTCCTGTATTTCCCTTGTCCGTACCTTCTTGGCCCTCACTACTGGTGCTGCAGCCTTCAGTCTCGGCCTATACTCGGAGTAGAAATACAGCCAGGTGATCAGACTTTCTGAAGTGAGCATTCTTGATGGTGATGTAGCAGTGATCCAGTGTGTGTGTCTCTCTCTGTCTGTTTCTGTCTCTCTCTCTCTCTCTCTGTTGTAACTTATAGATTTTGTTTTAGTTTTTTGTATAGTTTTGTTCTGTGTTCTTAGTCTTACATTGTTTCATAGAACATAGAATAGTATAGCACATTACAGGCTCTTCGGCCCACAATGTTGTGCCAACCCTCAAACCCTGCCTCCCATATAACCCCCCCCACCTTAAATTCCTCCATATACCTGTCTAGTAGTCTCTTATACTTCACCAGTGTATCTGCCTCCACCACCGACTCAGGCAGTGCATTCCACGCACCAACCACTCTCTGAATAAAAAACCTTCCTCTAATATCCCTCTTGAACTTCCCTCCCCTTACCTTAAAGCCATGTCCTCTTGTACTGAGCAGTGGTGCCCTGGGGAAGAGGCGCTGGCTATCTACTCTATCTATTCCTCTTAATATCTTGTACACCTCTATCATGTCTCCTCTCATCCTCCTTCTCTCCAAAGAGTAAAGTCCTAGCTCCCTTAATCTCTAATCATAATACACACTCTCTAAACCAGGCAGCATCCTGGTAAATCTCCTCTGTACCCTTTCCAATGCTTCCACATCCTTCCTATCGTGAGGTGACCAGAACTGGACACAGTACTCCAAGTGTGGCCTAACCAGAGTTGTATAGAGCTGTGTCATTACCTCGCAACTCTTAAACTCTATCCCTTGACATATGAAAGTTGACACCCCATAAGCTTTCTTAACCACCAAAATGACAATGAAGGCGTTAGGATGCACTGTTTCGTCCATGTTGATCCCATCACTCAGATCATCTAGAGCCTGATTGACACTGGCCTGAGGTGGAATATGCACTACTACCAAAATGATCTGTGAAATCTCCCGCGGCAGATAAAATGGACGGCACTTAATTGTGAGATATTTCAGGTCTGGTGAGCAGAATTGGGACAACACTAATTGTTTTGTGCTCCAAGAAGAGTTGATCGCGAGGCATACTCCTCCACTTTTGCTTTTGAGAGACTTGGCAGTTCTGTCTTCACGGTGTATAGTGAACCCGTCAATCTGAATCCTAGGTCCTTTCCCTCTGAATTGGAGTTTTGTTTCAGCTCTGATGTTGTTTGGAGGTAGTTTTATTCCACAAATCCACATGTGCATCTTGGTCAGAATAGACTAGTCGGACCGAAGGGCCAGCTTCTCATCTGTATGAGTCCATGACTCTGAACCCTCCTGCTCCACTCATGTTTTTGTCTCCCTGGTTCTATCTGCTATATTTACGTGCCGCCTCTGTTGTGTCTGCCCTGGCCTAATCCTCTACGAAGTGTTGGTTCATTTCTCTCTCCACAGTCTTTCAACACTTGTGTCCTTGTTTCACGTTCCAGTGTATGCTGCAGTTTGATCTGGCTCCCTTCCGAAACACCTCTGTGTTCTCTGCAGCTACAAGATAATTTCAGGTTGAGATGGGATGAGTCATAGAAAAGTACAGCACAAAAACTGGTCCTCCAGCCCATCTGGTCTGTGCAGAACCATTTAAACTGCCTAGTCCCATCGACCTGTACTGGACCACATGTACATCCATGAACTACCATCCATGTACTTATCCAAACTTCTCTTAAACATCAAAATCGAGCTTGCATGGACCACTTGTACTGGTAGTTTGTTCCGCATTCTCAGGACCCGGTGAATGTAGAAGTTTCCCCTCATGTTCCCCTTAAGCTTTTCACCCTTCACCCTAACCCATGGCCTCTGGTTATAGTGCCATCCAACCTCATTGGAAGCAGACTGCTTGTATTCGCCCTATCTATACACCTCATAATTTTGTATACTTCTATCAAATCTTCTCTCAATCCAAGGAATGAAGTCCTAACCTATTCAACCTTTCCTTATAACTCAGGTCCTCCAGATCCAGCAACATCCTTATAAATTTTCTCTGAACTCTTTCAACCTTATTTACATCTTTCCTGTAGGTTGGTTACCACAACTGCACACAATACTCCAAATTAGGCCTCACCAATGTCTTAAATAACTTCAGCATTACATCCCCTCTCCTGTACTCAATACATTGAAGGCCAATGTGCTAACAGCTTTCTCTATTACACTGTCTACCTCTGATGCTACTTACAATGAATTATGGGCCTGTATTTATCAGATCCCTTTGTTCCACCGCACTCCTCAGTGCCCTACCGTTCCCTGTGAAAGACCTATCCTAGTTGTTCCTACCAAAGTTCAAAACCTCAAACTTGTCTGCATTCAATTCAATCTGCCATTGTTAGCCCATTTTTCTAGCTGATGCAGATCCCCCTGCAAGCCATAATAGCTTCCTCGTTGTCCACTACACCCCCTCCAGTCTAGGTGTCATCCACAAATTTGCTGATCCAGTTCACCACATTATCATCCAAGTTATCTATAGATGACAAACAACAAAGGACCCAGCAGCACTCCATTCATCTCAGGCCTCCAGTTAGAGAGGCAACCAACCACTCCCACTCCCTGGCTTCTCCCACAAAGCCAATGTCTAATCAATCAACAACACACACAAGATGCTGGTGGAACACAGCAGGCCAGGCAGCATCTATAGGGAGAAGCACTGTCGACGTTTCGGGCCGAGACCCTTCGTCAGGACTAACCGAAAGGAGAGATGCTAAGAGATTTGAAAGTAGTGGGGGGAGGGGGAAATGCGAAATGATAGGAGAAGGCCGGAGGGGGGTGGGATGAAGCTAAGAGTTGGAAAGGTGATTGGCGAAAGTGATACAGAGCTGGAGATGGGAAAGGATCATGGGACGGGAGGCCTCGGGAGAAAGAAGGGTGGGGGGGGGGGGGGAAGCACCAGAGGGAGATGGAGAACAGGCAAACAACTAAATATGTCAGGGATGTGGTAAGAAGGGGAGGAGGGACATTAACGGAAGTTAGAGAAGTCAATGTTCATGCCATTAGGTTGGAGGCTACCCAGCCGGTATATAAGGTGTTGTTCCTCCAACCTGAGTGTGGCTTCATCTTGACAGTAGAGGAGGCCATGGATAGACATATCAGAATGGGAATGGGACATGGAATTAAAATGTGTAGCCACTGGGAGATCCTGCTTTCTCTGGCGGACCGAGTGTAGGTGTTCAGCGAAACAGTCTCCCAGTCTGCGTCGGGTCTCACCAATATATAAAAGGCCACACCGGGAACACTGGACGCAGTATACCACACCAGCCGACTCACAGGTGAAGTGTCACCTCACCTGGAAGGACTGTCTGGGGCCCTGAATGGTGGTGAGGGAGGAAGTGTAAGGGCAGGTGTAGCACTTGTTCAGCTTACAAGGATAAGTGCCAGGAGGGAGATCGGTGGGAAGGGATGGGGGGGACGAGTGGACAAGGGAGTTGCGTAGGGAGCGATCCCTGCGGAAAGCAGAGGGGGGGAGGGAAAGATGAGCTTGGTAGTGGGATCCCGTTGGAGGTGGCAGAAGTTACGGAGAATTATACGTCGGATCCGGAGGCTGGTGGGGTGGTAGGTGAGGACAAGGGGAACCCTATCCTGAGTGGGGTGGCGGGTGAATGGGGTGAGGGCAGATGTGCAGGAAATGGGAGAGATGCGTTTGAGAGCAGAGTTGATGATGGACGAAGGGAAGCCCCTTTGTTTAAAAAAGGAAGACATCTCCTCCATCCTGGAATGAAAAGCCTCATCCTGAGAGCAGATGCAGCGGAGACGGAGGAATTGTGAGAAGGGGATAGCATTTTTGCAAGAGACAAGATTGGAAGAGGAATAGTCCAGGTAGCTATGAGAGTCTGTAGGCTTATAGTAGATATCAGTAGATAGGCTGTCTCCAGAGATGGAGACAGAAAGATCAAGAAAGGGGAGGGAGGTGTCAGAAATGGACCAGGTAAATTTGAGGGCAGGGTGAAAGTTGGAGGCAAAGTTAATGAAGTCGACGAGCTCAGCATGCGTGCACGAGGCAGCGCCAATGCAGTCGTTGATGTAGTGAAGGAAAAGAGAGGGATGGATACCGGTATAGCCTTGGAACATGGACTGTTCTACAAAGCCAACAAAAAGGCAGGCATAACTGGGACCCATACGGGTGCCCATGGCTACACCCTTGGTTTGGAGGAAGTGGGAGGAGCCAAAGGAGAAATTATTGAGAGTAAGGACTAATTCCGTTAGACGGAGGAGAGTGGTGGTAGAGGGGAATTGGTTAGGTCTGGAATCCAAAAAGAAGCGAAGAGCTTTGAGACCATCCAGGTGGGGGATGGAGGTATATAGGGACTGGACGTCCATGGTGAAAATAAGGCGGTGGGGGCCAGGGAACTTAAAATCATTGAAAAAATTCAAAGCATGAGAAGTGTCACGAACATTGGTGGGAAGAGATTGAACAAGGGGGGATAAGACAGTGTCA
The DNA here is from genome assembly GCF_048418815.1 of Hemitrygon akajei. Lineage (NCBI taxonomy): Eukaryota > Metazoa > Chordata > Chondrichthyes > Myliobatiformes > Dasyatidae > Hemitrygon > Hemitrygon akajei. Next base: position 3,658,752 of record NC_133135.1, on the reverse strand, counting down.
AGGTATGCAGAAATGAGTTCAGTGGGGCAGGAGCAAGCTGAGACAATAGGTCTACCTGGACAGACAGGCTTGTGGATCTTGGGTTGGAGGTAGAAATGGGAAATGTGGGGTGTGGGAACTATGAGGTTGGTGGCAGTGGATGGGAAATCTCCAGAGCTGATAAGGTTGGTGATGGTATAGGAGACAGTGGCCTGGTGCTCCTTAGTGGGGTCATGATCAAGGGGTAAATAAGAGGAGGTATCAGAGAGTTGTCGCTGTGCCTTGGCCAGGTAGAGGTCAGTACACCAGACAACAACAGCTCCCCCCTTATCAGCAGGTTTTATAGTGAGATTGGGATTGGTGCGGAGGGAGCGGAGAGCAGAGCGTTCGGAAGGAGTGAGTCTAATCAATCATCTTAAATGCCAAGCAACTGAACCTTCTTGACCAGCTTCCCATGTGGGACCTTGTCAAATGCCTTGCTAAACTCCATGTAGACAACATTCACGGCCTTACCATCATCAACTTTCCTGGTAACGTCCTTATCACTGTCCATGCCTATCCGATCCCTCAGAATACCATCCATTAGCTTTCCCACAACTGATGTCAGACTCACCAGCCTACAATTTCCTGGTTTATGGTTAAGTCCTTTTTAAAACAGCAGAACTACATTGGCTAATCTCCATTCCTCTTGTACCTCTCCTGTTAGGGGTGATTTAAATATCTCTGCTAGGGCCCTGGCAATCTCTGCGCTTGCCTTCCACGAAGGAACACCTCATCAGGCCCTGGGGATTTATTCACCCTGATTTGTCTCAAGACACCTCCTCCCCTGTAATCTGTTTAGGGCCTATGAAGTTGATGCCGCTTTGCCTCACTTCTATAAACTCTTTGTGTCTGTTTCATGAGTAAATACAGATGCAAAAAGATAACGTAAGACCTCCCCCATCTCTTTTGGCTCCACGCATGGATTACCATTCTGATTATAAGCAAATCCTTGCTGGACTTTCTCATCATCTGCTGAGTTAAGTTCCCCCTCATGTTCCCCTTAAAAATTTCACCTTTTACCCTTACCCTATGACCTTTAGTTTTCTTCTTACCGAACTTCAATGGAAAAAGTCTGGTTACATTTACCCTATCTATACCCCTCATAATTTTGTACACTTCTATCAAATCCCCCCTCAATCTTCTATGCTCCAGTGAGCAAAGTGATCACCTATTTAGTATTTAACTTACCCCAGAGCAGAAACCATTTGTCTGGGGCGAGGAATCGGAGGGGTTGTGGGGATTTGAGGAGGAATCCCCACAGAGGGAGGTTGGAATCTGGAAACCACTGCCTTGGAGGTGAATCAGAATCAGGTTTAATATCACTGACGTGTGTCATGACATTTATTGTTCTGCGACGGCAGTACATTGAAATGCATAATAATGAGAAAAAACTCTAAATTACTGTAAGAAATAGTGCTTGGAGAATGGGGTTGGTGTGAGTGGGTACTGGAAGTGGTGGGACAAATGGTCTGGCTTTGTGCTGTGTCACTCTGTTGTTTGACCTTGTGGGTGGGAAGGCTGCTCAATGCTGAGCTGTGGTCAATAAAGAGCATCCTGATGTGTGCATCTTTGCTGCGCAGATGTTCCAGGGTTGTGTGAAGAGCCAACGAGACAACATCTGCTGTTGACCTGTTGCTTTGGTAGACAAATTGGAGCAGATCTAAGTCATTATTTAAACAGGAGCTGATATTCTTCAACACCAGTCTCTCAAAACACTCCATCAGCGTAAGCGCCACTGGGCGATAGACAGGTTACCATGCTTTTCTTGGGCACTGGCACGATTGAAGCCTGCCTGAGGCAGGTGGGTACCACACACCGCCAGAGCGAGGGATTGAAGATATCCGTGAGCACACCATCCAGCTGGTCAGCACAGGTCTTCGGTACTCGGCCAGGTACTCTGTCCGGACACACTGCTTTCCTTGGATTTGCACTCTTGAAGCAGCCCACACGTCTTCAGACACTGAGACCAAAGGATCTCTGTATATTTATTGTATTTACTGTCAATGCCCACAAGAAACAAATCTCAGGGTTGTATATGGTGACATCTCTGTTAATAAATTTACTTTGAACTTTGTACTTTTGTCAAGAACAATCACAGTCATGGAAAACTCATGATCACCACATCATATAACACGGCTCATAACGAACGAATGAACTGTTCCTGCAAAATTACAAATTTCACGACAAATGTAAGTGATAATAAAGCTGATTCTCATTCTGACTGAAGCGACAGGAAAGATTTAAAAGGGCCCTGAGGGTCAGCTTTTTTACCCAGAGGGTGATGAGTGGAAGGAGCTGCCAGAGGAAGTGGTGGAGGCAGGTACATTTACAATGTTTAAAAGACATGTAGATGGGTTTACAGACGGGGAATGTTACAGAGGGAAAGAGTTTTAGGCCAAAAAAAGGATGAGGGGGAGGAGCAGGTGATAGGTGAATCCAGGTGAGAGAAATTGTGTGGGTAGGTGGCAGAGAGGTGGGGTGGGAAGTGGGAATGATGTGAGAAGCTGGGTGGTTATTCAAGATTTCAAGACTGTTTAATGTCATTTCCAATACACAAGTGTAAAGGAGAGCGAAATAATTGTTACTCCGGATCCGATGTAGCACAAAAAAACACAATAAGAACACGATAATGATAATAATAAACACAATAAATATAAATACATAAGATAGCTTCTATACATTGATTGTACGTCCATAAAGTGACTCTGGCTCAGGAGTGTCTGTACATAAGGTGGCTGACAGGAAATGATAAAGTCGTGGTGGTCGGGGGTATGGATGGGTGGGTTGATGGGTGGAGGTGTTGATCGGCCTTACTGCTTGGGGAAAGTAACTGTTTTTGAGTCTGGTGGTCTTACGAAGCCTCCTCCCTGATGGGGGTGGGACAAACAGTCCATGAGCAGGGTGGGTGGGATCCTTCATGATGTTACTGGCCCTTTTGCGGGCACCTTTCTGTACAGACTGTATGACCTTAATGGTGGGTAGGCTGGTGCTACTGAGGCACTGGACAGAGGTCACCCATTGTAAAGCCTACCTGTCTGCCCCAGTGCCGTTTCGATACCGTTGTGTGATGCATCTTGTCAGGATGCTCTCTCCTGTGCACCTGTACAATGATGTGCATAGTCCAGCTCTCCTCAGAAAGTGGAGGCCTTGGTGAGCTTTCCTGATGGTTCTGGGACCGAGATGTTTCTCTCCCAGGAGTGTGAAACTTCTTGCAGTTTTCACTGCTGTGCCGCCCATGTAAGGAGTGTGTGTGTTGCCAGAGGCCAATTCTGAGATGCTGAGCAACTCCGCATTGGTGTGGGGACTGTTCGGGGATGAGAGAGGGGCTGGGCTTGTTTTCAGAGTACAGAGCTTACTGAAGTATTCACTGCAGGGGTTCAAAGTCAGACAGACCTTGACAGAGTAGCTGAAGGGAGATGCTGGAATGTATAGTGACACCTGCAGATGGGCCCAGCTCATCCTTCACTTGAGTTGCTTGTTTACGCAAATGACACATTTCACTGTGTGTTTCAATGTCCCTGGTTAATAAATCTGAATGTTTCTATGGACTACAGACTGCATACACTGGTATCTGGAATGACAGCAATCTGCTGGAGGATGTCAGTGGGTCAAGCAGTTCCAGTGCGGGGTGGTGTGGGGAGATACCTTTTTGGGTCAAAACCCCACACCAGGACCCAAACCGGCAACAATCCTTTCACCCCACAAACGTTCCTGGGCTCAGGGGATATGTCAGTGGATGACAGGACGTGACAGGGAAGGGGACCCACTGCTTGTAAGAGTAATGAGAACGGATTAGACAGGAACTGTGCAAAGAGAAAAGAATAGTGAGGTAGTGTTCAAGGACTCACTGTCCATTCAGAATTCAGATGGCAGAGGGGAAGAAGCTGTTCCTGAACTGCTGAATGTGTGTCTTCAAGCTCCTGAACCTCCTCTCTGATAGTAGTAATAAGAAGAGGACATGTCCCAGATGGTAAGAGTCCTTAATGATGGATACCATCTTCTTAAGGCACCATTTTTTTTTTAAGATGTCCTCAGTGGTGGTTGTCTGGGGTAGCTTGTGTGCTCTTTCTGTGTCTGGGTGCAGTCATGATCTCGGGCTCTGTAGATATTCTGATGTTCAGTTGCACGGTGTAGCTCGTGTTGTGGGGTGGAATGTTTCCTCTTTCGGTTAGTGGGGAAGGAATTCCAACAACAGAAATTCAACCACAGCTGAAAATAGCCTTCAGCTGTTGCCACCCTAACGGTGTCTGGGTGCATCTGCCAGGGACCGATCCCATTCCTTCTGTATTTACAGCCTGCGCCTCACCACAGAGGCTCTCACATCGGAACATTTGTTTGCACACTTCTATACAGATCTGAAGTCGTTTATCACCACCAAACATCTGGTGCAGATCGGCACAGCGGGTACAGCTGCTGTTTCACAGCTCCAGAGATACGGGTGCCATCCTGACCCCTGGCGCTGTCTGTGTGGAGTTTGCACGCTCTCCCTGTGGGTTTCCTCCAGGTACTCTGGTTCCCTCCCACTTCATTAAGATGTAGGGTCAGTGAGTTAATTGGGCCACTGTAAATGTCCCCAGGATGTGGGTGAGCAGTAGAATCAAGCGGCATGTTAGTGTAGCAGTGAGCGTAACGTTTTACAGTACCTGTGATTGGGGTTCAATTCCCACCGTTCTCTGTAAGGTGTTTGTATGTTCTCTCTGTGACAAACGTGGGTTTCCTCCGGGTGCTCTGCTCTCCTCCACATTTCAAAGACGTACAGTGTAGGGTTAGTGAGTTGTGGTTTTGCTTTGTTGGCATTGGAAGTGTGATGTTACTTGTGGACTGCCCCCAGTACATCCTCGGACTGTGTTGGTTGTTGATGCAAATGACACATTCCACTGTATTTTTCGATGTACATGCGACAAATAAAGCTCATCTTGGACATGGCATCAAAGGTTACGGGGAGAAGGCTGGGAACTGGGGTTGAAGAAGAGATTTAAAAGAAGTTATCAGCCATGATTGAATGGCAGAGCAGGCTTGATAGACTCCATGGCTTAATTCTGCTGCTATGTCTTATGGTCTTCAATTGGGGGGGGGGGGGGGTTTGTTGGGGATGTGGGGAGATTAAAATGGGATCAGTGTAAGATTGTCTGTGGGTGGTTGTTGGATAGTATGGAGTTGATGGGCCACAGGGCCTGTTACCACACTCTCCATCTTGCTATGGTTCTGCAGATACTGGAGGGATGATTCCAATTCTGAGAGCACATGAGAAGTGAGAAGTGTTCAAGAATGAGGGGAATAAGGTTAAGCAAGATTAAGTCATTGGGTATATTTAAGGCAGAGGTTGACAGATTTTTGATTGGTCAGAGCATGAAGGGATACAGGAGAAGGCAGGAGATTGGTGCTGAGAGGAAAATTGGGTCAGCCATGATAAAGTAGCAGAGCAGATTCAATGAGCCAAATGGCCTAATTCTGTTCCTATATCTTATGGTCTTATGGTTATTCCCTGGAGTGTAGGAGAATGAGGGGAGATTTGATAAAGGTGTACAAAATTATGAAGGGTAAAGATAGTGTAAATACAGACAGGCCTTTTCCACTGAGGTTGAGTGAAACTCGAACTGGAGGTCATAGGTTAATAGTGAAAGGTGAAATACAATATTTAAGGGGATCCTGAGGGGTGACTTCTTCAGTCAGTAGGTGCTGAGCCACCAGCAGAAGTGGTTTACCTTCAACATTTGAGAAGTTTGGTGGGGTGTGGAGGCTATGAAGAACTAGACAGAAGAGCAGGTCTGCATGGACAAGATGGGCCTCTTTCTGTGCTGTAGTACTCTATGGCCATGGGCCAACAGCTCCAAATCTATTGAACCATCTCACATTGCTGTGCACTGTGTCTCAAAAGGGAAGTAACCATATAACCATATAACAATCACAGCAAGGAAACAGGCCATTCCGGCCCTCCTAGTCCATGCCGAACTCTTAATCTCACCTAGTCCCACCTACCCGCACTCAGCCCATAACCCTCCACTCCTTTCCTGTCCATATACCTATCCAATTTTACCTTAAATGACACAACTGAACTGGCCTCTACTACTTCTACAGGAAGCTCATTCCACACAGCTATCTCTCCGAGTAAAGAAATACCCCCTCGTGTTTCCCTTAAACTTTTGCCCCCTAGCTCTCAAATCATGTCCTCTCATTTGAATCTCCCCTACTCTCAATGGAAACAGCCTATTCACGTCAACTCTATCTATCCCTCTCAAAATTTTAAATACCTTGATCAAATCCCCCCTCAACCTTCTACGCTCCAATGAATAGAGACCTAACTTGTTCAACCTTTCTCTGTAACTTAAGTGCTGAAACCCAGGTAACATCCTAGTAAATCGTCTCTGCACTCTCTCTAATTTATTGATATCTTTCCTATAATTCAGTGACCAGAACTGTACACAATATTCCAAATTTGGCCTTACTAATGCCTTGTACAATTTTAACATTACATCCCAACGTCTGTACTCAATACTCTGATTTATAAAGGCCACACCTTACACAATTCAATATCCTTCTCCTTAGTGAATACCGAAGAGAAGAAATTGTTCAAAATCTCTCCCATCTCCCTCGGCTCCACACATAGCTGACCACCCTGATTCTCTAAGGGACCAATTTTATCCCTCACTATCCTCTTGCTTTTAATATAACTGTAGAAACCTTTCGGATTTACTTCCACCTTATTTGCCAAACCAAACTCGTATCTTCTTTTAGCTTTTCTAATCTCTTTCTTAAGATTCCTTTTACATTCTTTATATTCCTCGAGCAATTCCTTTACTCCATGCTGCTTATATCTATTGTAGACATCCCTCTTTTTCCGAACCAAGTTTCTAATATCCCTTGAAAACCATGGCGCTTTCAAACCTTTAACCTTTCCTTTCAACCTACCAGGAACATAAAGATTCTGTACCCTCATAATTTCACCCTTAAATGACCTCCATTTCTCTATTACATCCTTCCCATAAAACAACTTGACCCAATCCACTCTCTCTAAATCCCTGCGCATCTCCTCAAAGTTAGCCTTTCTCCAATCAAAAATCTCAACTCTAGCTCCAGTCCTGTCCTTCTCCATAATTATATTGAAGCTAATGCTATTGTGATCACTGGACCCGAAGTGCTCCCCAACACATACATCTGTCAGCTGACCTATCGCATTCCCTAACAGGAGATCCAACACTGCCCCATCTCTAGTCGGTACTTCTATGTATTGTTGCAAAAAACTATCCTGCACACATTTCACAAACTCTAAACCATCCAGCCCTTTTCCAGAATGAGCTTCCCAATCTATGTGTGGAAAATTAAAATCTCCCACAATCACCACCTTGTGTTTACTACAAATATCTGCTATCTCCTTACACATTTGCTCTTCCAACTGACGGTCCCCATTAGGTGGCCTATAATACACTCCTATCAGTGTTACTACACCTTTCCCATTCCTCAATTCCATCCAAATAGCCTCCCTAGAGGAGCTCTCTAATCTATCCTTCCAAAGCATCGCCATAAGATTTTCTCGGACAAGTCCAATAAAAAAGTTGTTTAGGACCAAATTCCAGCATAAAGCTCAGCCAGAAGATATTCTGTTCTGCTTTCATTTCTGATCTTCTCATTATAGGAAGCATGTGGAGGCTGTATGTCGTGAAGTTTGTTGTTCTGTGAATATCTAAAATATTAATGTACAAAATTCACAGGTCAAATTTCCCAGGACAGAAATAGCTAATACAAAGGAGCATCTTTTTAAGGTGGTTGGGCGGATATCAGAGTATGGTTTTCTACACACGCAATGGGTGTATGAAACACCTGTCAGGGGTGGTGGTAGAGGCAGCTAAATTAGGGACATTTAAGAAATTTTTAGAACATGGACAACAGAAAACTGGACGGCTATGGCTGTGTGGTTGGAAGTGCGTTCATATATGTCAGCATAATATCATGGGCTGAAAGGGCTGTACTGTTTGATATTAAAAGGTAGCACTGTCAGTCTTAGTTTGTATGTAATTTTTCATTGTATTTCTCTGTTTTACTGCAAATGCCTGTAAGAAAATTAATTTCAAGGTAGTATACGTGAACTTTGATAATAAATTTACTTTGAATTGCCAGAAACTTGTTCCAACTCAGAAGAGGGGTAGCTTGGTGGTGTCACAGATAGTGTAATGGTTTAGAGCGCCAGTGACCCGGGTTCAATTCCCACCCCTGTCTGCAAGGAATTTGTACGTTCTCCCTGTGACTGCACGGGTTTCCTCTGGGTGCTCCGGTCTTCTCCCACGTTTCAAAGATGTATCAGTTAGTGGGTTAATTGGTCACATGGGTGTAATTGGGCGGCGCAGGCTGGTTGGCTGGAAGGGCCTGTTACCAACCCAGGGCAGATAGACAGGAAGCAGACAGACCAGCGGAACTGCAGTAACTCTCTCTATGAAGGAGAGGAATCTAATTACAGGGCCCTGATGATATCTCAATCTCTAATTACAATTACACATCAGGGTGGGTGGCCGGATGGAGAGATGTTTCTCCTAAAGGAGGTGTAAGGCGCTCCTTTTCTCTGCTAGCCTGCATGTCACCCTTGGACAAGGTGTGGCACCTGTTTAGTGCCCCCCACCCCACCCAAGCCCCGATCAGGGTTATGTGAAGCCATTGGAGCAGGCGGTGGACGGTTGTGTGAGCAGTCGGTATGTATCACAAGTCCTGGTTATGCGACCACTGACGCCAGGCAGACAATCTCAGAAGAGTATTGATAATGGCTGAGGCTACCCGTCTTGTAAAGACACTGCCCTTGGATCACAGTGATCATAATATGATTGAATTCATACTGCACTTTGAGAGGGAGAAGTATAACTCACATGTATCAGTGTCACAATGGAATAGAGGAAATTACGGAGGCATGGGAGAGGAGCTTGCCCAGGTGGATTGGAGGTGGATACTGGTGGGGATGACAGCAGAACAGAGATGGTTGAAGTTTCTGGGAATAGTTCACAAGGCGCAGGATAGAATGTCCCACAGAAGAAAAAGTTCTGAAATGGCAGGGGTAGGCAACTGTGGCTGACGAGAGAAATTAAGGACTGTAGCCAAGGAAAGGGCATATAAGGTAGCAGAAGTGAGTGGGAAGTTGGATGATTGAGAGACTTTTAAAATCCAACAGAAAGCAACTAAAAAAACAGTAAGAAGGGAAAAGACGAGATATGAGGGCAAACTAGCCAAAAAAGCAGGATACTAAAAGTCTTTTCAGTTATAAAAAGAGTAAAAGAAAGGTGAGAGTTGATATTGGACCACTGGAAAAATAATGGTGGTGAGGTAGTAATGGGGTTCAAAGAAATGGCAGATGAACTTAATGGGTACTTTGCACCTGTCTTCACTGTGGAAGACACTAGCAGTGTGCCAGAGGTCCGTGAGTGTCAGGGAGCAGGAGTGAGTACCATTGCTATTACAAAGGAAAAAGTGCTAGGCAAACTCAAAGGTCTTAAAGTGGATAAGTCACCTGGGCCAGATGGACTACATCCCAGAGTCCTGAGAGAGGTTGCTGAAGAGATAACAGATGCATCGGTCATGATCTTTCAAGAATCACTTGATTCTGGCATGGAAGATTGCAAATGTCACTCCATTCTTTAAGAAGGGAGAAAAGCAAAAGAAAGGAATTTACAGGCCAGTTAGCCTAACCTCTGTGGTTGGGGAAGTATTGGAGTCTGTTATGAAGGATGAGGTTTCGAGGTTAGTTAAATTTAAGGCTTGGGACAGACTTTAACTGGGGATCTCATTGAAACCTACCGAATGTTGAAAGGACTAGATAAGGTGGATGTGGAGAGGATGTTTCCTGTGGTGGGGGTATCCAGAACTAGAGGGCACAGCCTCAAAATTGAGGAGCAACTTTTCAGAATAGCAGTAAGGAGGATTTTTTTTAGTGAGAGAGTAGTGAATCTGTGGAATGCTCTGCCACAGACTGTGGTGGAGGCCAAGTCCGTGGGTATATTTATGGCGGAAGTTGATTGTTTCCTGATTGGTCGGGGCAGCAAAGGATATGGTGAGAAGTCAGGTGTGTGGGGTTGAGTGGGATCCATGATGGAATGGGAGAACAGACTTGATGGGTTGAATGGCCTAACTATGCTCCTATGTCTCATGGTCTTGCATATGTGCAATCATCTGATAATAAATTCAAAATTGAACTTGAACTTGCAATAAGGCTCAGCATTATCTCCTTGCGTTTATATTCTGGTTCCCTTGAAATAAATGCCAACATTGCATTTGCCTTCTTTACCACAGATTCAACCTGTATAATAACCTGCTGGGAGTCTTGCGCGAGGACTCCTAAGACCCTCTGCACCTCTGATGTTTGAGCCTTCTCCACATTTAGATAATAGTCCGCACTATTGATCCTTTTACCAAAATGCATTTTCATACATTTCCCAAAACTGTATTCCATATACGATTAAACAAAACAACGTCCCTCTTGGCTATGGTGCAGCCACAAAGCATATATCACACACGGTATATAAACCAAAATATTACCACATGTAAGTTAATAAAATGTAGTTGAAAATCATGTAGCGCACATCATAGGTAAACAGTAAACCGCTCACTGTCCTAGTGACGAGACGTCGGTGGTGGCGGGGTATTCGTCAGTCTCACAGCCTGGGGGAAGAAGCTGTTACCCAGTCAGACAGTCCCAGTCCCGAAGCTCCTGTACCTCCTTCCCGATGGTAGTGGGTCAGAGAGATCCTCAACAATGCTTTGGGCTCTCTGTGTACAACACTCCCAGTAAATGTCACGTAATGGGGAGTGAGACTCTGATGATCCTCTCGGTGGATTTTACTGTCCTCGGTAGGGTCTTACATCCAATGCCTTGCACTTTCCATAGAACACAGTGAAGTAACGAGACAGAACACTCTCGATGAACACTCACTCATCACAGCTGTGCTCTGGATTGGACTGCTGCTTTGTTGTACCGATTGCCCTGTTGCAGTCGTTATCCGAGATGTTTCGAGGTCATAGTGTGGAAACGGGCCCTTTGGCCTAACTTGTCTTTGCTGTGTCTCCCAGTGAGCCCATGGTCAGCATTGTGGGCGTGCTGTGTTGCTGCCACCAGCACATCGTAAGGTTGTGTTGGTTGTTGACGCAAATGCCACGTTTTATTGTACACGTGATTAATCTAAATTTGAAATATGTAGATATCTAATATGTTTAAACAAATCAAATACAGTGCAATGAGCTAGAATAATCAAGTCAAATTTCTTTTATTGTCATTTCGACCATAACTGCTGGTACAGTACATAGTAAAAATGAGACAATGTTTTTCAGGACCATGGTGTTACTTGACACAGTACAAAAACTAGACTGAACTACGTAAAAAAAAACAACACAGAGAAAAATAAACACTAGACTACAGACCTACCCAGGACTGCATAAGGTGTACAAAACAGTGCAGGTATTACAAATAATAGACAAGACAGCAGGGCAGCAAGGTGTCAGCCCAGGCTCTGGGTATTGAGGAGTCTGATAGCTTGGGGGAAGAAACTGTTACATAGTCTGGTCGTGAGACAATGTAAAATAAAATATAAAAGATACTGAACCTGAAACCTCTCCTATCCATGTATTTATTGAAATCATTGTTACTCTGATGCAGAACAAAAGAGCATAATAAAAATAAAACACAATAACTATAAATGTTTAAGATAGATTGTATTTCCTTAAAAGGGAATCAGGGCACAGAGTGTCTGCTTGGGGAAAGTAATTGTTTTTGAGTCTGGTGCAAATGTGTCCATTACAACCACTATTTCTGGCAGCTCATTCCAAATATTTGTGAAGAGGATGCCTCTGATGTTCCTTTCAAATCTCTTGTCTTTGGCCTCTTGTTTGTATCACACCCCTCCCCTTGGGAAAAAGACTGTGTACTTTCACCCTGTCCATGCCCCTCATAGTTTTATACACCTATATCACGTCACCCTCGATCTTCTAAATTCCAGAGAATAAAGTCTCAGTCTAAACAGCCTTCACTTGTAACTCAGGCCCCCAAGTCCAGGCAACATCTGGATAAATCTTTCTGAACTCTGTCTAGTCTAACAGCATTTTTCCTACAACAGGGTGACCAAAACTGTACACAGTACTCCAAGTACAGCCTCACCAACGTCTTAAACACCTGCAAAATAACTTCTCTACTCCTGTACTTCATGCCCTGACTGACAAAGGTCAGCATGTCTTTATTAGTTGAGGCATTGAACTAAAAGTCAGGAAGTTGTGTTGTTATAAAACTCTAGTTAGGCTGCATTTGTACTGCATACAGTTCTGGTCACCCCACTAAAGGAGGGACGTTGAGGCTTTGGAGACGGTGCAGAAGAGGTTCACCAGGATGTTGCCTGGATTAGAGGGAGTGTGCTACAATGAGAGGTTGGACAGACTTGGGTTCTTTTCTCAGGAGTACTGAAGGTTGAGGGGAGATCTGCGAGAGGTTGTAAGATAGCAGAATTAGGCCATTTGGCCCATCAAGTGTTCTGCTATTTCATCGTGGCTGATCCATTTTCCCTCTTTTATCCTGCTTTCTCCCTTTCATGCCATGACTAATCAAGAATCTATCAACCTCTGTCTTAAATATACCCAATGACTTGTCCTCCACAGTGCTCTATAAGGCCTCAACATTAGATCCTTGCTTTTATATTCTATCTGTGAAAGGCATAGATAGAGTAGACAGCTGGTATCTTTCCCAGGGTTGACATGCCTATTGCCAGAGGGTATGCATTGGAGGTGAGTGGGGGTAATTTCAAAGGAGATGTGGAGGGTGCGTGGGGGTGGTGGTAGAGGCAGAAACATTATGGATTTTTAAGTGACTACACTGTTGAGCACAGCTACGTGGAGTGTTGTGGGAGGAAAGCAACATCCATCATCAAGGACCCTCACCACTCAGGACATGCTCTCTTCGTACTGCTGCCATCAGGAGTGAGGTACAGGAACAGTTATTACCCTTGAACCAGAGGGGATAACTTCACTCAACTTCACTTGTCCCATCAGTGAAATGTCCCCACTTTCAAGGTCTCTTATCTTGTTTTTTGATATTTGTTGCTTCTTTATCATTATTATTTCTTTTTTCTTCTTCTTTTGTATTTGCAGTTTGTTGTCTTTTAGCCGCTGTTTGTCTGTCCATCCTGTTGGTGCATTCTTCTTATTGATTCTATTGTGGTTGTTGGGTTTATTGAGAATGCCCACAAGAAAATTAATCTTGCAGTTGTGTATGGTGACGTGTATGTACTTTGATAATAGATGTACTTTGAACTGTGAAAGGGAAGGATATGGACATTGTGTGGGCAGAAGAGATTCTTTTGCTATTTGATTAATTTAATTGGTTTGGCACAACATTTTTGATGCTGTTAGAGAGGTCCAGTGCCATACCTGCCAAAGGGTGGCCTGTCCATAGCAGTTAGTGAATTGATTTATAGCACCTCCCCCAGCATTGGGCTTTAATTCCTGCCACTGTCTGTAAGGAGTTTGTATTAGACCCATAACATATAGGAGCAGAAGTTTCTCCCCATGACTGCATGGGTTTTCTCCGGGAGCCCCGGTTTCCTCTGGGCATGCTATGTTGGTGCCGGAACAGGAAGTGTGGCTACACTTGTGGGCTGCCCAGCACAATCCCCACTTGGTGTACCCGTGACACTGCGTTTGGTGTACCCGTGACACTGCGTTTGGTGTACCCGTGACACTGTGCGTTTGGTGTACCCGTGACACTGCGTTTGGTGTACCCGTGACACTGCGTTTGGTGTACCCGTGACACTGCGTTTGGTGTACCCGTGACACTGTGCGTTTGGTGTACCCGTGACACTGCGTTTGGTGTACCCGTGACACTGCGTTTGGTGTACCCGTGACACTGCGTTTGGTGTACCCGTGACACTGTGCGTTTGGTGTACCCGTGACACTGCGTTTGGTGTACCCGTGACACTGCGTTTGGTGTACCCGTGACACTGTGCGTTTGGTGTACCCGTGACACTGCGTTTGGTGTACCCGTGACACTGCGTTTGGTGTACCCGTGACACTGTGCGTTTGGTGTACCCGTGACACTGCGTTTGGTGTACCCGTGACACTGTGCGTTTGGTGTACCCGTGACACTGCGTTTGGTGTACCCGTGACACTGTATGTTTGGTGTACCCGTGACACTGCGTTTGGTGTACCCGTGACACTGTATGTTTGGTGTACCCGTGACACTGCGTTTGGTGTACCCGTGACACTGTGCGTTTGGTGTACCCGTGACACTGCGTTTGGTGTACCCGTGACACTGCGTTTGGTGTACCTGTGACACTGCGTTTGGTGTACCCGTGACACTGCGTTTGGTGTACCCGTGACACTGCGTTTGGTGTACCCGTGACACTGTGCGTTTGGTGTACCCGTGACACTGCGTTTGGTGTATCCGTGACACTGCGTTTGGTGTACCCGTGACACTGTGCGTTTGGTGTACCCGTGACACTGCGTTTGGTGTACCCGTGACACTGTGCGTTTGGTGTACCCGTGACACTACGTTTGGTGTACCCGTGACACTGTGCGTTTGGTGTACCCGTGACACTGTGCGTTTGGTGTACCCGTGACACTGTATGTTTGGTGTACCCGTGACACTGTGCGTTTGGTGTACCCGTGACACTGTGCGTTTGGTGTACCCGTGACACTGTGCGTTTGGTGTACCTGTGACAAATAAAGCTAATCTTCAAAAATTCTTTAAATTACTTTGGCACATTTTGAGTTGGTGAAATATTCTTTTGAAATGCACGTTTTTTTCCCTCTGGAGCTGGATCGGAACTCACTTGGCCCGGATTCAAACATTTGAGATTGTTTAATGTCATTTCCATTACACAGGTGTAAAGGAGAACGAGATAATTGTTACTACAGATTCGATGCAGCACAAAAACACAGTAAGATAAAGAACACACTAATAATAAAACACAATAAATATAAATATGTGAGATAACTTATAAACATTGATTGTCTGTCCATAAAGTGACGCTAGGCACAGGAGTGTCTGTACATAAGGTGACTGACAGGAAATGATGAAGTAGTGGTGATTGGGGGAGTGGAGTGGAGGGGTGGGTAAGTGGGTGGAGGTGTTGATCAGCCTCACTGCTTGGGGAAAGTAACTGTTTTCTCCTGCACTCTGCAGTGGCTGTCTTCCTGATGACAGCTGCCTCCACTGACTCAGGTCCGGGGGCGGATTCACACTCTCACAACCCAGAATCTGTTCCACCGATGGAGCCAAACATGAAGAGAGGAAGACTACATCTCACACAGCCTGCCTCGCTCTCTCTGCCAAGAGTCAACTCGGTCTCTGAAACTGTGAGCGGCTGGCCATTCAGCTAGTTCCTCAAATGAGTATCTCTCTTCCCAGAATCCAGATAATTATTTCTATGCACTATGCACCTTCACAATAAATGACCAATTATCTCCCCTTTTCCCATCAAAAGTGTCTTCTGTGCCTCTGTCCTCCACTTGTTCCTCCACAACTCTTGTTGGCCACTGTATTAGGTACACCTACACAACTGCTTGTTAATGCAATTGAGACGCAATCTCAATGGCTCTCCACACGGCTTTAGACCACCTAGACAACACAAACACCTACGTCAGGATGCTGTTCATCGACTATCGCTCAGCATTTAATACCATCATTCCCACAACCCTGATTGAGAAGTTGCTGAACCTGGGTCTCTGTACCTCCCTCTGCAATTGGATCCTTGACTTCCTAACCAGAAGACCACAACCTACGCGGATTGGTGATAATATCTCCTCCTCCCTGACGATCAACACTGGCGCTCCTCAGGGGTGTGTGCTTAACCCACTGCTCTACTCTCTATATACACATGACTGTGTTGCTAGGCATAGTTCAAATACCATTTAAAAATTTGCTGATGATACAACCATTGTTGGTAGAATCTCAGATGGTGACAAGAGGGCATACCGGAGTGAGATATGCCAACTAGTGGAGTGGTGTCGCAGCAACAACCTTGCACTCAACGTCAGTAAGATGAAAGAGCTGATTCTGGACTTCAGGAAGGATAAGACGAAGGAACACATACCAATCCTCAGAGGGATCAGAAGTGGAGAGTATGAGCAGCTTCAAGTTCCTGGGTGTCAAGATCTCTGAGGATATAACCTAGTTCTAACATTTCGATGTAGTTATAAAGAAGGCAAGACAGCAGCTACACTTTATAAGGAGTTTGAAGAGATTCGGCATGTCAATAAATACACTCAGAAACGTATATAGTTGTACCATGGAGAGCATTCTGACAGGCTCCAATACTGGTATGGGGGTGGGGGCTACTGCACAGCACTGAAAGAAGCTGCAGAGGGTTGTAAATCTAGTTGCCTCCATCTTGGGTACTAGCCTACAAAGTACCCAGGACATCTTCAGGGAGCAGTGTCTCAGAAAGGCAGCGTCCATTATTAAGGACTTCCAGCACCCAGGGCATGTCATTTTCTCACTGTGACCATCAGGTAGGAGGTACAGAAGCCTAAAGGCACACACTCAGCGATTCAGGAACAGTTTCTTCCCCTCTGCCATCTGATTCCTAAATGGACATTAAACCCTTGGACACTATCTCACTTTTTAAAAAATATACAATTTTTCTGTTTTTGTATGTTTTTAATCTATTCGATATATGTAATTGATTCACTTGTTTATTTATTATTATATTAAAATTTATTTATTTATTATTATTTTTTCTCTGCTATATTATGTATTACATTGAACTGCTGCTGCTAAGTTAACAAATTTCACGTCACATGCCGGTGATAATAAACCTGATTCTGATTCTGATTCTAATGCAAATATCTAATCAGCCAATCATCTGGCAGCAATTCAATGTATAAAAGCATGCAGGCATGGTCAAGAGGTTTAGCTGTTCAGACCAAACACCAGAATGGGGAGAAAATGTGATCTAAGTGACTTGGACTGTGGGATGATTGATTGTTGGTGCCAGACAAGGTGGTTGAATATCTCTGAAACTGCTGACCTCCTGGGATTTTCTAGTGGTTACAGAGAATGCTGTGAAATGTAAACACATCCAGTGAGCTGCATTTCTGTGATCTTAAATACTTTGTTAATGGGAGAGGTCAGAGGAGAATGGCCAGACTGGTTCAAGCTGACAGGAAGGCGACAGTAACTGAAATAACCGCACGTTACAACAGTGTAGTGCAGAAGAGCGTCTCTGAATGCTCAACACTTCGAACCTTGAAGTGGCTGGGCTACAGCAGCAGAAGACCACGAACATACACTCTGCGATCAGTTTATTAGGTACAGAGGGTACTGAAGAAGTGGCCGCCAAGTGTATAAATGTTGGATTTAAAGTTAACAAGCAGCCTGGTGGTTTGAGGTTGAGTTTTGCAGAATTCACTCAGCCTCTCTGGGTGTAACACACACAAAATGCTGGAGGAACTCAGCAGGTCAGCCAGCGTTTATGGAGGGGAATAAACAGTTGCCATTTTGGGCCGAAACCCTTCATCAGGACTGGAAAGGAAAGAGGAAGAAACCAGAGTTAGAGTGTGGGGAGAGGGAAGGAGGACAAATTGGCAGGTGATAGGTGAGACCTGATGAGGGAGATAAAGTAAAGAGGAGCAGGCGTTGGGGTAGTGGGAGACACAGTACGAAGGCTTTGGTTCAACGGGGCTTCGGCGATAAAAGGTTGAGGCCAGGTAGGTCATCTGTTTAAAATAAAGACAGAGAGTATGTGTGTGAGGCTGGTTTTATGTGCTCAGTGTCAGATGTGGGAGGCCCTAGAGACTCCTGGCCTCCCGGATGACCATATCTGCACTGGGTGTGTTGAGCTGCAACACCTGAGGGATTGAGTTGGGGAACTGCAGACGCAGCTCGATGACCTTTGCCTGGTCAGGGAGAGTGAGGAGCTGATAGAGAGGAGCTATAGGCAGGTGGTCACCCCGGGACCACAGGAGACAGAGAAGTGGATAACAGTCAGGAGACGGAAGGGCAAGAAGCAGGTACTAGAGACCCCTGTGGCTGTACCCCTTGACAGTAAGTATTCCTGCTTGAGTACTGTTGGGGAAGATGGCCTACCTGGAGGAAGCGACAGTGGCCGTGCCTCTGGCACAGTATCCAGCCCTGTAGCTCAGAAGGGTAGGGAAAGGAAGAGGAAGGTAGTAGTAATAGGGGACTTGATAGTTAGGGTGTCAGACAGGCGATTCTGTGGACACGATCGGGAGACCCGGATGGTAGTTTGCCTCCGTGGTGCCAGGGTTCAGGATGTTACTGATCACGTCCAAGATATCCTGAAGTGGGAAGGGGAACAGCCAGAGGTCGTGGTACATATTGGTACCAACAACATAGTTAGGAAAAGGGAAGAGGTCCTGAAAAAAGACTACAGGGTGTTAGGAAAGAACTTGAGAAGCAGGACCTCGAAGGTAGTAATCTCGGGATTACTGCCTGTGCCACGCGACAGTGAGAATAGGAATAGAATGAGGTGGAGGATAAATGCGTGGCTGAGGGATTGGAGCAGGGGGCAGGGATTCAGATTTCTGGATCATTGGGACCTCTTTTGGGGTGGGTGTGACCTGTACAAAAAGGACGGGTTGCACTTGAATGCCAGATGGACCAATATCCTGGTGGGGAGGTTTGCTAAGGCTATTGGTTAGAGTTTAAACTAGAATTGCAGGGGGGTGGGAACCAAACTGAAGTGATGGAGGAAAGGGAGGTTGGCTAACAAATAGAGAAGGTTTGGAGACAGTGTGAAAGGGAGGATAGGCAGGTGATAGAGAAGGGATGCACTCAGACTGATGGTTTGAGATGTGTCTATTTTAATGCGAGGAGTATCATGAATAAAGTGGATGAGCTTAGAGTGTGGATCAGCACTTGGAGCTATGATGTTGTGGCCATTACAGAGAATTGGATGGCACATGGACGGGAATGGTTACTTTGAGTGCCAGGGTTTAGATGTTTCAGAAAGGACAGGGAGGGAGACAAAAGAGGTGGGGGCGTGGCCTGTTGATCAGAGATAGTGTCATGGCTGCAGAAAAAGAGGAAGTCATGGAGGGGTTGTCTATGGAGTCTCTGTGGGTGGAAATTAGGAATAGAAAGGGGTCAATAACTCTACTGGGTGTTTTTTTATAGACAACCCAATAGTAACAGGGACATTGAGGAGCAGATAGGGAGACAGATTCTGGAAAGGTGTAATAATACAAGGTTGTTGTGGTGGGAGATTTTAATTTCCCAAATATTGATTGGCATCTCTAGAGTGAGGGGTTTAGATGGGGTGGAGTTTGTTAGGTGTGTTCAGGAAGGTTTCTTGACACAATATGTAGATAAGCTTACAAGAGGAGAGGCTATACTTGATCTGGTATTCAGCAATGAATTTGGTCAGGTGTCAGGTCTCTCAATGGGAGAGCATTTTGGAGATAGTGATCACAATTCTATCTCCTTTACTATAGCATTGGAGAGGGATAGGAACAGACAGGTTAGGGAAATGTTTAATTGGAGTAAGGGGAAATACGAGGCTATCAGGCAGGAACTTGCAAGCATAAATTGGAAACAGATGCTCTCAGGGAAATGTGTGGAAGAAATGTGGCAAATGTTCAGGGGATATTTGCGTGGGGTTCTGCACAGGTACATTCCAATGAGACATGGAAAGGATGGTAGGGCACAAGATCCGTGATGTACAAAGGCTGTTGTAAATCTAGTCAAGAAGAAACGAGCTTACGAGCTCTTTTCTCTCCCTCTCCCTAATAAGGGAATGAGAGTGGAGACAACAAACAACTCGCTGATTTATGGTGATAAAACTCTGTTGCATTGCTTTTTCTGAGCTCTGCGCCCAAAGAACTCGGGTCTCTGGGCGCACAGCCAGCTCGCTGCTTTCGATCTTCCGTGTACTCCCACGATACATCAGGCGGCGGCACCAACCTCGAATCCGCCCCCCACCAGAGCCGTGAAATCCGCCACCCTGAAGGCACCCGAGTCTTCCAGGCCGCGTTCTTGGCCTATCGAAAAGCGGCCGGTCGTGAGGCCCTGAGAGCGGGTCCCATTTCTGCAAAAAACTGAAGTAACATGTAACTCCAGGTCAGGGTCTTCAACAGAACCTTGAAAAAGAAAAAAAGAGATATTAAAGACAGAAATAGAGCTGTTTCACAAGATGCAAGCAAAGGAGTCGCCATTAGGCGTCATTGTCTTAAGCTCTGCCCTCTTAAACATTGAAATCAAAATCCCATCCACCACTTGTGCTGGTAGCTCATTCCACACTCTCACCACATACAACAAAATATTACCATAAATAAATGAATACAATATAATTCAAAATGCACACAGCACAGTATAGGTGAACAGTGAAGAAATTAATTGGTCACCATTGGGCAGTACAGGCTCGTTGGGGTGGAAGGACCTGTTACTGTTCTGTATATCTAAATAAAGTAAAATCAAATTTCATCCTACGATGGACAGTCGTCATGGCAGTTGATGATAGTTGGGCTGTGAGGGATGTGTATGAAACTAGACGTTTATCTTTTAAATGGTTGTCACCCTGCCTGAGAAATCTATTGCAGTTGCTTCATTGTCCCTAGGTCCAAATCCTGAAATTCCAAGGAATAAAGGTGTAGACTATTTTCTAAGTGGAACCCCAGAAAATTCAAAAATCAGCGGGGCAAAGGGACTTGGGAGTCCTTGTGCAGGATTCTCTAAAGGTAGGTTGAGTTGGTGGTGGGGAAGGCAAATGTGATATCAGCATTCACTTCGAGAGGACAAGAATATTCAGATTCAGATTCAGTTTATTGTCATTTATAAACCACAAATACAATGCAGTTAAAAAATGAGACAATGTTCTCTAGAATGATATCACGAAAAAGCACAAAACAGACCACACACGAAAAACCACATAACGTTTGGTAATCCTCAATCCAGAGTCTGGAGAGGCTGCTGTGTATTGATATCATGCTACCGTCTTAGCATGTTCCCCGGAAGGAACTACAAACCCATCAGACAAACCTAAAGCTACAAGACCTGCACAAAACCACATAGTTACATATAGTCATAGTTAACATATAGTTTCAACAGTGCAGACAATACCATAATTGATAAAAGACTAACTGACAAAGACCACATAATTATAACACATAGTTTCAACAGTGCAAAGCAATACCGTAATCTGATAAAGAGCAGTCCATGGCACGGTTTAAAAGAAAGTCTCAAAGTCCCGACAGCCCATCATCTCACGCAGACGGTAGAAGGAAGAAAAACTCTTCCTGCCATGAACCTCCAGTGCCGCAGCCTGGCCGATACAGCACTTTGGGCTCCGACCACAGCCAACTCCAAGTCTGTCTAAAAACTTTGAGCCTCCGACCAGCCCTCCGACACCGAGCACCATCTCTGCCGAGCGCTTCGACCCCGGCACCGGCCGCCAAGCAACAGGCAAAGCCGAGGATTCGGGGCCTTCCTCCCGGAGATTTTTCCGATCGCACAGTAGCAGAGGCAGCAAAACAGGCATTTCAGAAGTTTCACCAGATGTTCCTCCGTGCTTCACACATCCGTCTCCATCAAATCAGGATTGTACACGGCATCCTACTTGACAGATTACAGATATTCATTCCAAAGTGGCCGCTGCGTGCTGCGTCGTGCCGCCATCTTGCATCGCTTCCGATTCAGATTCAGAATATAAAGGAAAGGATGTGGTGCTGAGGCTTTATAAAGCATTGGCCAGAATGCACTTGGGGTATTGTGAGCAGTTTTGGGCCCCTTGCCTAAGAAAAGATGTGCTGGCATTGGAGAGGGTCCAGAGGAGGTTCATGAAAATGATTCTGGTATTGAAAGTCTTGTCATATGAGGAGTGTATAGCTCTGTGCCTATACTCAGTAGAGTTTAGAAGAATGAGGGGAATCTCATTGAAACCCATGGAATAGTGAAAGGCCTAGATTGAGTTAATGTGGAAAGAATGTTTCTCGTAGTGGGTGAGTGTAGGACCAGAGGGCAACAGCCTCAGAAAGAGGAATGTCCATTTAGAAGAGATGATCAATGCTTTATAAAGCCTCAGCATCGTGTCCTTTCCTTTATATTCTCATCCTCTCGAAATGATGAGGAGGAATTTCCTCAAACAGTGGGTGGTGAATCTGTGGAATATTTTGCTTCTGTATTTACTCGGGAGATGGACACAGAGTCGATTTGATGTGAGGCAAAGCAGCTGTGAGGTTGTGGACCCTATATAGGTTGCAGTCTTGAGGCAAATTAGGGTGGATAAATCCCCAGGGCCTGACGATGTGTTCCTTTGGATTCTGTAGGAGGCTAGTGAAGAAATTTTAGGAGCCCTGGCAGAGATATTTAAAACATCCTTAGGCATGGGCAAGTTGCCAGAGGATTGGAGGGTAGCTGATGTGTTCAGTTGTTTAAGAAAGACTCTAAAAATAAGCAGGAAATTATAGTCCAGTCAGCCTGACATCGGTACTGTGAAAGTTACTGGAAGGTATTCTAAGAGAAGAGATATATAAGTATTGGAATAGACAGGGACTGATTAGGGATAGTCAGCATGGTTTTGTGTGTAGGGAGCTGTGTTTAGCCAATCTTGTACAGTTTTTTGAGGAAGTTGCCAGGAATGTTGATGAAGGCAACATGGTGGATATTGTCTACAGTCATTTGATAAGGTCGCACATCGGAGGTTTTTCGAGGAAGTTCAGTCGTTGAGCGTTCAAGATGAGGTCATAAATTAGGTTAGACATTGGCTTCGTGGCAGAAGCCAGACAGTGGCATAGATGGTCAGTTGTTTATCATCTGTATCAATGATCTGGATGATAATGTGCGAATCTAGATCAGCAACTTTGCGGATGACACCAAGACTGGGGATGTAATGGACAGTGAGCAAACTATCAGAACTGGTAGCAGGATCTGGACCAAGTCAAGTTTATTGTTAAGCACAGTCGTACACATAACACTATAACTCATGAAGGTAAGGATAAAATCTACAGATGAATCGCACATGAATAACAAACTAAAGTGCATTAATATTAAATATTGTAAGTTATGGAACAGATTTGAATACAACGTGGCCGGGAGTTCAGAAGCCTAATAGCCTGGGTAAAGAAACTGTTTCTCATCCTGACCATTCTTGTTTTTATGCGTTGGAGCCTCCTGCCTGATGGTAGAAAGTCAAAGAGGATGCTGGATGGATGGGTGGGATCCTTATTAATACCAAGGGCTCTGTGTACGCAGCGCTCCTGATAAATGTCTCTGATGGATGGTAGGGAGACCCCTATGATCCTCTCAGCTGTTCTCACAGTCCTATGTAGCGATTGCTGGTCCAATTTTCAACTGCTTCCATACCAGATGGAGATCAGTTGGAAAAATGGGCTGAAAAAAATGGCAGCTGGAATTTAATGGAGACGTGCAATGTTTTGCATTTCAGTTGTGGATGTGGCGTCAATTTCAAAATTTAAGAGAAATTTGGATAGATACGTGCATGGGAGGGGTATGGAAGGCTATGGTCCAGGTGTAGGTGGATAGGACTAGGCAAAATAATGGTTCAGCACAGACCAGATGGGTTGAAGGGCCTTCTGAACTGTTGTGTCCTATAACTCTAATAAAGTCCTAACCTAATAAAGTTCCCCGTTTCCTGATAACTCAGTTATACCTCAGTTTACTTCAATATACACAACTAAACAACTACTTTCTTTACTTGAGAGAAGAACCACGACTGATAAACCCATCTACCTGGAGTGACTTTTTTCAGGCACTACACCATTTTGGAGAGGGAGGGGGAGCAGCCAGTTGTCCTGGTACATATTGGTACCAATGCCATTGGAAGGAAAAGCAATGAGGTCCTGAAAAGAGAATTTAGAGAGCTAGGTGGAAAGCTGAGGTGCAGGACCTCCTGGGTAGTAATTTCTGGATTGCTGCCTGTGCCACGCACCAGGAGATTTGGCAGATTAATATGTGGCTGAGAAGCTGGTGCAGGGGGAAGGGGTTCATGTTCTTGGATCATTGGCATCTCTTCCGGGGGAGGCATCACCTGTAAAAAGTGATAGGTTGCACCTGAACCTGAGGGGAACCAATATTCTTGCGGGCAGGTTTTTTTAGAGCTGTTGGAGAGGGTTTTAACTAATTTGGCAGGGGGAGTGGGAACCAAAGTGAAGGGACTCAGGATAGGACAGATGATGAAAAAAAACATGGAATTGTGGCTGAAGGATGGT
The DNA here is from genome assembly GCF_048418815.1 of Hemitrygon akajei. Taxonomy (NCBI): domain Eukaryota; kingdom Metazoa; phylum Chordata; class Chondrichthyes; order Myliobatiformes; family Dasyatidae; genus Hemitrygon; species Hemitrygon akajei. The sequence goes on along the minus strand of NC_133135.1, from coordinate 3,634,593 downwards.
TGTAGTTGGGAGCTGAATGTCCAAGGTTACATGTTATATCTGAGGGATAGGGAGGGAGGCAGAGGGGGTGGGGTGGCTCTACTGGTAAAGAATGGCATCAAATCAATAGAAAGGTGTGATACAGGATCTGAAAGTGTTGAATCCTTGTGGGTTGAGTTCAGAAACTGCAAGGGTAAAAGGACCCTGTTGGCAGTTATATACAGACCTCCCAATAGTAGCTGGAATGTGGACCACAGATTACAACAGGAAATAGAAAAGTTGTGTCTAAAGGACAATGTTATGGTAGTCATGGGAAATTTCAACATTCAGGTTGAGTGGAAAAATCAGGTTGGTAATGGATCTCAGGAGAGTGAGTTTGTTGAATGCCTATGAGGTGGCTTTTTAGAGCAGTTTGTCATTCAGCCTACTAGGGGATCAGCTATACTGGATTTGGTGTTAAGTAATGAACCGGAGGTGATTAGGGAGCTTAAGGTAAAAGATCTTCAGGAAGCAGTGATCACAATATGATTGAGTTCAGCTTGAAATTTGATAGGGAGAAAGTAAAGTCTGATGTAGCAGTATTTCAGTGGAGTAAAGGAAATTACAGTGGTATGAGAGAGGAATTCGCCAAAGTAAACTGGAAGGAGCTGCTGGCAGGGATGACAGCAGAGCAGTAGCGGCGTGAGTTTCTGGGGAAAATGAGGAAAGTGCAGCATAAATATATTCCAAAAACCAAGAAATACTCTAATGGCAAAATAGTGCAACCGTGGCTGAAGTCAAAGGGAAAGAGAGGGCATACAACAAAGCAAAAATTAGTGGGAAGATAGAAGATTGGGAAGCTTTTAAAAATCTACAGAGAGGCTTTATAAGGCACTGGTGAGGCCTCACTATATTGTGAACAATTGTGGGCTCATCGTCTAAGAAAAGATGTGTTGGCATTGGAAAGGGTTCAGGGGAGGTTCACAAGTATGATTCTGGGAATGAGAGCGATATTATATGAGGAATGTTTGATGGCTCTGGACCTGTACTCACTGGAATTTAGAAGGATGTTGAAAGGCCTAGACAGAGCAGGTATGGAAAGGATGTTTATCATGGTGGGGGAGCCCTGGACAAGAGGGCGCTGCCTCAGGATAGAGGGGTGTCTATTTAAAATAGAGATGTGGAGAAATTTCTTCAGCTAGAAGGTGAATTGTTGGAATTTGTTACCACAGGCAGCTGTGGAGGCCAGGATGTTGGGTGTATTTAAGACAGCGATTTTCCACAGCATCAAAGGTTACGGGGAGAAGGCCAGGGAGTGGGGCTGAGGAGGGGAAAAAGGATCAGTCATGATGGAATGGCGGAGCAGACTCGATGGGCCAAATGGTCTAATTCTGCTCCTATGTCTAATGGTCACCCATCGTTGCCTTTCTCCTGTCAGTAGAAACGGTTCTGCCAGTCTTTGTAGCCAAGTTGAATGTGGAAGGCGGGGGCTGAGCTTGGTCATCAGAGGCTATTTGAGAAAGGGGGAGCCTGATGCATGGGTAATGTTATGTGGTGGGCAACAATGAATATAGAATTGAGTCAGGTTTTATAAACAAACATTTATTAAACTCTGCTCAACAAAAATGAAAACAGAAAACAAAAGTGAAAAGTAAACAAACGACTAACTTAACAGGAAGTTAACTGCTATTACGGCAATTTAACAAACAGCCAAACTCTGGAATAGTTCTTAAAGTGATAAATTCAAACACAGTCTTAAAGTGGTAAATTCAAAAGTCCAAGTGATTTATGCAGTCAGTAAGGAGAGACTTCCCTGAAACCGATTTCTTCGAAGGTGTGATGTTACTGCTGATCCCAGCCGAGAGATGCCTTGTCCAAAGGATTCATGGCGAAGGAAATAAAGTGGCTTAAAGGAACTGACCTTTTTGCTGGAGGGTGAACACTGCACAAACCTTCCTGATCTTGCAGGGGTTATCGCAGATGCAGACCACTATTCCTGAACGAAGATTCAATAAGGTCGATCCTTTACAAAACTGCTGAACGACACCAACTTCACTCAATCCTTCGGGTTCCCGTACTTTGATAAAGTCTTCACTCTCCAATACTAGACTGTGGAGGTAAAACAAGATGCACCAAACCAGAACTGGCAGCGATTGGGGAAACTGCCGGCACAACGGTTTGGCACCTTACAATAGAAAGTGAAAACTCCTCTTTAAAGCGAAACTGCATCATGAGATGAATACACAGCAAAACTAACTAACAAACTAACCGTGTGACAACAGGGGTTTCCCCTTATATACCTGTCGGAACGTACCATCACGTGACCTCACACTGCCGGGAAAATTGCATCATGTGACCTCACTGGGGGAAAATTATATCATCTCATCATCACAAGACAATTACATCATGCTCACAAGATACTCAATTACGTCATGGTCGTAAGACAGTCACAAGATACCCATGGGGTATGTAACACCCCCTCCAAAAAGGGAAAATTTTGGTCTGTTATGAGCAAAATTTTTACAACTATTTACACAAAAAAATACAAATGTATAAAATGTACAACATATGCAATATACACAGTATTATCATACAGCACCTTACAAACTAATATACAGTAGGAGTGCTACAAATGTTAAAATACCACTCAGTAAAAAAAATTACATTGTACATTCAATATCTAGATAGGCAGTCAACAATCACATTATCTTTGACTTTAATATGAGTTATCAAAATATTGTACTCCTGTAACATCAAACTCTTAATTCAGTAACCTATTTTTGTTTTTCATTTTATTCTAAAACTCTTAATGGATTATGATAAACTATGAGTGGTTTCTGAGTTGTACCAACATACACATCAAAATGTTGTAAAGCCAAAACAAGAGGTAATAATTCCTTTACTATGGTTGAATAATTTCTTTGATGTTCATTAAATTGCTTAGAAAAGTAAGCTACTGGATGATCAACCTTGTCACCTTCATTCCTATGAAGTAACACTGCTCCTGCAGCCTCATCATTAGCATCTACAGCTAATGAAAATGGTTTTTCAAGGTCAGGTGACCTGAGCACAGGTTGATGACATAGCATAGTTTTCGATTTCTTAAATGTCTCCTGACAAAGTACTGTCCACACAAACTTTTCATTTTTCTTCAAGAGGTTAGTTAATGGAAGGGCAATGTCAGCACAATTCTTACAAAATTTTCGGTAATATCCTACCATTCCCAAGAGTCTTCTGAGAGTCTTTTTACCAGTTGGAGTGGGTACCTCTGAAATTGCTTGAACCTTTGCCTGAACAGCTAATTTACCTTGACCCACAACATAACCAAGGAAGGTCACAGTGGCATGAACAAATTCACTTTTAGCTAAGTTAATAGTTAAGTTAGCTTTTGAAAGCCTTTCAAATAGTTTCTCCACTGCAGTAATATGTGCTTCCCAAGTATCATTTCCTGTAACTAAATCATCGATGTAACTATGTATCTTTTAACCCATGAATCACAGAATTAATCATCCGCTGGAAAGTACCTGGGGCATTTTTCATCCCAAAAGGAAGAACATTATATTCATATAACCCAGATGGGGTTACAAATGCAGAAATCTCTCTACCTCTATCCGTAAATGGAACACACCAATACCCTTTCAATAAATCAATCTTTGTAAGGAACTTTGCTTTTCCAACTTTGTCCACTCAATCATCCACCCTAGGGATTGGATACGCATCAGTTTTTGTTACAGCATTCACCTTCCTGTAATCAGTACAAAACCGAATATTACCGTCTGACTTAAAGCACCATAACACAAGGTGAACTCCAATTCGAATTAGAAGGTTCAATAATATTATTCTCTAACATATACTTAATTCCTTGTTCAGCAAGTTCACATTTTTCCATGTTCATCTGATATGGATGTTGCTTTATGGGTTTGGTATCTCCAACATCTACATCATGTGAAGCTACTGTGGTTATTTTAGGAATGCCTGGAAATAAATCCCTATATTTCAAAAGTAACTGCTTCATTTGCCACCATTGCTCTGGCTGTAAATGAGCTAATTTCTTATTAATATTTTCCAGAATTGATGAGTTTGGTAATCTGACAGAAATAATGTTGGGTTTAAAATGAGGTTCAGATGAATCAGTCATTAAGTTCCCAGTGGGATCAGACTCATTATTATTAACCACAGCAGTCATAGTAGCGCACTGTTTCTAATAATATGGTTTTATCATATTTATATGACAAAACTGTGTTGGCCTTCTTTGATCTGGTATTTTTATCACATAATCTACATCAAGTTTAGATATAATCTCATAAGGGCCATGAAATTTAGTTTGTAATGGGTTTGTTTGCACCAGGAAAAAAAAACCAACACCTTATCTCCAGGCTTAAATGACCTCATTCTAGCTTCCTTTTCATACCAGGTTTTCATTTTCTCCTGAGCCGATTTTAAATTTTCCCTGGCTAAGCTACAAGCTTTATGCAATCTTTCCTTAAGTTTCAAAACATAATCCAGCAAATTAGTATGTACCTTTTTATTAATCCACTGTTCTTTTAGTAAGGCCAAAGGTCCTCTAACTCTATGCCCAAACACAAGTTCAAAAGGACTAAAACCGAAGGATTCCTGCACTGATTCCCGTACTGCAAATAAAAGTAAATATACACCCTCATCCCAGTCCTTTTCATTTTCCACACAATATGTCCTAATCATGCTTTTGAGGGTAGAATGGAACCTCTCCAAGGCTCCTTGTGATTCTGGATGGTATGCAGACGAGGTAATCTGTTTGGCTCCCAGTTTATAAACTATCTGCTGGAACAATTCAGAAATAAAATTACTACCTTGATCAGATTGTATTTCCTTAGGCAACCCAAAATAAGTGAAGAATTTTATAAGAGCTTTTATTACAGTTTTAGCCGTTATATTCCTGAGTGGTATTGCCTCTGGAAACCTAGACACTGTGCACATGATGGTCAGCAAATATTGATGGCCAGTTTTAGTTTTTGGCAATAGGCCTACACAATCTACAATAGTTTTAGAAAACGGTTCACCAAATGCAGGAATAGATTACAGTGGGGCCACTGGAGTAACTTGATTAGGTTTACCCACAATTTGCCAAGTATGACAAGTTCGGCAAAATGTCGCTACATTTTTTCTTAAACTAGGCCAGTAACAATATTTAAAAACCTTCTTCACAGTTTTCTTCACACCTTGATGACCACCCAAGGGCATACTATGAGCCAAAGTTAAAATCTCATTCTGATAAACTTTAGGAACCACTACCTGGTGAACAACTTTCCATTCCTCACTTGCAAGAATTGTAGGTGATCTCCACTTTCTCATTAACACTCCATTCTTAAAATAATATCCTACTGGCACCTTCTCAATTTCACTATCTGGGAGAGCATGTTCTTTTAATTTGATATTCTCAGGGTCTCTGCTGTGCTATCATCTCCTTCCGAGATAGAGACCAATCTTCATGATCAGACTTACTACAAGAGTTTTGATCAAACAATGAAGATAAGAAAGTTTCTGACACATCCTCAAAATTCAAATCCCGAGATGAACGGTTATGGGTAGCAGACCCATCCTGCTTAGATCCATCCTCCTCATCCATCTTTTTGGCCATAGCTTGGGTTACAACACAGGAGGAATCCATGTTAGAACCTATCTTTGGTTCATCAGAGCTGGGCTCAATCATCAAATGCACTTCAGGAAAAACTTGTCCATCTGCTAAGTCATTCTTTAACAATAGAGAAACATCATTCACGGGTAAACTGGGTTGTAGTCCTATTTTAACAGGTCCTGTAACTAACCCTGACCTTAAATTTACTCTATGCAAATGTACAGGCATAAGGGCACTCCCAACACCTCGTATATAGTTTACCTCACCAGTGTCAGACTCATCACTAAACTTTAGAATATTGTCTAACATAAGTGACTGAGAAGCTCCAGTATCCCTAAGGATTTTTATTGGCACCGGAGTGGATCTCTCTTTCAAGGCTACAAATCCTTCGGTTATAAAATGACCATATCCATTCTTAACTTGGTCAGACTCTGCCAAAGCTTCATTTGTATTCCTAGAACTCTGTAGATTTACAGGTGTTTCAGTATGTTGCACACAAGCATCTGGGACTGCCTCCTTCTCCTTCAATCGGAAACAGTTAGCTATTACATGACCAGGTTTCTTACAATAATTACAAATAGGACCTAAATGTCTTTCCTTCACTTGTTTCCCTTCATCCTTACCTTTCTCACTAACTTCTGGTTTAATTTTTGGTTTACCTTAACTCTCTGTGCTATTTTTCCTTTTAAAAGTTCTACCCGGAGGAAATTTACTCTTATGGATTAAAGCATACTCATCTGCTAATTTAGCAGACTCTTGCAACGTAGCAGTGTCCCTCTCATTTAAGTGTGTTCTTACGTCAACAGGGATGCACCTTTTAAATTCCTCCATTAAAATCAACTCTTTTAAGTTATCATACTCCCCATCCACATTTTTAGAGGAAACCCATCACTCTAAACATACAGATTTATCGTAGGCAAATTCCATGTAAGTTTTGTCCACAGATTTCTTCAAATTTTTGAATCTTTCTCTATTTGCTTCTGGAGCCAGTTCATACGCTTTCAGTATATGCTGCTTCCCAATATCATAATCAAGTGCTTGCTCAGCAGTTAAAGTGGTATTAGCTTGTTGTGCTTTACCTTTAATTACACTTTGTAACAGCGACGGCCATTTATCTTTCTTGAAATCAGAGCAACAGTTTCAAAATGCTTGAAATATTTATCTACTTCTGCCTCATTAAATGGAGGAGCCAATTTAATTTCATGACTAAGAACAAATGGTTTCTTAGAACCAGACGCCTGATTCTTAGACCTTAACTTCGCTATTGCTAGCTCAAATTCCCTCTTTTTATCTGCATCTCTAGCTTCAAATTCCCGTTGCTTATTTGCTTCTCTTTCGGCCACCTCCGCCTTAAATAATTCTAACATTATTTGTTCCTTTTGTAACTGCATCTGTATTTTACTTAGGGAAACTTATCTAACACTTCTTCATCAAAATTACCCGGCGCTATATAGTGTAGATAGTATATATAGCCTTCGCTAATACCTCCGGGTCTGGCGATGCCAGAAAGTCATCCAGATTCATTGCTGCCGAATACCACCCACAGACCAATCAACCAAAAGAATCGGGTATTTCTCTTTTCCAAATCAGATTGATAACTAATCAAGCACTTAAGCTCAAAATTGGAACAAATCGCAGACGAGCCCCCGATTTCTGTTACGTGGTGGGCAACAATGAATATTGAATTGAAACAGGTTTTATAAACAAACAAACATTTGTTAAACTCTGCTCAACAAATGTGAAAAGTAAACAAATGACTAACTTAACTGGAAGTTAACTGCTATATGGCAATTTAACTAACAACCAAACTCTGGAATAGTTCTTAAAGTGGTATATTCAAACACAGTCTTAAAATGGTAAGTTTGAACACAGTCTTAAATTGGTAAATGTGAAAGTCCAAGTGATTTATGCAGTCAGTAAGGAGAGACTTCCCTGAAACTGATTTCTTTGAAGGTGTGATGTTATTGCTGATCCCAGCTGAGAGATGCCTTGTCCAAAGGATTCACGATGAAGGAAATAAAACGGCTTAAAGGAACTGACCTTTTTGCTGGAGGGTGAACACTGCACAAACCTTCCTGATCTTGCAGGGGTTATCTCAGATGCAAGACACTATTCCTGAACGAAGATTCAATAAGGTCGATCCTTTACAAAACTGCTGAACGACACCAACTTCACTCAATCCTTCGGGTTCCCGTACTTTGATAAAGTCTTCACTCTCCAATACTAGACTGTGGAGGTAAAACAAGATGCACCAAACCAGAACTGGCAGCGATTGGGGAAACTGCCGGCACAACGGTTTGGCACCTTACAATAGAAAGTGGAAAACTCCTCTTTAAAGCGAAACTGCATCATGAGATGAATACACAGCAAAACTAACTAACAAACTAACCGTGTGACAACAGGGGTTTCCCCTTAAATACCTGTTGGAACATGCCATCATGTGACCTCACACTGGCAGGAAAATTACATCACTGCACCATCACAAGCCAATTACATCATGCTCACAAGATACTCAATTACATCATGGTCGTAAGACAGTCACAAGATACCCACGAGATACGTAACAGTAACAACTTGCTCTCCATAGTGTACTGTCATGGCTTGCATTTTAGACAGTAGGACATAACATTCATGGTTGGCCCTGACCTATGGGGGGCGTAAAATAGATCATAACTATCAGTAGTATGCCTTTGATATTAAAATTAACTAATAATCTAAGTTAAATTTTAAATTCCCTGCCGTTTCTTTGGGTTCATCATGGAGAGGAGGAGCCTGCTGCATAGGCAACAGCCTGCTCTCCGTGTAATTCTGCTGTGTGTTGCTCGCTGGCTTGTGTTTTGATGACATAGACAGCGAGTGTGCAGCATCCAATTGACCCCGATTTGAGAGAACAAAATCTCGACAAGCCCTCTGACTGTGCCACTGAATGGTGAAGGAGGGGATTACACTTCCACTCTGCGTGCCTCTCAGTCATCGGAACATGCCATTGAACTTCCAAGTGGAGAGCCTTCAGCAGGTAATCTGTGGGCTGACCTCCAACACACGTCTGTGCGACAAGGACACCAGCTCTGTCACCTGGAAGCAATCCACTTTGGAAGATTGAACTCGAAGACAGAGTACAGGGTTAATGGCAGGATTCTTGGCAGTGTGGAGGTACTGAGGGATTTTGGGGTCCACATCCATAGATTTCTCAAAGTTACGACACAAGATCATTGGCTTGTTAAGATGTGCTGGCCTTCATTAGTCGGAGATAGAGTTCAAGAGCCATGAGGAGTGCTGTAGCTCTATGAAACCCAGGTTAGAGACTACTGGCAATATTGTGTTCAATTCTGATCACGTCACTATGGGAAGGATGCAGAAGCTTTAGAGAGGGTTCAGAGGAGATTTACTGGAAACCTGCACTGGATTAACGGGCATGTCAAATGAGGTTAGGTTGAACGAGGCAGAGCTTTTCTCTTTGGAGTAAAGAGCGATGAGACGGTGTACAAGATGACAAGAAGGAAAGATTGAATGGGCAGCCACAGGCTTTTTCCCAGGGCAGAAATGGCTAAGATGAGGGGCATAATTTTATGATGATTGCTGGAAGGTATGGGTGGGGGGGGCTGTCAAAGGTAGTTTTTCCCCCCTCGTTGTAAATGTGCGGATTGTGTTGCCCGAGGTGGTGGTTGAAACAGATATATTAGGGACATTTAAGAGATTGTGAGATAGACAAATGGATGATAGTGTTGTGTACTGTAGGAGAGACTGGTTAGATTGATCTTGGATTAGGTTAAATTGTGGGCCAAAGGGCCTGTTTCTGTGTTTTTCTATGTTCTTACAAGCCAGAACACAGGGAGATGCACAATCCATCCGTCACTGCTGTTGTGGAATCACAGGGGCCTTCTGAGGGATCCTATCACCTCACTGGAATGATACCACTCCGATGACAGTACAGCACTCCCTCGGTATCACCTCACAGTCACCAGGATGTTGCCTGGAGTAGAGGGCACGTGTAAAGCAAGAGGTTGGACAAACTTGGGTTTGTTTTCTCAGGACCTTTGGAGGCTGAGGGGAGACCTGAGAGAATTTTATAAAATTATGTGAGGCATAAGTAGTATGGATGGAAGCGTCGGCTTCTAGTGGGCAGACATTTAACGGGAGAGGGGAATGTTGAAAGGATGTGTGTGTATGTGTGCGTGCGTTTTACAGAGTGCCTGGAATGTGTTGCAGGGATGGGGATACGATAGAGATATTTACAGTACCTGTATTCAGTACTACAATCAATTGAAACTCCTTGATTCCACATGGTGATCTCCATTGAATTAATTATGTGACTTCAAAAACCAATTGGCTGCCCCAGTGATGATTTGGTGTGTCATATCAGAGGAGGGGGTGTTTACTTATGCAATCAATTACTTTGTGTTTTATATTTGTAATTAATTTAGATCTCTTCGTAGAGATCTGTTTTCACTTTGACACTCTTTGTCTGTTGATCAGTGTCTTAAAAAGTGATATTAAACCCACTGCGATCTAATGTTGTAAAACAATAAAACATGAAAACTTCCAAGGGGAGAGTGAATACTTTTTATAGGCACTGTATGTGTTTGTCAGACAAACTAATGGGTGTACAGGGAATGTAAGGATATGGATCATGTGCAGGTAGAAGAAATTTAGCATAATTTAACATCTTGTTCAGTAGAAGCATTGTGGGCTGAAGGGCCTGTACTGTTCTGTGTTCCATCAATGCCCCTCCCAAAGTGTGACCCTTCCTCAGGATAACCCCACCCACAGTGTGACCCTCCCTCAGTACCTCCCTCCCACAGTGTGACCCTTCCTCAGGATAACCCCTCCCAGTGTGATCCTGAGTCAGGATAACCCCTCCCAAAGTGTGACCCTCCCTCAGTACCTCCCTCCCACAGTGTGACCCTCCCTCAGTACCACCCCTCCCACAGTGTGACCCTCCCTCAGTACCTCCCTCCCACAGTGTGACCCTCCCTCAGTACCTCCCTCCCAAAGTGTGACCCTCCCTCAGTACCACCCCTCCCACAGTGTGACCCTCCCTCGGTACCTCCCACCCACAGTGTGACCCTCCCTCAGTACCTCCCTCCCACAGTGTGACCCTCCCTCAGTATAACCCCTCCCAAAGTGTAACCCCACATCAGTATAACCCCACCCACTGTGTGACCCTTCCTCAGGATAACCCCTCCCACAGTATGACCCTCCCTTAGTATAACCCCACCCACAATGTGACCCTTCCTCAGTACCACCCCTCCCACAGTGTGACCCTTCCTCAGGATAACCCCACCCACAATGTGACCCTTCCTCAGGATAACCCCTCCCACAGTATGACCCTCCCTTAGTATAACCCCACCCACAATGTGACCCTTCCTCAGGATAACCCCTCCCACAGTGTGACCCTCCCTCAGTGCCACCCCTCCCACAGTGTGACCCTTCCTCAGGATAACCCCACCCACAATGTGACCCTTCCTCAGGATAACCCCTCCCACAGTATGACCCTCCCTTAGTATAACCCCACCCACAATGTGACCCTTCCTCAGGATAACCCCTCCCACAGTGTGACCCTCCCTCAGTACCACCCCTCCCACAGTGTGACCCTTCCTCAGGATAACCCCACCCACAATGTGACCCTTCCTCAGGATAACCCCTCCCACAGTATGACCCTCCCTTAGTATAACCCCACCCACAATGTGACCCTTCCTCAGGATAACCCCTCCCACAGTGTGACCCTTCCTCAGTATAACCCCACCTCAGGATAACCCCACCCACAGTGTGACCCTTCCTCAGTATAACCCCTCCCACAGTGTGACCCTCCCTCAGTATAACCCCACCTCAGGATAACCCCACCCACAGTGTGACCCTTCCTCAGTACCACCCCTCCCACAGTGACCCCCCCCCCCCTCAGTACTGGCTCTCGTATAGGGTAAGCATTAGAGGATTGAGGTACTTGAAGAAGAAGTGGAGGTTTAAAGTGATGTTTTGTGGGACTGGAACTGATCTTGTTCACATGAGGGGTTGTTGGAGGGGGTGAATGGGAACAGATCTATTTTCGAATGTTGAAAGCATTGTGTTCAAGGGTCAAGGGCTGAGATTGTAGAGGATGGAGGGAGTCGGTAGTGTAATCTCTGAATAATGAATTTTGGAAGAGGGAAAAGTGAGGTGGGAGGGGAGTGTGGGTGGATTGTCCACATTCGATGAATGTTTCAGTTGCCAGGGAGGGACGCATTCCTCACCTTCCCAATGTTTGTTGGTGCATCCGCCCTTGGTCTGTATACACTGCCTGCTGTACTTTCAACAGTTCAAGGACTCCCGGTACAAATCACAGTGACCACAAGCTCATACTGAGCTTTCATTAGCAAACATACCAGGGGCTGATGCCAGCTGTTCTTCCCTCCCCCTGGTTTAAACATTAACTGCTTTCTGCACAGTTTGTGTGAACTCATACTCACACAGTGTTTAAGGAAGTACGAGGCAGATCAACTGCTACTTGGAGAACAGCAGGGGCCTGTCAACATGACAAGGGAAGAGGAGGATTACTACGGGAAACATGGTGAGTGTTTCCAATTTCTGCTGACCCCCCCATGGGGTCACAGTCCTCGAGCTGCTCCTCCCTCACTTGGACTCTGATCGGCAGTGGGACCGCGCAAGGAGCAGGCAGGGCTGGGGTGAACTCTCCCGTCCCAGGTCAAGCCTCAGAGGAGAGTTGCGTGTGGCATTGTGTGGGTGGGGTAAAGGGTCCGGCATTTGTCAGTGTGCCACAGACTATAGTCAGGCCCTTCAGCTCACCGTGTTGTACTGGTTCCCCTCCCCAGTACCCACCTTGGTTCGCACCCTGTTCCGCCGCGGTGAATCAAGTGTTTGTCAAGATACTTTATTATTCATTTTATTTAGAGAAACAGCGTGGAGCCACACCACACAGCTATCTGACCCTAGCCCAATCATGGGACAATTTACAAAGACCAGTTAACCTACTGACCCTGATATCTTTGGACTGTGGGAGGAAACTGGAGCACACGGAAGAATCCCACTGTGCAGAGAAGGAATGTTTAAACTTCTTGCAGAGAACATGAGAATTGAACTCTGATCTTCACTGCCTTGAGTTATTTTGGCATTGCGCAAAACACTGCACTCTTGTGGCATACCTTACTTTATGTCGTGAGGGTCTCTGTCCTCACCTCCCCCTCAGGATACAAGTTCTAGATTCCAAACACTCTCTCGGTTCATCGTTCAAAGTAAATTTATTACCAAATTATGTATGTTCTACCATGTACTGCCCTGAGAGTCATTTCCCTCCTGTATTTACAGCAAAAGAAGAAGTACAATAACAATTTTACAAAAAAAACTGTACATAGAGTACCAGAATCAGAGTCAGTTTTATTAGTGGGTTTGAGTTCAGGAGCCGAGAGGTAATGTTGCAGCTATATGGGACGCTGGTCAGACCCCACTTGGAGTACTGTGGTCAATTCTGGTCGCCTCACGACAGGAAGGATGTGGAAACCATAGAAAGGGTGCAGAGGAGATTTACAAGGATGTTGCCTGGATTGGGGAGCATGCCTTATGAGAATAGGTTGAGTGAATTTGGCCTTTTCTCCTTGGAGCGAAGGAGGATGAGAGGTGACCTGATAGAGGTGTACAAGATGATGAGAGGCATTGATTGTGTGGATAGTCAGATGCTTTTTCCCAGGGCTGAAATGGTTGCCATAAGAGGACACAGGTTTAAGGTGCTGGGGAATAGGTACAGTGGAGATGTCAGGGGTAAGCTTTTTATGCAGGGAGTGGTGAGTGCGTGGAATGGGCTGCCGGTGACGGTGGTGGAGGCGGATACGATAGGGTCTTTTAAGAGACTCCAAGACAGGTACACGGAGCTCAGAAAAATAGAGGGCAATAGGTAACTATAGGTAATTTCTAAGGTAAGGACATGTTCAGTACAGCTTTGTGGGTCGAAGGGCCTGTATTGTGCTGTAGTTTTTCTATGTTTCTATTACCACTGACACACAATGTAAAATTTCTGGTTTTGCAGCAACAGAACAGTATAATACATAAAATATTACTATTAGCACCTTAAATAAAATTACTATAATTCCCAAAAGCTAAATAAACATTGCAAAAAGAGAAGCAAAGTAGCAAGGGAGTGTTCTTGAGTTCAATGACCATTCGGAAATCTGATAGCAAAGGGGGAAAAACTGTTCCTACGATGCTGAGTGTGTGTCTTCAGGCTCCTGTATTTCCTCCTTGTTGCTAATAAACAGAAGGCATCTATCAAATATTGAAAGGCCTAGACAGGGTGGATGTAGAGAGGATGCTTCCCATAGTTGGGGAGTCTAGGATCAGAGGGCACAACTTAGAATTTCTTCAGCCAGAGTTTGGTGACTCATTGCCACAGGCAGCCGTTGAAGCCAAGTCATTGGGTATATTTAAAGCGGAGGTTAATTGTAAGGGCATCAGGGAGAAGACAGGAGAATGGGGTTGAGAGGGATAATAAATCAGCCTTGATGGAATAGCAGATCATACTCAATGGGCCAAATGCCCTAATTCCACTCCTATGTTTTATGGTCTTATGGTTTAAGTATAGAACAGTACAGGCCAATCTACCCACAATATGCCGACTTTATGACCTTCTCTAAGATTAATCTAACCCTTACTTCCTACATAATCCTATGTAGAGTTTCTTAAATATCCAGAAGACATCTAGCAAAGAGAAAAATCACAAACAAGAGAAAATCTGCAGGTGCTGGAAATCCAAGCAACACCCACAAGATGCTGAAGGAACTCAGCAGGTCAGGCAGCAGAGCAGAGTCAATGTTTTGGGCCGAGACCCTTCATAGAGACCAGCTTGATTCCATGTTGTGAACTCTATGAAAGACATGGAACATATTGTGTGATAACATAAACACAAGAGATTCTGCAGATGCTGGAAATCCAGAGCAACACACACAAAATGCTGGGGGAACTCAGCAGGTCAGGCAGCGTCTGTGGAGGGGGATAAACAGTCAATGTTTTGGTCTGAGATCTTTCATCAGGGCTGAAAAGGAAGGTGGAAGACAGAATAAGAAAGTGGGGGTGGGGAAGGTGTAGAAGATGGCAGGTTGGAGGTGAAGCCAGGTTGAGGGGGTGGGGGGGGGGAAGGGAGAGGGAGAGAGAGAGAGAGATCGATCCTGATTGGTCTCCCTTTGTGCTAAGTAGACCTATCAGTTTTCTCTGTGGGCGGGCTTTACAGTCAACCTCTCTCTCTCTTTCATTGTCCATCAGTTCAGTTTAGTGTCCTGCTGCGCTATGGCAGAGTGTTCCAAAAAAAGAAAATATAAAATGTACTTCACCCCAGACTACACTAAAGTGTATCCCTGCCTAATAGGGGTAAAAAAAAATGTTGCTCACTGCACTGTTTGCAACAGTGACTTTTCTATTGCCTGTGGTGGGTTAAATGACTGTAAAAGACATGTTGAGCTATGGAAATGGAAGAGATAAAGGAGACTTGATTTCTCAAGAAATTAGCAAATTCTGAGATACTGACAAGAAACTAATTTGAAGAAAAAATTATGTGTGAGAGAGAAAGGGATGGAGAGTGGGATGAAGAGGGAGAAAGAAGCCAGGGCCAAGTGAGAAACAAGAATTGAAATAGATCAGAGAGACAAAAGCCAAGAAAAGGATGAGAATGGTGCCCAGAGCTGCCCGAACCACTTCTCGGTGTAGGAGTTTCAGAATCAACTCCTACTGAAGAGGCCCCAATTCCTGAGATTGTTTTGACGGCCACACATCTCTTGTGCCAAGCAAAGTAACCCCCCCCCCCCCATCAGGAAAGATGTTATACAGAAGAGTAAGAAAGCCTCCACAGCAATGAAATCTTTGGGCCTGAATAAGACTATTTAAAATTGACAATTGACATGTGGATGTCCATTTATTAAAAGCTCAAAGGTTCACCTATTTTCAAAGCATATATCCAAATACAACTCTGAAATGTTTCTTCAGCCGCAAAGCAAAAAAAAGTTGTTCTGAGAGAAACTTCAAACTGCCCCCCCCAACAAAAGAGTGGCATCCTGATCATCAACCCCCAAAACCCCTCCACCCACACAAAATGGAACAGGAATATTGGCTCCAAAACACAATCCCTCCCCCCCACAAAATGGAAGAACATCAACCCACCCCAAAAACAACTCTGCCCAGGAAAAATCACTAACAGAACAACCGCCCCCTCCACAAAATGGAATATTGACCCCCAAAAACAAACCCTCCCCCCCACAAATAACTAACAGAACATAACCCCCCCCCCATATCCCTCCTCTCACACAACAAAATGGAAAAGGAATGGAGGATAAACACGTAGTCCATAAACGCAGAACCACGATACCCTCCTCCCATATCACCGACATTCATCGTAAGGGAGGGACACGACAGGAGCACAGGGGCCTACATCCCTGCACAGCAAGCCACGTAGTGGTAGACTGCTCACAGACCCCTTCGCTGGCACTGATCAAAAGGCTGGCAGTCAGCACAGAAACTGTCGTCCACCTTCCACATTCACCTCGATGTCTCAATCTTTCTCGAGGCTTTAATTGGTGTCTAATGGATGCTTTAACTGGCAAAATGGAGTCGACTGTCGGCTCACACCCTGTCTTGAAGTTTCTCACATTGAGGCAGTCTGAGTGTGTGCTGCCTTCCTGGAAACTTCTTGGAGACAGCAAAGTGCTGGGGTCACTCAAACCATCTCCAAGCTGTAAATCACAGGCTCGAACAGTCTCAGAAACACATCTGAGGTGAAAAGCCTATGTAAGAGAAGTAAAAAAGACATTCTCATGGCCAAGTGAGCATTGTACGCTGGTGCCTTCTTGACCACATATCCACAGGGTAGTTGCATTATCTAGTATCCATATATAGTTGTGATGGATTCTCTGTTGAGTTGTTTACAGGTAAGCAGGGAGGCATGTTGTGTCTTTAATATATCAGTAATATCTCTGCAATATTGTAAATATATTGTTTGATGAAGCGTTCTTTGTTGTTTGCATAATTCATTATGGGTTATATGTAAAAGTACATGAATGACATACATCATCACGGTACTATCGGCTCCCTTGCTTTCCTTTCAATTAATTTTATCTTTTGGCAATACAAAACATAACAGGTCACTGTGGGAGGGGTGGGACCGTAGGAGGGTCGCACTGTGGGAGGGATGGGACCGAGGGAGGGTCACACTGTGGGAGGGGTGGTACCGAGGGAGAGTCACACTGTGGGAGGGATGGTACCGAGGGAGGGTCACACTGTGGGAGGGGTGGTACCGAGGGAGAGTCACACTGTGGGAGAGGTGGTACCGAGGAAGGGTCACACTGTGGGAGGGGATGGTACCGAGGGAGGGTCACACTGTGGGAGGGGTGGTACCGAGGGAGAGTCACACTGTGGGAGGGATGGTACCGAGGGAGGGTCACACTGTGGGAGGGGTGGTACCGAGGGAGAGTCACACTGTGGGAGGGATGTTACCGAGGGAGGGTCATACTGTGGGAGGGGATGGTACCAAGGGAGGGTCACACTGTGGGAGGGGTGGGACCGTAGGAGGGTCGCACTGTGGGAGGGATGGGACCGAGGGAGGGTCACACTGTGGGAGGGGTGGTACCGAGGGAGAGTCACACTGTGGGAGGGGTGGTACCGAGGAAGGGTCACACTGTGGGAGGGGTGGTACCGAGGGAGGGTCACACTGTGGGAGGGGTGGTACCGAGGGAGAGTCACACTGTGGGAGGGGTGGTACCGAGGAAGGGTCACACTGTGGGAGGGGATGGTACCGAGGGAGGGTCACACTGTGGGAGGGGTGGTACCGAGGGAGAGTCACACTGTGGGAGGGGTGGTACCGAGGAAGGGTCACACTGTGGGAGGGGATGGTACCGAGGGAGGGTCACACTGTGGGAGGGGTGGTACCGAGGGAGGGTCACACTGTGGGAGGGGATGGTACCAAGGGAGGGTCAGACTGTGGGAGGGGTGGTACCGAGGGAGGGTCACACTGTGGGAGGGGATGGTACCGAGGGAGGATCACACTGTGGGAGGGGTGGTACCGAGGAAGGGTCACACTGTGGGAGGGGATGGTACCGAGGGAGGGTCACACTTTGGGAGGGGTGGTACCGAGG
Organism: Hemitrygon akajei; assembly: GCF_048418815.1. Classification (NCBI taxonomy): domain Eukaryota; kingdom Metazoa; phylum Chordata; class Chondrichthyes; order Myliobatiformes; family Dasyatidae; genus Hemitrygon; species Hemitrygon akajei. The sequence goes on along the minus strand of NC_133135.1, from coordinate 3,616,917 downwards.
GAGAGTCACACTGTGGGAGGGGTGGTACCGAGGAAGGGTCACACTGTGGGAGGGGATGGTACCGAGGGAGGGTCACACTGTGGGAGGGGTGGTACCGAGGGAGAGTCACACTGTGGGAGGGATGGTACCGAGGGAGGGTCACACTGTGGGAGGGGTGGTACCGAGGGAGAGTCACACTGTGGGAGGGATGTTACCGAGGGAGGGTCACACTGTGGGAGGGGATGGTACCAAGGGAGGGTCAGACTGTGGGAGGGGTGGTACCGAGGGAGGGTCACACTGTGGGAGGGGATGGTACCGAGGGAGGATCACACTGTGGGAGGTGGTACCGAGGGAGGGTCACACTGTGGGAGGGATGTTACCGAGGGAGGGTCACACTGTGGGAGGGGATGGTACCGAGGGAGGGTCAGACTGTGGGAGGGGTGGTACCGAGGGAGGGTCACACTGTGGGAGGGGATGGTACCGAGGGAGAGTCACACTGTGGGAGGGATGTTACCGAGGGAGGGTCACACTGTGGGAGGGATGTTACCGAGGGAGGGTCACACTGTGGGAGGGGATGGTACCGAGGGAGGGTCAGACTGTGGGAGGGGTGGTACCGAGGGAGGGTCACACTGTGGGAGGGGATGGTACCGAGGGAGGATCACACTGTGGGAGGTGGTACCGAGGGAGGGTCACACTTTGGGAGGTGATGGTACCGAGGGAGGGTCACACTGTGGGAGTGGTGGAACCGAGGGAGAGTCACACTGTGGGAGGGATGGTACCGAGGGAGGGTCACACTGTGGGAGGGGTGGTACCGAGGGAGAGTCACACTGTGGGAGGGATGGTACCGAGGGAGGGTCACACTGTGGGAGGGGTGGAACCGAGGGAGAGTCACACTGTGGGAGGGGTGGTACCGAGGGAGAGTCACACTGTGGGAGGGATGGTACCGAGGGAGGGTCACACTGTGGGAGGGATGGTACCGAGGGAGGGTCAGACTGTGGGAAGGGTGGTACCGAGGGAGGGTCACACTGTGGGAGGGGATGGTACCGAGGGAGGGTCACACTGTGGGAGGTGGTACCGAGGGAGGGTCACACTTTGGGAGGTGATGGTACCGAGGGAGGGTCACACTTTGGGAGGTGATGGTACCGAGGGAGGGTCACACTGTGGGAGGTGATGGTACCGAGGGAGAGTCACACTGTGGGGGGGTGGTACCGAGGGAGGATCACACTGTGGGAGGGGTGTTTCCGAGGGAGGGTCACACTGTGGGAGGGGTGGTACCGAGGGAGGGTCACACTGTGGGAGGGGCTGTACCGAGGGAGGGTCACACTGTGGGTGGTACTGTGGGAGGGGTGGTACTGTGGGAGGGGTGGTACCGAGGGAGAGTCACACTGTGGGAGGGGTGGTACTGAGGGAGGGTCACACTGTGGGAGGGGTGGTACTGTGGGAGGGGTGGTACCGAGGGAGGATCACACTGTGGGAGGGGTGTTTCTGAGGGAGGGTCACACTGTGGGAGGGGTGGTACTGAGGGAGGGTCACACTGTGAGAGGGGTGGTACTGTGGGAGGGGTGGTACCGAGGGAGAGTCACACTGTGGGAGGGGTGGTACTGTGGGAGGGTCACACTGTGAGAGGGGTGGTACTGAGGGAGGGGTGGTACCGAGGGAGAGTCACACTGTGGGAGGGGTGGTACTGAGGGAGGGTCACACTCTGGGAGGGGTGGTACCGAGGGAGGGTCACACTGTGGGAGGGGCTGTACCGAGGGAGGGTCACACTGTGGGTGGTACTGTGGGAGGGGTGGTACTGTGGGAGGGGTGGTACCGAGGGAGAGTCACACTGTGGGAGGGGTGGTACTGAGGGAGGGTCACACTGTGGGAGGGGTGGTACTGTGGGAGGGGTGGTACCGAGGGAGGATCACACTGTGGGAGGGGTGTTTCCGAGGGAGGGTCACACTGTGGGAGGGGTGGTACTGAGGGAGGGTCACACTGTGAGAGGGGTGGTACTGTGGGAGGGGTGGTACCGAGGGAGAGTCACACTGTGGGAGGGGTGGTACTGTGGGAGGGTCACACTGTGAGAGGGGTGGTACTGAGGGAGGGGTGGTACCGAGGGAGAGTCACACTGTGGGAGGGGTGGTACTGAGGGAGGGTCACACTCTGGGAGGGGTGGTACCGAGGGAGAGTCACACTGTGGGAGGGGTACTGAGGGAGAGTCACACTCTGGGAGGGGTGGTACTGAGGGAGAGTCACACTCTGGGAGGGGTGGTACTATGGGAGGGTCACACTTTGGGAGGGAGGGGGTTATATTTGGGAGGAGTGGTATTGAGGGTAGGTCACACTCTGGGAGGGGTGGTACTGAGTGAGTGTGGCACTAGGAGGAAAACAGCCAAAATGTCTGGAAGAATGTTCAGTTCTGTTTCCATGGTGGTGAATTTAATACATTGTGTGTATTTTTCTTTCTTTTAGGTGAGCCTCGGAAATTTGACCCAACGTTCAAGGGACCCATTCATAACAGGTGGGCTACTGCCTCCCCCTGGACAGACTGATAACTTCAGCCACAGGGTTGTCAACTGCACACAGCATCACCTAGACTTAGAACAGAGCGAGTTCTACAGCTCTGGGCTAGGCAGACTCACCAATGATGTGGAGGGGTAGTGGCTGGAGGGGCTACAGAGACAGGGAGGGGTGTAGGGGCCAGACGGTTAACAGAGATAGGGAGGGGTGTAGGGTCTGGTGGGTGTTACAGAGACAGGGAGGGGTGTAGGGTACGGAGGGTGTTACAGAGACAGGGAGGGGTGTAGGGTACGGAGGGGGTTACAGAGACAGGAGGGGTGTAGGGTCTGGAGGGTGTTACAGAGACAGGGAAGGGTGTAGGGTACGGAGGGGCTACAGAGACAGGAGGGGTGTAGGGTCTGGAGGGTGTTACAGAGATAGGGAGAGGTGTAGGGTACGGAGGGTGTTACAGAGACAGGGAGGGGTGTAGGGGCCAGACGGTTAACAGAGATAGGGAGGGGTGTAGGGTCTGGTGGGTGTTACAGAGACAGGGAGGGGTGTAGGGTACGGAGGGGGTTACAGAGACAAGGAGGGGTGTAGGGTCTGGAGGGTGTTACAGAGACAGGGAGAGGTGTAGGGTACGGAGGGTGTTACAGAGACAGGGAGAGGTGTAGGGTCTGGAGGGTGTTACAGAGACAGGGAGGGGTGTAGGGTACGGAGGGGCTACAGAGACAGGAGGGGTGTAGGGTCTGGAGGGTGTTACAGAGACAGGGAGGGGTGTAGGGTCTGGAGGGTGTTACAGAGACAGGGAGGGGTGTAGGGTACGGAGGGGCTACAGAGACAGGAGGGGTGTAGGGTCTGGAGGGTGTTACAGAGACAGGGAGGGGTGTAGGGGCCAGACAGTTAACAGAGATAGGGAGGGGTGTAGGGTCTGGAGGGGGTTACAGAGACAGGGAGGGGTGTAGGGTACGGAGGGGCTACAGAGACAGGAGGGGTGTAGGGTCTGGAGGGGGTTACAGAGACAGGAAGGGGTGTAGGGGCCAGACGGTTAACAGAGATAGGGAGGGGTATAGGGTCTGGTGGGGTTAACAAAGATAGGGAGGGGTGTAGGGTACGGAGGGGGTTACAGAGACAGGAGGGGTGTAGGGGCCAGACGGTTAACAGAGATAAGGAGGGGTGTAGGATCTGGTGGGGTTAACAAAGATAGGGAGGGGTGTAGGGTACGGAGGGTGTTACAGAGACAGGAGTGGTGTAGGGGCTAGACGGTTAACAGAGATAGGGATGGGTGTAGGGTCTGGTGGGGTTACAGAAACTCAGAGGGGTTTAGGGCTGGAGGTGGGAGAGTTGTAGGGGAGGGAGAGTAGTTACAGACTCAGGAAGGGGTGGAGGGGCAGGAGGGGTTTACAGAGACATGATGGCATGTAAATGCTGGAAGGTGTTACAGAGAGAAGGATGGGTGTAGGGGTGTAGGGGATGGTTTACAGAGAGAGGGAGGGGTGTAGTGGCCAGAGGGAGTTACAGAGAGAGGCAGGAGAAGATTACAGAGACATGGAGGGGTGTAGAACCCCATTTTTCACACTGGTGTTAACGATACGGAGTGAGAAGTAGTTCAGTCCCTGGGGATTTGGACACAGCATCCGGCACAGTGTGGGGTTATTAAGAATCCAGCACCATTGGTCACCAAAGAGGCCTTCTGTGTTGGCTGAGGGGATGTCAGGGTCAGTGGTGTGGGAGTTTTTGAAGCTGAAAATGGAATCTAGGTGATATTGGCTTGAATTGTCCCGTGTAGTGAGGGTAGAGCTGGATACTACCCAAGGTCATTGGAACCCGTAGTGAAAAGCAAGAGAGGGAAAGTACTGTCCAAGCTGGAGATCCTGTTTCCATCGGCGCTGCTGTGGACGTTGCAGTAAGGCAAGGGTTAACATAACGATTGCAGATCGGGGGTTCCCATGGACCTCTCAGTTAATGGTAAGGCCCCATGGCACACAAAGGGTTGGGAAGCCAGCTATAGATAGAGTGCAGACTGCTCAGGCCAGAGCCTGTTTAAAGAGCACAGCTTCCTTTTGAACCGCAGGGGCTGGATATGAGATAAACAATCCAACTCGTGCATGTGCACGCACACACACACACACACACACACACACACACGCACACGCGCACACACACACGCGCACACACACACGCACGCACACGCACACGCACACACACACCAGCTAAGAGGCAATTGCTTTACTAACTTCAAAGTGTCATTGGTTGTCTGTTTGTAGTTTCGATTGACTTTTAAAACTTCCATTGTGAATGGCGATTGATCTTGCAAGTAAGGGATTCAAACATAATTTACCAGGTGCTCAATGTCCATAACTGATGAGGCAATTCTGTATAAACATAGCAGTGTTCTTTTCCAGTTTCGGAACAGTGTGTGTGACGGGGTCATGCTGCTCTCTTTGTGCACAAGTGAATTACAGTATGTTTGAGTTGTACGAGAATGTGTGTTCTGTGTAGAGTTATTTTATTTTATTATCAGCAACAACACTGGGACAATAGTCCAGTTAAATTCACACTCCAGAGGGTCAATCCATTGGTTTGCAATCCCAGCACAGATGGGCATTTGAAATTTGATAAATTCTTCAATTCTGCATTTAAGATCAGCATCAGTCTTGGTGAGTGTGAGACTTTCAACGGATGTACAGTGAACCCATCAGTTTCACTGAAGTTGTCCAGGGATGGTAATCTTTCACTTTCTCCTTTATCTTACTTAATATACCTCATCCATTTCAATAGATCAAGGCAGAATGTATAAATGAGCATTTTCATAAACACTGAATATCATTCACCATCATCTTTGTGCACACATTATGTAAGTAGTGAATGGGATTTTAATGTCAGGTGCTCCAGAGGATCTGGAACCAATTTCCTGACCTTTAGCTTAACCATGGACAAGGGGAGGAGGGCAGGAGGGGTAGCAGGGATGAGGTCCCATGACCTATTAAATGCTGCCAATAGTGTGTCTGAAATAGCCTCCGACAACCAAGTCCAGCTCTTGGCCTTCATGTGTGGCTTAGCTACTAAGTCCTGTGGAACCGCTTCTGCTGACAGGAGAAGGGGCAAAGGCAGGTTACTGGCAACTTAAAACCAGACAGCCTTGACCAAGGGAGAGCCTCAGGCCTCAAGATATGGATAGGAAGAACACTGTGGGGAAGAATTTTATTGAGAGAGGGTAATTATGGTGGTATTACGATGGAACTTGGGAGCAGGTAAGTGTAAGTTCAATTCAAATTTAATTGTCATTGAACCATGCGTGAATACCCAGACAAAACAGTGTTACTCTGGGGCAAGGTGTAAAACAGTCACCCACAGCACAAGACACATACAGCACACATAAGATAGCAGTAAACATACAGTCACACAAAAGAATAATAATCTGGCCCAAGCGCCTGAGTGTTAAGTCCTGTCGATAGATGGTGCATGGACGTTGTCAGCAAGGACAAGACCATAGCAGTCCAATCATCATGGGCCAGAGCAGCCGCAGACAAACACAATCTGGCTGGTCTTCCACTGAGCGAACACTGGAGGGCAGCACTGATGGGAGGGACCAGTCCTTAACTCAGCATTGACACCTGCCATGCCACATCACCATCGGTATCTCCTCTTGAGAAGCGTAGTGGAAATGAGGGTTTGTTTAGGGAGCACGTGCATGAGGTTCCGGGTAGGTTTGTCCCACAGAGGCAGGAATGAATGGTAGGGCGAAGGAACCATGAGTTGACAAGAGATGTGGGGCATTTAGTCAAGAGGAAGAAAGAAACTTCCATAAGCTTAGGAAGCAAAGGTGAGATGGGGCTCTAGAGAGTGGCAAGAAAGCCATGAAGGAGCTTAAGAAAGGACTTGGGAGAGCTAAAAGGGCCCAGAGAAGACATTTGAAAGTGGGATGAAGAAGAATCCCAATGCATTCTACACTTACAAGGATAACTAGAGTAAGGGTAACACTGATCAGAGAGGAAGAGCAAACATGACTGGAGTTGCAGGGTAAGGGAGGCTCTTAATGAATCCTTTGCCTCAGCGTTCGCCAGAGAGAGGGACCCTGACGTTTGTGAGGGCAGTGTGAACCAGGCTGATATGTTGGAACATGTTGATGTGTGGAGGACAATGTATGGAAACTTTTGAAAAACTTTAGGATAGATAAATCCTCGGGGCCAGATAGAATATACGCAAGGTTACTACGGGAAGGAAGGGAAGAGATTACTGTATCTTTGAAGATGACCTTTGTGTTCTCATGGGTAACAGGAGTGTGCAGAGGATTGGAGGGTTGCAAGTGTTGTTCCTTTGTTCAAGAAAGGGAGTAGGAATAACGCTGGGAATTATAGACCAATGAGTCTTCCTTCAGTGCTGGGTAAATTATTAGGGCGGGTTCTTAGAGACGGGGTTTGTGAGCATTTGGAGAAGCACAGTCTGATTAGGGATAGTCAGCATGGCTTTGTGAGGGCCAGGTTATGCCTCATGAGCCTGATTGAATATTTTGAGGTTGTGATAAAGCACACTGATGAAGCATGGATGTGGTGTATATGGATTTTAGAAGAGTGTTTGTAAGGTTCTCTATGGTAGAAAGTCAGGAAGCAGAGAATCCAGAGAAACCCGGCTATGAGGATCCAGAATTGGCTTTCCGCAGAAGGTAGAGGGTGATGGTTGATGGAATGTGTTTTGGCTGGAGGTCAGTGACCAGGGATCTGTGCTGGACCCCTCCTGCTTGTGATTTTTATAAATGACTTGGATGAGGAAGTGGAGGGAATTTGTAAAGTTTACTAATGACACAGAGGTTGGTGGTGTTGTGGACAGTGTGGAAGGTTGTCGTAGATTACAATCGGACATTGACAGGATGCACAGCTGGGCTGAGAAGTGGCAGATGCAGTTCAACCCAGAGATCTGTGAAGTGATTCACTTTAGAAGTTGAATTTGAAGGCAGTGTGGCAGAATTCTTTCCAGTGTGCAGACACAGGGGGATCTTGGGCTTCACGTCCATAGATCCTCAAGGTTGCTGCACAAGTTGATAGGGTGGTTAAGAAGGCATGTGATGTGTTGGCCTTTATTAGTCAGGGAACTGAGTTAAAGAGCCGCAGGGTAATGTTGCAGCTCTATAAAACTCTGGTTAGACCACACTTGGGGTATCATGTTCAGTTCTGGTCAGCTCAGTATAGAAAGGATGTGAAAGGTTTAGAGAGCGTGCAGAAGAGACTCACCAGGATGCTGCCTGGATTAGAGAGAATGTCTCATGAGGAAAGGTTGATTGAGCTAGGGCTTTTCTCTTTGGAGTGAAGGAGGATGAGAGGTGATTTGATAGAGGTGTACAGGATGATAAGAGGCATTGATAGAGTGGACAGTCAGAGACATTGTCCCCGGGTATAAATTTAAGATGGTTCTGGAAAGTATATGGGGATGTCAGAGGTAAGTTTTTACACAGAGAGTGGTGGGTGTGTAGAATGCACTACAAAGATGGTGCCAGGGATAATGGTAGAGGCAAATACATTAGGGACATTTAAGAGACTCTTAGATAGCACATGATTGATAGAGAAATGGAGGCTATGTAGTTTGGAAGGGTTAGATTGATCTTGAAGTAGATTAAAGGATGGACGTTACATTGTCGCTCCTCTCCCTCTACAGGCACTGCACAGACGTTCTCTGCTGCGTGTTATTCATTGTGGTAATCCTCGGCTACATCGCCCTGGGAGTGATCGGTGAGTATGATGGTTTATCCCTCGATCCCAAGGACTGGGAAGCAGAGGGGCTTGAGCCTCTGGAGTTTTCTACCCTGGGGGGATTGAAAGAGAGAGGCGGATACATTTATAGAGCGATTAGGGTAATTGAGAAAGGGAGAAGTGGCCTGGGTCAGATCGACCATTGTCACACTGAGAGATGGGACAGGGCTGAGGGGCTAATGGCCTGCTCCAGCTCCTGCTTTTCCAAGTTCTCAATTCCAGTCTTTCTGAGAATGAGGCACCTCCCCTTCTTTACATCTGCTCAGTTAGGACAGTGGAAATGCCAGGCAGGATAGTGAAATGCTCCTCTTGCAAGATGTGGGAAGGCAAGGAGATCTCCCTGAAGACTTCAGATGTGAGAAGTTTATCCAGCTGTAGCTTCTAAGAATCCGCATTCAGGAGTTGGAAGTGAAGCTGGATGAACTCTGCATCATTCAGGAGGCTGAAGGGGTGATAGAGAGACATATAGAGGGGTAGTTACACCCAAGGTACAGGACACAGGGAACTGGGTGACAGTCAGGAAGGGGAAAGGGTTTAGGGAGCCAATGCAGAGCACCCCTGTGGCCGTCCCCCTCAACAACAGGTAGGTCACTTTGGATACTGTCGGGGAGAGTGATCTAACAGAGGAAGGTCGCAGTGGTCGGGTATCTGTCACTGAGACTGCCTCTGTGACTCAGAAGGGAAGGGGAAGAAAGAGGTTTGCTGTGGTGACAGGAGATTCATTAGTTGGGGGAATGGACAGAAGGTTCTGTGGGCAAGAACAAGATTCCCGAATGGTGCATTGCCTCCCAGGTGACAGGGTCTGGAACATCTTGGATCGAGTCTTTTGCATTCTTAAGTGGGAGTGTGAATAGCCAGAGGTTGTGGTCCTTGTAGGTACCAATGACATGGTAGAACAAGTGACGAGGTTCTTCATAGGGAGTTAGGTACTAAGTTAAAGGGCAGGACCTCCAGGGTTGTGATCTCAGGATTGCTACCCGTGCCACGTGCTACTGAGGCCAGAACTAGGAAGATTTTACAGTTGCATACATGGCTAAGGAGTTGGTGTAGGAGGGAGGGCATAAGATTTTTGGATCATTGGGCTTTCTTCCAGGGAAAGTGAGATCTGCACAGAAGGGACAGTTTGCCCCTGAACTGCAGGGGGACTACTATCCCAGTGGGAAGGTCTGTTAACGCTGCACGGTGGAGTTTAAACTAGAGTTGCAGGGGGGTGGGAACCAGAGTGGAGATGTTGTGAAGACAGATGTTGTTAAGACCTCAGACGAAGTCACAAACCAAAAGGTTGAGCATGGTGCGACTAGTGTCCTGAGCTGTAAATATTTCAATGCAAGAAACCGTCACAGGAAAGGCGGGTGAGCTCAGGGCCTGGATCAATAGCTGGAATTATGACATCGGAGCCATCGGAGACTTGGTTGCAGGAAGGCTGGAGTGGAAGCTCAATATTCTGGTGTTCCTGCTGAGTTCCTCCAGGACTTTGTGTGTGTTATTCCGGGATTCCGTTGTTTTAGACATGATAGAGGAGGACGGCTGGCATTACTTGTCAGGGAAAATGTCACTGCAGGTCTGCATCAGGACAGATTGGAAAACTCAACTAGTGAGGCATTATTGGTGGACCTGAGAAATGAGAAAGGTATGACCACCTTAATGGGGCCAACCCAACAGAGGGGTTTCAAGGAACAAATTTGTAAAGAGATCACAGACTGTTGCAAGAACCATAAGGTACACATATCGACTGAGAATTCCATACTGTAAAAGGACTAGATGGGAGAGAATTTGTCAAATGGGTTGAGAAAAGTTTCCTTATCAGTACATAGAATTTTAGGGAATGAGTCAGGGCAGGTGACAGAAGTTTGTGTAGTGGAACACTTCATATTCAGTGACGACAATGTCATTACTTTCAAAGTAAATAAGCGGAAAGTTAGGTCTGGTCCAAAGGCTGAGATTCTAAATTGGAGAAAGGCCAATTTTAAAGATATCAGAAGTGATCTGGCAAGTGTGGATTGGGACAGGCTGTTTTCTGGCCTTCAAAGACAAAGTTTTGAGAGTACAAACCTTGTATGTGCCTTTCAGAATAAAAGGTAAAGATAACAAGTGTAGGGAATCTTGGTTTTCAATAGGTATTGAGGCCCTGGTTAAGAGAAAAAGGGTGATTATGGAGTATAAGACATGCAAGAGAACCCTTAAAGAAAGAAATGAGGAAGGCATGAAGTTGCTGTGGCAGACAAGGTGAAGGATTGTACGGATATGTTAAGCAAAAGGATTACAAGGGACAAAATTAGTCCTTTGCAACACCAGAATGGTAATCCATCTGTGGAGCCAAAACACACGGAGGAGGTCTTTGCATCTATATTTACTCAAGAGATGGATACAGAGTTTAGAGAGGTAATGCAAAGCAGCTTCAACTTCATGGACACTGTACAGACTACAGAGAATTTATACTGAATTGACTTTATTTTTACATCCTTCACATACGAGGAGTAAAAATCTTTATGTTACGTCTCCATCTAAATGTGCAAAGTACAGTCATAGTAATTTATAATAAATAGAACAGTCAATATAACATAGAATACACTCAAATCAATGTGAGTTAATCAGTCTGATGTCCTGGTGGAAGAAGCTGTCCTGGAGCCTGTTGGTCCTGCCTTTTATGCTGCGGTACCGTTTCCCGGATGGTGGCAGCTGGAACAGTTTGTGGTTGGGGTGACTCGGGTCCCCAATGATCCTACGGGCTCTTTTTACACACCTGTCCTTGTAAATGTCCTGAATCATGGGAAGTTCACAGCTACGGATGCACTGGGCTGTCCATGCCACTCTCTGCAGAGTGCTGCGATTAAGGGAGGTACAGTTGGAAAAGGTGTTTGCTACCCTGAGGCACATCAGGGTGGATAAATCCCCAGGGCCTGACAAGGTGTTCAGCAAGTTCAGTGACAGGGAGGTAGCAAAGGATCGGAGGATGGTCAAGGTTGTTCTGCTGTTTAAAAAAAGTTCTAAAGATAATCCAGAAAATTATAGACCAGTGAGTCTGACATCAGTTGTGGGAAAGTTATTGGAAATTACTCTAAGGGATGGATGTACAAATATTTGGATAGACATGGACTGATTAAGGATAGTCAGCATGACTTTGTGCATGGTAGGTCATGTCTAACCCGTGTTATAGAGTTCTTCGAGTAGGTTACTAGGAAAGTGGATGAAGGCAGTGGATGTTGGCTACATGGACTTTAGTGAGGCATTTGACAAGGTCCCACATGGGAGGCTGGTCAAGAAGGTGGAGTCACTCGGTGAGGTAGTAAATTAGATTAGACATTCACCGTGGGAGAGGCCAGAGAGTGGTCTCTCTGACTAGAGGCCTGTGACTAGCGGAGTGCCGCAAGGTCCTTTGATATTTGGTTTGAACAACAACTGAACCTCTTGACCATGTCTACATGCTGCCACACGATTGGCTGATTAAATATTTGCATTAACAGGCAGTGGTACATGATGTGGCCACCGGGTGTCTATACTTTGAGATTCATTTTCTTGCAGGCATTCACAGGAAAATAATAACTCTACAGCCTAATCCAACCTCACTGGACTGGATAGGCCTCCAAACAATGGCAGGCATTGTGGGCGATTCTTTGTGTTCCCCGAAGAGCTGGCAGCCACGTCACTTGTAGTGGAATGCGCGCTGTGGACAGACACAATACTGTCTCAGTGCCAGCGTGAGTCAGTTGTTGGCAGATGGTTGGGTGACATTTACTGAGGAATCATGTTGTCAGCTCAGTTATTGTCACTTGAGGCATTCTAGAGGGACAGTGATAGCTGGGGTCACTGACAAACAGACTCAGTCAGATCCGTCAGCTGAAAGAACCTTTCATCTGAGCTGTTTACACCTCAGTCTGAAGCTTCTGACAAGACTGCAAAGATAGCCAAACATTCACGTTCGGCAGAGCGGGCAAAGCCACTGCCTCCCAGCTCCAAAGACCCAAGCTTGATCCTGACCTCTGGCATTGTCTGCGTGGAGTTTGCATGTTCTCCCTGTGACTGTGGGGGTTTCCCCCGGGCGCTCCAGTTCCCTCCCACATCCACAAAGATGTGCTGGTTGCTGGGATAATTGTCGCCTGTGTGGGTGAGGGGTAGAATCTGGGGTAAAATTAGATTAGCAACACACCCAAAATGCTGGTGGAACACAGCAGGTCAGGCAGCATCTATAGGAAGAAGCACTGTCGACGTTTCGGGCCGAGACCCTTTGTCAGGACTAACTGAAAGGAAAGATAGTAAGAGATTTGAAAATAGGAGGGGGAGGGGGAAATGCGAAATGATAGGAGAAGACCAGAAGAGGTGGGGTGAAGCTGAGAGCCGGAAAGGTGATTGGCAAAAGTGATACAGAGCTGGAGAAAGGAAAGGATCATGGGACGGGAGGCCTAGGGAGAAAGAAAGAGGGAGGGGAGCACCAGAGGGAGATGGAAAACAGGCAGAGTGATGGGCAGAAAGAGAGAAGAAAAGGAGGAGAGGGGAGAAAACTAAATATATCAGGGATGTGGTAAGAAGGGGAGGAGGGGCATTAACGGAAGTTAGAGAAGTCAATGTTCATGTCATCAGGTTGGAGGCTACCCAGATGGAATATAAGGTGTTATTCCTCCACCCTGAGTGTGCCTTCATCTTGACAGTAGAGGAGGCCATGGATAGACATATCAGAATGGGAATGGGACGTGGAATTAAAATGTGTGGCTCTTAGCTTCACCCCACCCCCTCCGGTCTTCTCCTATCATTTCGCATTTTCCCCTCCCCCCACTACTTTCAAACCTCTTACTATCTTTCCTTTCAGTTAGTCCTGACGAAGGGTCTCGGCCCGAAATGTTGACAGTGCTTCTCCTTATAGATGCTGTCTGGCCTGCTTTGTTCCACCAGCATTTTGTGTGTGTGTGTTGCTTGAATTTCCAGCATTTGCAGATTTCCTCGTGTTTGCTTTTAAAATTAGATTAGATTATCTTAGTCCATTACATACATGTTGCAGTCCGAGGATGTGCAGGGAGCAGCAGATGAGTGTTTTCATGCCTCTGGCACCAACGGAGCATGCCCAAAGCATACTAGCCCAAACCCGTCTGACTCTGGAAGGTGTGGGGAAACCCACGCGATCACAGGGAGAAGGCACAAAGCGGCAGGAACTGAACTCCGATTGCTGGTGTTGTGAAGCATATCGGTAATGTCTACGATACCATGCCACCTCCAGCCCAGTGCTGCAACCTCATTTCAGCTCAGGGGGCTGTCAGTGTGCCCCTGTGTGCGTGGGGAATTTGAGTGAGGGCTACAGGGTGTGACCCAGCTGGACGGTTCTGTGCTGCACTGAGTGCTGCCCATTTTCCCTCCACCTCTGGCACCGTGCTCCCAATATTATTTGCTTACTTTTAATTTTTGCACGATTTGTGACAAACTGGGTGTTTGTCAGTTTTCTTTTTTATGGATTCTATACTGTTTCTTTGTTTTGTGACTGATGAATCTCGAGGTTGTATATGGTATACACGTGCTGGTCGTCTGTTGTTTCCAACGGTGACGTTGATCTGTGCGGCTGAAGAGCTGCTTGGGGAAAACCCTGTGGGGGAGATTTATAGTGAAAAGCCGAGGCACAGGGGCAGTTCCACTCTCTCGCCGTCAAACATCTTGGTCTCGTGGTACAAAAAATCGTCACGACTGGAGACTTTCTCAGCTGCAGTGGGTGACCATGATGCCTTCTGTGCCTCGTCAAGCCCCTCGCTCTCCACGGAGCGTTGCAGCACCGCCTTCTTGGCCGTGGGATCTTGTAGTCCACCCAGTCTGCTGGGGGAGGCATATCCCTCTCTCACCAGAGCTGGAGGTTCCCAGCCACCTTCACCTGGTTTAGCTTTCTGGAGCGGCGCTCCGGGGTGTGGATGCTGTCACAGGCAGACAATTACACGGAGCCACAGGTGGGCAGGTTGGGGACCAAAGGCAGGCGAGCTACTGCAGGGCGGAGCAAGATACCCCCCCCAGAGGTATTAACCCTCCCTGATACCCCATACACCCTACATGGTATACATACTTCGATAGTAAATGCACTTTGAACGTTGAACTTTGATGTCAGCTATCACAATAGGTGAGGCTGGAGAGCAGTGAGGGCACACAGAGGGTAGTGAGGGATACAGAGGGTAGTGAGGATACACAGAGGTTAGTGAGGGCCTGGCACAAGCTGTCAGCCGAAGTAGCTGAGGCAGGGAGAATTTTAACATTTATAGACCATAAGACACAGGAGCAGAATTAGGCCATCTGGCCCATTGAGTCTGCTCCACCATTCAATCATGTTTGATTCTTTTTTTCCTCCTCCTCGACCCCAGTTCCCGGCCTTCTCCCCATAACCTTTGATGCCATGTCCAATCAAGAACCTATCCATATCTGCCTTAAATACACTCAACGACCTGGCCTACACAGCTGTATGGGGCAACACATTCCACCAATTCACCACCCATTGCCGAACGTAATTTCTCTGCATCTCTGTTTTGAAAGAGTGCCCCTCTATTCTGAGGCTGTGCCCTCTTGTCCTAGACTCTCCCACCATGAGCCACATCCTTTCCACATCTACTTTGTATGTGGCCTTTCAACAAACAAAAGTTTTCAATGAGATCCCCCCTCATCCTTCTGAATTCCAGCAAATACAGACACAGCCATCAAACGTTCCTCGTATGATAACCCTTTCATTCCCGGAATCATCCTCTGTACCCTCTCCAATGCCAGCACATCTTTTCTAAGATGAGAGCCCAAAACTGTTCACAATACTCAAGGTGAGGCCTCACCAATGCCTTATAAAGCCTCAGCATCACATCCCTGCTCTTGTATTCTAGACCTCATGAAATAAATGCTAATATGGCATTTGCCTTCCTCACCACCGACTTAACCTGCAAGTTAAACTTTAGGGTGTTTTGCACAGGGACCTCCAAGTCCCTTTGAATCTTGTCCATTCTCCTAATCTGTCTAAGTCCTTCTGCATCCTACCTGTTTCCTCAACACTACCTGTCCCTCCACCAATCTTTGTATCATCTGCAAACTTGGCAACAAAGCCATCTATTCCAGCATCTAAATCATTGATATACAGCATAAAAAGAAGTGGTCCCAACACCAACACCTGCAGAACACCACTAGTCACTGGCAGCCAACCAGGAAAGAATCTTTTTATTCCCACTTGCTGTTTCCTACCAATCAGCCAATGCTCTAACCATGTCAGTAACTTTCCTGTAATACCATGTGCTCTTATCTTGCTAAGCAGCCTCATGTGTGGCACCTTGTCAAAGGCCTTCTGAAAGCTCAAATATACAACATCCCTTTGTATTCTCTTTATCTATCCTCCTTGTAATCTCCTCAAAGAATTCCAACAGGTTCGTCAGGTAGGATTTTCCATGAAGGAAACCATGCTGACTTTGTCCTATCTTGTCCTGTGTCGCTAAGTACTCCATCACCTCATCCTTAACAATTGACTCTAACATCTTCCCAATCACTCAGGTCAGGCTAACTGGTCTATAATTTCCTTTCTGCTGCCTTCCTCCTTTCTTAAAGAGTGGAGTGACATTTGCAATTTTCCAGTCCTCTGGCACCATACCAGAGTCCAATGATGTTTGAAAGATCATTTCTAATGCCACCACAATCTGTAATGCTACTTTTTTCTAGGGTGCAGTTCATCTTGTCTAGGTGACTTGTGTACCTTTAGGTCTTTCAGCTTTTTGAGCATCTTCTCCCTTGTAATAGTAACTGCACTCACTTCTCTTCCTTCACACACCACAACATCAGGCATATTGCTAGTGTCTTCCACAGTGAAGACTGAAGCAAAATACTCATTTAGTTCATCTGCCATCTCCTTGTCCCCCGTTAATATTTCTCCTGTCTCGTTTTCTAGCGGTCCTATATCCACTCTCATTTCTGTTTTATTTTTAACGTACTTGAAAAAAACTTTTACTATCCACTTTGATATTATTTGCTAGCTTGCTTTCATATTTAATCTTTTCTCTTCTAATGATTTTTTTAGTTTCTCTCTGTAGGTTTTTAAAGACTTACCAATTCTTTATCTTCCCACTAATTTTTGCTTTGTTCTTTTGCTTTACAATAGCTTTGACTTCCCTTATCGGCCATTTATGAGGCACTTGGAGCTGGAGTGTACAGTTTCACTGACAGGTTGCCCTTGGGACGTCCTTGGGTTATAAATGCAAATACTACATTTCATTGCATGTTTCAGTGTAGCTGTGATATACAGTATATCAATTGGAATCTGGAATCTACATGGAGGGGAGGAACTTGGGTAAATGCAGGTAACTTGGACTGGTAGAAACGACCTTCTTATTTCAACCCTTTCCTTTCCAGATAGGTGGATAGATACATAGATACTTTATTAATCCCAAAAGAAACTTGTGACACAGTAACATTACAAGTTCACAGATATACAAATATTAGAAGTAAGAAAGAATTTTAAAAAGTTACCTTAAAAATAAGATGTTCAAGATTTACAAGTCAAAGATGACAAGATTTACAAGCTTTCCAGGTCCACGCTGATAAATGGTAATGCAAGAATTACTGTAATATTATACAGTAATGGGTTGCGCATTTTCGCCATCCAGATAAGAAGTGATGGTAGTATTGCACAAAGTGTCCATGATAGGCAGGGTGTGGTAAACAGAGTTCTGGTAAACAGAGGCTAATAACAGTGTAACGGGGGGGGGGGGGGGGTCATCACTTCCCCGGCTATAGGCTGATTCATTATAGAGCCTTAGGGCCGAGGGTAAGAATGACCTCATTTAGCGCTTATGGAGCAGCACACTATTAATGAAAATGCTCCTCTGTTCAGCCAAGCTGCCATGCAGAGGGTGAGAAACTTCGTCCAGAATTGCCAGAATTTTCTGTAGGGTCCTTTGTTCTACCACAGACCCCAGTGTGTCCAGTTTGTCTCCTATAACAGAGCCAGCCTTTCTAATCAGTTAATTGAGCCCATTGGCGTCACTCATGTTGATGCCATTGCCCCAGCAGACAACAGCAAAGAAGATTGTACTGTCAATAACAGACTGGTAGAACATGTGAAGGAGAGGCCTGCATACTCCAAAGGACCTCAGTCTCCTCAGGAAGTTGAGGTGACTCTGGTCCTCCTTGTACACAGCCTCTGTGTTGGTGCTCCACACAAGTCTGTCATCCAGGTGTAACCCAGGTACCTGAAGCTCCTCACCTCATCCATGCCCTCAGCAACAGTAGTAACAAAGTCCTCCACCAGGGTCCTGTATTTATCCTTCCATTCTCCCTTTATACACCCAACTACTTCTGAGACTTCAGAGAATTTCTGCAGATGACATGACCCAGTGTTGTATTACTGAGGTACACAGGGTAAACAGAGGGAGCTAATACTGCGGGGCCCCAGAGTGCTTGTAGCCATGTCTGACACACAGCTCTGAAGCTGCACAAACTGTGATCTGACGGTCAGGTAGTCCATTATCCAGGATACAATGGAAGTGCCAATTTGACTTGAATGGCGCCTTTCCCCCAACAATGAGGGCTGTATGGTATTGAAGGCATTTGAGAAATAAAAGAACGCGATCGTCACAGTGTTGCCTTGCTTATCCACATGGGAGTAGGCTCTGTTCAGCAGGTAGATGACAGCATCGTCAACTCCTGGTAGGCAAACTGCAGAGGATTGAGGGCTGATCTGACCAAAGGTTGGAGATGAGCCAGGACCAACATCTCTAGAGTCTTCATGATGTTTGAGGACAGGGCCACTGGACAGTAGTTATTCAAGACTTTTAATTGGCCCTTCTTGGATACTGGAACCACACATGATGTTTTCCACACAGTCGGGACCCTTTCCAGGCTGAGACTCAGATTGAAACTGCGCTGGAGAACTCCACACAGCTGCTCAGCACACTCCTTCAGGACCACGGGGTTCACACCGTCTGGGTGCAATGCTTTGCCATGTCCGAGTTTCCCCAGAGCCCTTCCCAGCTACTCAGTGGTGAAGGCGAGTCGATGATGACTGGGGAGTTGGTGGAAGGGGAAAGGTGGGGGCTGGGAGGGGATGAAGATTGGGACCATAGCAGTTGGTATGTGGAGATATATATGACAGGTGCAGGGCAAGGAGGGGATGTAGATAGTGGTAGCCTGTGTTGCTCATCCACGTGTTGTACTGGATGGGGAAGTGGGAGGAGGGAAGGCATTGGTGCTGAGGGAGCTTTGGGTGCCTCGGCACCTGGACTGGTTTGCTGAGGGGGGTGTGAACAGGAGGGCAATTGTCAAACCTATTGAAGAATTGGTTTAACTCATTAACCCATTCACAGCTGCATTCCAAAGCTCTACAGCTAGACTGATTGAAGCCAATGATGTTCTTTACACCTCTCCACACCTCCTGTGTGCTACTCTGCCCAAGCTTGTTCTTCAGCTCTCTCCTGTATTCCTCTTTAGGCACCTTGATCTTCTCCTTTAGCTCCCTCTACACGTTTCAACTCCTCCCTGTCTCCTGATCTAGAGGCTCTCTTTTTGTGGTTGAGAAGAGCCTTTAGATCACTGGTGACCCGTGTTTTGTTGTTAGGGAAGCAGTGAACAGTCCTTGATAGTACTACAGTGTCCACACAGAAGTTGATGTAGCCAGTGATATCATCAGTAAGCCCGTTAATGCCTTCCCCATATGGTTCACAAAGCACATTCCAGTCAGTAACCTCAAAGCAGCTCTTCAAAGCCTCCAGAGACCATTTCTTTACTATCTTGGTGGTAGCTAGCTATTGCTGTACTTTGGGTTACACAAGGGCATGAGGTGAACTGATCTTCCAAGTGGGGGGAGAGCTGTATGCATCTTTAACATTTGTATACAGGAGGGAATGTTAACATTTATTCCCTCCATAGATGCTGCCTGAACATTTTGTGGGTGTTACTCAAGATTTCCAGCATCTGCAGAATTTCTTGTGTTTATGAGTAGCGGGGAATGGGGGGGGGGGGGGCTGCTGTGGTCAGCCTGGACCGGTTTTCACGCTGTATTACTCAATGATTCCCTACCTGTCTTCCCCTCCTCTGTTATCAGCTTGGGTCCACGGTGATCCGAAGAAAGTTGTGTATCCTACCGACAGCAGGGGCCAGTTCTGTGGGCAGAAGGGGAGCGTCAATGAGTGAGTACCCGGCTCCGTGTCCCGGCACTGGCGATTATGGGATGAGGTGGATGTGGGGGCAGCATGGGGTCCTGGGAGTGCTGAGGTCTGGTTGACAGGTTAAGCTCAGGAAGTACAACTTCAAGTTCAAGTTCAGTGCCATCTGACTACACACATATACAATCAAATGAAACAATGTTCCTCAGGACCGCAGTGCAAGATCATTATGATCTGACTGTACACAGATACAACCAAATGAAACAATGTTCCTCAGGACCACAGTGCACCCACA
Source organism: Hemitrygon akajei (assembly GCF_048418815.1). Classification (NCBI taxonomy): domain Eukaryota; kingdom Metazoa; phylum Chordata; class Chondrichthyes; order Myliobatiformes; family Dasyatidae; genus Hemitrygon; species Hemitrygon akajei. Next base: position 3,597,328 of record NC_133135.1, on the reverse strand, counting down.
AAACATAAACCTAAATAAAGTTAATAAAATATAACTCAAAACGCATGCAGTATATAGCACAGGTAAACAGTAAACAGCTCGCTGCCCTAGTGACGAGACGTCAGTGGTGGCAGGGTATCAGTCTCACAGTCTGAGGGAAGAATCTGTTACCCTGCCTGGCAGTCCCAGTCCTGATGCTGCCATACCTCCCTCCCGACGGCAGTGGGTCAGAGAGATTGTGGGATGGGTGGTGAGGATCCTCACCAATGCTTTGGGCCCTTCATCTGCAATGCTCCCAGAAAATGTCACAAATGGGGGAGGGAGACCCCGGTGATTCTCTCGCTGGCTTTTACTGTCCTCTGTAGGGGTCTCGTGGTCTGATACCCTGCAGCTTCTGTACCACTGAAAGGGATGGGCCCTAAACTTCCTCCAGCTTCCCAGGCCTGCTATTCAAACCCAGGTTAACATTGCCAGAAATGTGTGTTTCAGCTGTTCCTGTGTTGTATTAGCGCAGAACACAGGTCAGTACAGCACAGGATCGGGCTCTTCTGTGTGATGCCAATTTAAACTAATCCTACCTGCCTGCACATTGTCCATATCATAAAATCATTAAACACTGGAGCAGAATTAGACCATGCCAAATGCTTACTTAGATAAGAGTCTGTTCTGCCATTCCATCATGGCTGATTTATTATCCCTCTCAACCCCCATTCTCCTGCCCTCGCCCTGAAACCTTTGACCCCCTGATTAATCAAGGACCCATCAACTCTCACCTTAACCCAATGACTTGGCCTCCATAGCCATCTGTGGCACTGAATTCCACTGATTCACCACCCTCTGCCTAAAGAAATTCCTGCTCATTTCTGTTTAAATGAACGTCCCTCTATTTTGTGGCTGTGCCGTTGGTCCCAGACACCCTCACTATAGGAAGCATCCTTTCTGCGTTCACTCAATCTAGGTCTTTCAATATTCCAGAGGTTTCAGTGAGATCCCCCTTATTCTTCTAAAATTCAGCAAGTCCAGGCCCAGAACCATCAAATGTCCTCATATGTTAACTCTTTCATTCCCATAATCATTCTCATGATTCTCCAATGCCAGCACAAATTGTCTTAGATAAGGGATGCAGAATATAGCATTAATGGTAAGACTTGTCAGTGTGGAGCATCAGAGGGATCTTGGGGTCTGAATTCATAGGACACTCAAAGCTGCTATGCAGGTTGACTCTCTGGTTAAGAAGGCATATGGTGCACTGGCCTTCATCAATCGTGGGACTGAGTTTAAGAGCCGAGAGGTAATGTTGCAGCTATATAGGACCCTGGTCAGACCCCACTTGGAGTACTGTGCTCAGTTCTGGTCGCCTCACTACAGGAAGGATGTGGAAGCCATAGAAAGGGTGCTGAGGAGACTTACAAGGATATTGCCTGGTTTATGGAGCATGCCTTATGAGGCCTTTTCTCCTTGGAGTGACAGAGGGTGAAAGATGACCTGATAGAGGTGTACAAGATAATGAGAGGCATTAATCGTCTGGATAGTCAGAGGCTTTTCCCCAGGGCTGAAATAGCTAACACGAGAAGGCACAGTTTTAAGGTGCTTGGAAGCAGGTACAGAGGAGATATCAGGAGTAAGCTTTTTATGCAGAGAGTGGTGAGTGTGTGGAATGGGTTGCTGGCAGAGGTGGTGGAGGCGGAAACGATAGGGTCTTTTAAGAGACTCCTGGATGGCTACATGGAGCTTAGAAAAATACAGGGCTATGGGTAGCCATAGGTAATTTCTAAGGTAAGGACATGTCCAGCACAGCTTTGTGGGCCGAAGGGCCTGTATTGTGCTGTAGGTTTTCTATGTTTCTCTCAGCACTCCTCGTGCAGTCTGACTCGTGCTTTATAAAGCCTCAGCGTTACATCATTGCTTGTATATTCTAGTCCTCTCAAACGAATACTATCATTGCATTTGCCTTCCTTACCATCGACTCAACCTGCAATTTAACCTTTAAGGAATCTTGCATGAGGACTCCCAATATGTCCTTTCCCCACTTCTTTATGCGTCTGCATAAATACATCTTCAATACCTCAATCAAAGCTGCTTCTCACCACTGCTGGCAGCACATTCCAGCCACCCACCACTCTCTGTGTAAAAAACAAACTTTCCCTGGACATCTCCTTTAAACTTTCCCCTCTCTAGTATTTGACATTTCCACCCTGGGAAAGACACTCAGACTGTCTACCCTACCTCTGCCTCTAATAAGGTTGTACTTCTATCAAATCTTCCCTCAGCCTCTATTGATCTAGAGAGAACAATCCAAGCTTGTTCAGCCTCTCCTCACACCTAAAATTCTCTAGTCCAGTCAGCATTCTGGTGAACCTCTTCTGTACCTTCTCCAAAGCCCTCATATCAAGGAGGGCTTTGGAGAAGGCCCTCATATCAAGGAGCCCTCATATCAAGAAGCCCTCATATCAAGGAGCTCCATCCCCCAGGACCTTCTCATTGCTACAGGAGCCTGAAGATACACATTCATTTCAGGAAGAGTTTCTTCCCCTTGACCTCCTTAATTCAATTACCCCACCAGTGGCTTTTGGGACCACCTGGTGAAGGAAGCCATTGAAATAAGACTAGAGAAAAAGAATTTTAACAAAGACAAAGGTCTCTCTAAGTAAGAACTGGAATTTGATTGTAAACATGGTGGATCAGTGGAAACCTGATTGATTGATGACTGACCAATCAGGAGGGATGGACAACAGGAGTTGAGTATATGCCATTGAACCACACATGCCTAGGCATCAGCCCTGATGAAGATGGAGGAGTTTGTCACCGAAACGGCGTTTAAAATTGAAACCTGTACCTGACTGGAAGCCTGAGAGAAGTTTACTAGCGAGACCAGAGTTTTATACAGCTGTGTCTGACATTTATGCCCAATTCCTAGAAGCATGAAGGCAAGCAGGCCTTCGCCTTGCTTATATCCCTATGCACTTGTGTCACCTCTTTCAGGAAACTATGTCCTTGCACCCCCAAATTCTCTCAGTACATTTCTGCTCATTTTGTGAATGTACAATCTATCTATATAAGCTGTCTAACCGTACATATTCATTACTTTTGTGTTTTTCATTATTGTTGCATTTTATTTTTGTGCTGTACGGTATCCAGAGTAGAAGTTATTTCATTCTCCTTTGTACTTATGTACACAAAGTGTTACAGTCCTGAATTTTGTATCTGGCGGTCCTGCCATTTACTCTCTACTTTCTCCTTACACTGACCTCCCAAAGCACATCACTTCGCCCATGCCTGAATTACTCTCCTTCTGCCAGGTCTCAGCCCATGTTTCCAACCATTCTCTACCCTGCTGAATCCTTTCACAACCTTCCACCAATCTTTGTGTCGACTGCAAATTTACGAACCCACCTGCCTATCAAAATGATTTACCGGTATATTGATCACGAAAACACAGGGCCTGTGGAACACCACGAGTCACAGACCTTCAGCAAGAATAAACCCGTCTATCTCTCTCCTCCACTTTTGTAATCCAATGGTCCAAATCCTATGTTCCTTGTGGGATACTGTTGTCCTTCCACAATCACTGACTGCAAAATGCTGCAGCTGCTGACAGTCCTGCAGGAAAATGGGAAGGTCTGGGAACTCTTGGCAAAATGGGAGGTAAATGCACCTCTGATCTCACATCCTCACCTTCAAGTCCAGAGTCAGGTTCAAGTTCAGGTTAAGGGTCAGATTTGTTTATCACACGTACGTCAAAGCAGACAGTGAAATGTGTTGTTTGTGTTAACTCAACCTACCAACAGCAAAACATGCCTCTTTCCCATCCTCAATACACACACACACACACACTCTCTCACACTCACAGGAACACACACACACACACACACACACACATACACACACACACACACACTCTCTCACACTCACAGGAACACACACACACACACACACACACAAACACACACACAGACACACACACACACTCTCACACTCACAGGAACACACACATACACACATATGCACACACACACACAGACACACACAAACACACACACACACACACTCTCACACTCACAGGAACACACACATACACACACACACTCACAGGAACACACACACACACACACACACTCACAAACACACACTCACAGGAACACACACACACACACACACTCACACTCACAGGAACACACACACACACACAAACACATACATGCATACACGCACACTCACACTCACACACACACACACTCACACACACACACACATACACACACACACACACACTCACACTCACACTCACACACACACACACACACACACGTTACACAGAAATCCATCGTTCCTGTTGAGGGTTATCTATCAATGACGGAGAGATCTTGGCAGAGTAAAACAGTCTTGGACAGAAGGTATGAGGAGTGAGCTGCAGGCTCATGCTAACTGCTGGAGGAGCTCAGGAGATCAGGCAGGGTTATAGACAGAACATTTCAGGCCCAAACCCTTCATCAGGACTGAAATGTTGACTGCTTATTCCCTTCCAGAGGTACTTGCAGAGTTCCTCCAGCACTTTGTGAGTGTTGCTCAAGATTTCCAGCATCTGCAGAGCCTCTTGTGTGTAAAACAGAGGCAGGAAGGAGGCTTAGAGGGTATTTGCACAGGATATTGGATAGGGAGGTGTTGAGAGGTGGAAACTGCTTCTGTGACTATTTCTCTAACTGACACTCACCCTGACAGCAAGAGCTGGGCACACAAGACAGTGATAGGAAAAACACCCGATGCTCAGGCGCTGAGGAAAGATCCAAGGAAACAGTTTGATGCAGGGAGGGACATTAGAATCAGGTTAAACGTCACTGGTTATGTTGCGAAATTTATTGTTTTGTAGCAGCAGTACATTGTAATGTCTAAAAATAAAAACTACAAATTACTATCAGAAATGCAACACTCTGTAACTTCAAAACATGAAACTAATTCAAAGGAATACACAGAAGTCTGAAATGTGGGTCTAACTTTGAGTTTACTTTAAGTGAGCTGTACACATATCATGTAGTAGCATCTTGACGTATGCAAATCACTTATTTGTGACACATAGCTCATAATGAAATATTTAAATGGGCAAGAATGCTTAATCAACCGATATACAAGATTACTCAAATATTACTTAAATTTTAAATGCACAAGTACATTAAAAATTAAATTAACCAAGTAGTGCAAAAATAGAGCAAAAAATATTGTGGTAGTGTGCACGGCTTCAGTGTCCATTCAGGATTCTGATAGCGGAGGGGGAGAAGCTGTCCCTAAAGTGTTGGGTGTGTGTCTTCAGGCTCCTGTACCTCCTCCCTGATGGTAGCAATGAGAAGAGGGCATGACCTGGGTGATGGGGGTCCTGTATCATTGACGATGTCTGCAGGCTCCTGTACCTCCTCCCTGATGGTAGCAATGAGAAGAGGGCATGACCTGGGTGATGGGGGTCCTGTATCATTGACGATGTCTGCAGGCTCCTGTACCTCCTCCCTGATGGTAGCAATGAGAAAAGGGCATGTCCTGGGTGATGAAGATTTTTATTGACGGATGCTGCCTTTCTGAGTCATCACCTTTTAAAGGTGTCCTCAGTGCTGGGGAGGTGAGTGCCCATGATGGAGCTGGCTGAGTTTACAACCTTCTGCAGCTTTTTCCGATCCTGTGCAGTGGCCCCTCCATACCAGACAGTGATGCAACGAGAGAATGAAGTATTGCTGCTGAAGTGCCTCCTTTGTAATTGTATCAACATGCTGGGCCAAGGGTAAAAACTCAGAGTTGTTGACACCCAGAAACTCGAAGCTGCTCACTCTTACCACTGCTGATCCGTTAATGAGGGTTCCCTCAACTTCCCCTTCCTGAACTCCACAATCAATTCCTCGTTCTTACGGACATTGAGTGCAAGGTTGTTGTTGTGACACCCCTCAACCAGCTGATCTACCTCTCTCCTGTACGCCACCTCTTCAGGATTAGGTAAACTTCAGTCACACCTGGTTCTACAGGCGCAGGTACCTCTTTGGTAATGTGAACACATTCACTATGTTTAACCTCCCTCTCCTCCAGGAACAAGACAATCCTGTTCTACTTCAACATCCTGAAATGTGCCAGTCCTGTCGTGTTGACCAGCCTTCAGTGTCCCACCAAACAGGTGAGCAGTAGATAGTACCGCCCCTCCCACAGTGTGACCCTCCCTCAGTACCGCCCCTCCCACAGTGTGACCCTCCCTCAGTACATCCCCTCCCACAGTGTGACCCTCCCCCAGTACCGCCCCTCCCACAGTCTGACCCTCCCTCAGTACCCCTCCCACAGTGTGACCCTCCCTCAGTACCACCCCTCCCACAGTGTGACCCTCCCTCAGTACCCCTCCCACAGTGTGACCCTCCCGCAGTACCACCCCTCCCACAGTGTGACTCTCCCTCAGTACCCCTCCCACAGAGTGACCCTCCCTCAGTACCATCCCTCCCACAGTGTGACCCTCCCTCAGTACCCCTCCCACAGTGTGACCCTCCCTCAGTACATCCCCTCCCACAGTGTGACCCTCCCTCAGTACCCCTCCCACAGTCTGACCCTCCCTCAGTACCACCCCTCCCACAGTGTGACCTTCCCTCAGTACATCCCCTCCCACAGTGTGACCCTCCCTCAGTACCACCCCTCCCAGTGTGACCCTCCCTCAGTACATCCCCTCCCACAGTGTGACCCTCCCTCAGTACCCCTCCCACAGTGTGACCCTCCCTCAGTACATCCCCTCCCACAGAGTGACCCTCCCTCAGTACATCCCCTCCCACAGTGTGACTCTTCCTCAGTACCATCCCTCCCACAGTGTGACCCTGCCTCAGTACCACCCCTCCTACAGTGTGACCCTCCCTCAGTACCACCCCTCCCACAGTGTGACCCTGCCTCAGTACCACCCCTCCCACAGTGTGACCCTCCCTCGGTACCACCCCTCCCACAGTGTGATCCTCCCTCAGTACCACCCCTCCCACAGTGTGACCACCCCTCCCACAGTGTGACCCTCTCTCAGTACCACCCCTCCCACAGTGTGACCCTCCCTCAGTACCACCCCTCCCACAGAGTGACTCTCCCTCAGTACCACCCCTCCCACAGTGTGACCCTCCCTCAGTACCGCCCCTCCCACAGTGTGATCCTCCCTCAGTTCCACCCCTCCCACAGTGTGACCACCCCTCCCACAGTGTGACCCTCTCTCAATACCACCCCTCCCACAGTGTGACCCTCCCTCAGTACCACCCCTCCCACAGAGTGACTCTCCCTCAGTACCACCCCTCCCACAGTGTGACCCTCCCTCAGTACCCGCCCCTCCCACAGTGTGTCCCTCCCTCAGTACCACCCCTCCCACAGAGTGACTCTCCCTCAGTTCCACCCCTCCCACAGTGTGACCCTCCCTCAGTACCACCCCTCCCACAGAGTGACTCTCCCTCAGTACCACCCCTCCCACAGTGTGACCCTCCCTCAGTACCACCCCTCCCACAGAGTGACTCTCCCTCAGTACCACCCCTCCCACAGTGTGACCCTCCCTCAGTACCACCCCTCCTACAGAGTGACTCTCCTTCAGTACCACCCCTCCCACAGTGTGACCCTCCCTCAGTACCACCCCTCCCACAGAGTGACTCTCCCTCAGTACCACCCCTCCCACAGTGTGACCGTCTCTCTGACCACCGGTTCTGTTTTTCCAGCTCTGTGTTGAGAAATGTCCGAATCGTTTTGCCACCTACATTGATATCAAGTCGATCTTCAGGGTGAACAGTACCTACTGGGAATATTACCGGCAGTTCTGTCAGCCTGGCTTCAATAACCCGTGGAAGGTTGGTTCCATTTATGGTCCAGAAGGAAACGTGCCTTCGGTCCTCTATTCCAGCCCCTCCCATCATCTACATCCCAAAATTACCCTTCCCTCTCCCACTCTTCAGCCTGCCCCTGATTATCAACGCATCCAATTCATCTGTGACTGCGATAGACAGTCTGTCTGCTCCTGCTGACCACTGTCTCATGTTGGTGACCTGGTGACTGGCCCCTGATCCCAGGTGTTTACTCTTCATCAGACCCTGGCCTCACGGGTGAACGGCTCCAAACTGCTCCCCCCGCAGCAATGTTCACAACAGTCAGACAGATTGAATATTCACCCTCTTTCACTGTCAGTGTTTAACTCTTGTAGGATAACTACCAGTGTTCCCAGTGTGATATGGAGACCGGAACTGTGCATGGTGTTCCCAGTGTGATACGGAGACTGGAACTGTGCATGGTGTTCCCAGTGTGATATGGAGACTGGAACTGTGCATGGTGTTCCCAGTGTGATATGGAGACTGGAACTGTGCACGGTGTTCCCAGTGTGATACGGAGACTGGAACTGTGCATGGTGTTCCCAGTGTGATATGGAGACTGGAACTGTGCACGGTGCTCCTAGTTGTGAATGTGAGATTTATTCAGATCCATTTGTCCCTTCTATCTGCTCTGGAACTGCCACCCCAACTGCCCCGTGGATCACCTGCACACAGCAGTGAATCAAGAAGACTGCTCAACACTACCTTCTCAAGAACCAGTGAGTGAGAGGCAATTAAATGCTGGCTTAGCCTGTGAAGCCCACACCCCTTGAACAACGATGGCTCATTATTTTCTCTTGACATACTGAGCAAAGTCCTGCATTCTGTTAACCTACCGTTTCCTCTCTCTCCCTCCTCCCTTCCCCTCAGGCTGCTGGGCAGGTGATGCGAGATGAAGATTGTCCATCTATGATCATTCCCAGCCGACCATGTACGTATGAAGCTTTGTTCTCTATGGAACCTGCCCGGTTTCTGGAATGGTATTGGAGATGTTGTGTCAGGGGTGAGAGGTCAGCAGACAGTCCATGCCCAACTTACGGCCCTGGAGAACATGGTATAGCTTGGTGTAGAATATGTGTATGGTCATTCCCTGATCACACTCTGGTTATTCTCTGACCATTCACTGGGTCTCTCCCTGGTCTTTATGTAGTCATTCCCTAGTCACTCACTTGGTCAGTCCTTGGTCATTAGATGGTCACCCCCTGGTCATTATGCAGTCATACATGGTCACTCCTAAATGAATCTCTGATCACTCACTTGGTCAGTCTTCGGTCACTTACTTGGCCAGTCCCCAATCATTCCCTTCTCATTCCCAGTTTAACACTTTCTGTTATTGTTTTACCTTGTTCTACCTGGATGCATTGTGTAATGATGTTATCTGTTTGAACAGTTTGCAGGAGAGGCTTTTCACTGTGTCTGAGTACATGGGACAAGACAAACCAGTTCAATTTGCCACCATTTCCTGCAGCCAGAGTTGTAAAATATGGAAATATTGATAATGATCTGTTACTGAAATGTGGCTGTCGGCCAGAGTCGAAGAGCACAACAGCGATTGCTCTATCTAGTCCATGTTGAACTGTTATTTTGCCTATTGACCATAGCCTTCCTCATCCCTCCGATCCATATACTTATCCAAACTAAGCAAGTCCCGTCCCAGTTTAACTGTCCAAAACTATGCCAGCTACACTCAGTGGCCACTTTATTAGGTACACATGTACACCTGCTCATTAATGCAAAATCTGAACAGCCAACTCAATGCATAAAAGCATGCAGACGTGGTCAAGAGGTTCCATTCCCCCACTTGCTTATTCCACACCGACCTTTCATTCTTCTCACATGCTATTACCCACCCTCCCCCCGGGTCCTCTCCTCCTTCTCTTTCTCCTATTGTCCACTCTCCTTTCCTATCAGATTCTTTCTTCTGCAGCCCTGGACCTTTTCCAACCACCTGACTTTACCTTCTAGCTATCCTCCTTCTCTTCCCCCCAGCTTTTAATTCGGGCACCTCCCCTCTTCCTCAGTCCTGAAGAAGGGTCTCGACCCAAAACATCGGCTCTTTACCATAGATGCTGTTCCTCCAGCGTTTTGTGTGTGTTGTAAGAGGTTCAGTTGCTGTTCAAATCAGTCATCAGAATGGGGAAGGAATGTGATCTAAATGACTTTGATTGTGGGATGATTGTTGATGCCAGACGGAGTAGTCTGAGGATTTCAGAAATTGCTGATCTCCTGGGATTTTCACAAACACCTGGAGAAGAGGTTCACAACCTTTTTTATGCCATGGACCAATACTATTGAGGAAGAGGCCCTATAAACCCTGCTCTAGAGTTTACAGAGAACTGGCGTAAAATAGAAAGCATCCAGTGAGCAGCAGTTCTGTGGGTAAAAACACCTTGTTAATGAGAGAGGTCAGGGGAGAATGGCCAGACTGGTTCAAGCGACAGTAACTCAGATAACCATGTGTGTGCCGAAGAGCATCTCTGAATGCACAGCACAGTGTGGATCACGCTGCCTGAGGTGGAGGTAGAGGTAGGTACATTAGGGACATTTAAGAAACTCAGACACATGCATAATGGAAAAGTAGAGGGCTATGTGGGAGGGGAGGGTTAGATTGATCTTGGAGAAGGTTAAATAAATAAATAAATGAAAGGTTTGGCGCAACTTCATGGGCTGAAGGGCCTGTACTGTGCTGAACTTTTCTATATTCTGTCCTTATTGCTATGGAGAATGATGGGAGCAAGAATTCCAACATAGAAACATAGAAAACCTACAGCACAATACAGGCCCTTCGGCCCACAATGCTGTGCTGAACATGTACTTACTTTAGAAATTACCTAGGCTTACCCATTTTTGCTAAGCTCCATGTACTTATCCAGGAGTCTCTTAAAAGACCCTATTGTATCCACTTCCACCACCATTGTCGGCAACTCATTCCACGCACTCACCACTCTCTGTGTAAAAAACTGACATCTCTGTACCTACTTGCAGATGGGCTGAATGGACTGTGTCCTTGCTTTGTCTGCTGTGACTGGGCGGTTAGAGGCAGAGGAACGGGCCTTGCCTGTAGCCACTGGGCGGTTAGAGGCAGAGGAACGGGCCTTGCCTGTAGCCACTGGGCGGTTAGAGGCAGAGGAACAGGCCTTGCCTGTAGCCACTGGGCGGTTAGAGGCAGAGGAACGGGCTTTGCCTGTAGCCACTGGGCGTTCCGATTTCCTACCATCTCAGCTTGACTTTTCTCTCCCTCTTCCTGCCCCAGTTCTCCGTCGCTGTTTTCCTGACTTCACCACCAAGAACGGAATCCTGACGGTAGCCAACAAAACCACCTTCCGGGATGGCCGCGGGAAAACTCGCAACGTGACGGATCTCAGGGATGCAGCCAAGTAAGTGTCCGCCGGACTCCGGACTCCAGACTCCCAACTCCTGGAGCGTTCCCAGGCAGACAGGGATTGGGTTGTGAGGAGATCGATGGAGGCAATCAGACGGTGGCAGGCAATGGAGGCAGTGGGTGATCACAGGACACCAGGGGAGGAGAGCAGATCATTCCCGCAGAGAGAGAGATCTTGAACCCGATGTGTGAGAGGGTGGTCGGTCTCCATCGGGACCTGCAATGTGGACTGTGTGCCAAGGGAAATAAGATGTGCAGCTGTTACAATAACACTATCCTGATTAACTTTTCATGGAAGTTCAGAATGTTTATTGATGTAACATTCAGAAAATATATTTTTTAAAATTCCATTTGCTATCTTTGCAGTTAACTTAAGCATTTAGAATGGACTTGTCCACCTAACCCAGAGCACTACCTGCTCTGGCTGGAGTGTAATAATGTGACAGCTCATTTCTATTCTGAAGCTGGATACTCAGGTTATCGGCAGTATAAAATTAATTGAGATATGAATTAAGGATATCTGTTCACCCTGATCCGGGGGCACCTCCCCTTCTCAGACTTGATAGAGGTGTATAAGATGATAAGGGGCATAGATCAAGACTTACTTCATGGGTAGAAATTGCTAATACAAGGGGGCCTGATTTTAAGGTGTTTGGATGTATGTATACGGGGATGTTAGAGGGAGGTGTTTTTACACAGAGAGTGGTGGGTGTGTGGTAGAGACAGATACAATTGGGACATTTAAGTGACTCTTAGATAGGCAGATGGATGATAGACAGATGGAGGGCAATTTGGGAGGGAAGGGTTAGATTGATTTTAGAGTGGGTTAAATGGTTGGCACAGCATTGTGGGCCGAAGGGCCTGTATGATACTGTACTGTTCTATGTTCAATGATGAATGTTATCTGTTCACCCTGACCCAGGGGGGCTTCTCTCCTGCAGGGGTTTTTTTCCCCCAAGAAAATCTTATTTTCGCTGCTCGTTCTATTTTCCTGTGTTTGTGTTTGTTTATGTGTCTGCGTGGAAATGATCCTCACAGGTAAGGCGAGCATTCATTACCAGCTCTCGCTTTGCCCCGGGGTAGTGGAGTGTGGACTGGAGTCGCGTACACACCACACTGGAAAAGGGCAGCTGGCTTCCTGCCCCTGGAGATGCGATTGAATCTGATGGTTCTTCCACATTAGATAAATATTACAAGCAGTTTATTTAATAAACTGTCATGGTGGGGTCTGAATCAATTGCCACCATAGATGAATGAGCCCGTGGATCGATGCTCTTCTCTTCTGGATGCCAGTCAAGTATCTGAATGACTGAAGCAGCAGAACCTGCTGCTTATGGTCAAGTCAGCTTTCAAACCGCGAGAGGTTTGAAACTGCCGGGTTGCATAGCTCACACAACCTCTCGTAGTCGCAGAACACATCCGACACGATCAGGAAAGCTCACCAAGGCTTCACCTTTCTGAGGAGGCTGAAGAGAGCTGGAGTTTGCACACCTATAGTCACAGACTTCTACAGGTGCGCAGGAGAGAGAATCCTAACATGCTGCATCACTGCCTGGTACAGAAACAGCACTGGGGCAGACAGGAGACTCGACAGTGGGTATTCAACACTGACCAACGCATCACGGGCACCAGCCTACCCATGTCAAGGAAATATATTCAGAAATGTGCTGGAAAAGGGCCAGTAACATCATGAAGGATCCCACCCTCCCTATTCATGGACTGTTTGTCCCACTCCCAGATGGAGGCTACGTAGCATCCACACCAGGACCACCAGTCTCAAAAACAGTTACCTTCCCCAGGCAGTACAGCTAATCAGCCTCTCCACCCACTAACCCACCCCTCCACACCCCCAACCACCAATACTTTATAATTTCCTGTCAGAGTCACCTTGTGTAGAGATATTCTCATGTCTAGCGTCACTTTATGGACATACAACCAGTCTGTGTATATAAGTTATCTTATGTGTTTATATTTATTGTGTTTTTTTGTTGTTGTGTTCTTTATCTTGCTTTTTTTTTTGTACTGCATCAGATCTGGAGTAACAATTATTTCGTTCTCCTTTACACTTGCGTACTGGAAATGACATTAAACAGTCTGAGTCAGTTCATGCTGACAGATTTTAACCTTGGCACTTTTGCAGTGGGTAACTTTACTTTTTGTCTGATAATAAATCCTTTTTTTAATTTAAATTCACAGCAAAGTGAACCAGATCCGGCACAGATCCGACAGGTGCTGGCCTAACCTTTGACTGTGGAATGAGCTGATATGCACTAAACCTGCATGATCTTTTTGGCTGCCTTGTCTATTAGCTGTTGAGCTCATCTGGAACACAGTGCACTTTAAAGTCAGTGAGAGGTGGTGTGCAGGGGGGAAGGAAGGAAGGGTCTGTTGGGATAGCAGGAAGGCAGGAATGTAACTAGACACGACCAATCATATGAAAAACAGAACTTGACTCTGGGCCTGTTCTTGCTGGAGTTTAGAAAGCCATAAAACCATAAGACATGAGCATTATTAGGTCATTCGGCCCATTGAGTCTGTTCTGCTGTTCCATCATGGCTGATTTATTATCCCTCTCAGCACCATTCCCCTGCCTTCTCACCATCACCTATGATGCCCTGACTAAAGAAGAATTTATCAATCTCCACTTTAAATATACCCAATGACTTGGCCTCTACAGCTGCCTGGGGCATTGAATTCCACAGATTCAGCACCCTCTGGCTAAGGAAATTAATCCTCATCACCATTTTATCTCTGTTCTAATTAAAAGTCCCTCTATTTTGAAGCTGTGCCTTCTGGTCCTAGACTCCCCCACAATTGGAAACATCCTCTCCATGTCCACTTTATCTAGGCCTTTCAATATTCAATAGATTTCAATGAGGTTCCCCCCCATTCTTCTGAACTCCAGGGAGAACAGGCCCAGAGCCGTCAAGCCCTCCTCAGATGCCAACCCTTTCATTCCCGGATCATTCTCGTGAACCTCCCTAGAGAATGGGAGAAGGTCGTTAAAACCCAATGTCCAAGTACATTTATTATCAAAGTACATATATGCTACCTTATATATCCCTGAGATTCATTTCCTTGTGGGCATTCAACAGGAAAATAAAGAAATACTACAGAATTTATGCACTATAAATAAAGACTGTCAAAGAACCAGTGTGCAAGATAAGACAAATTGTGTAGAGGTTAAATAATACTGAGTTGTGGAGACGTTGAGAGTGAATCTATAGGTTGTGGAATTAGTTCGGAGTTGTGGTGAGTGAAGTTATCCATGCTGGTTCAAAACCTAGATAGAGTGGATATGGAGATATCCACTCTATGGTGGGGGTGTCTAGGATAAGAGGGCACAAATTCAGCATGGAGGGACATCCATTTAGAACAGAGATGAGGAGGAGGAAAATTTTTAGCCAGAGGATGGTGAATCTGTGGAATTTATTGCCCCAGGCAGCTGTGGAGGCCAAGTCATTGGGTGTATTTAAAGTGGAGCTTGATGGTTCTAGATTTGTCAGGGTGTTAAAGGTTCCAGGAAAAAGGCAGGAAAATGGAGTTGAGAGTGAAAAATAAATCAGTCATGGTCAAGTGGTTGAGGAGATTTGAATGGGCTGAATGGCCTAATTCTGCTCTTCACTGAGTAGCAGACAAAGAGTTAGTCAGTACAGTACTGAACTGTCACCACAGATGGTGTCCCTGTGCCTGTTTACAGGCACCTGCTGAGATGTTGTCCTTCAGAGTGACAAAACCACACGTCTTCTCCACAGATAAACAAATATCCAGTGTTCTTTCAACACTGCTTCTGGGTTATTTATTTGCCTGCATCCAGGCTGCCTTATTATTTGTCCCCAGGGAAGATTCCCATGACCAAATTGAGAAAGGATCCATATTGTGACTGATGTTTCCGGGCCCATCCGTTCGTACCTTACTACTCCACCAGTTGCCATCTATCAAACCCAGGGCTTGCCCCAATGACTGGATGAGGTAGGAGCTTGGTGGACATCAGATGAAGAAAAGATGTGCTGGCATTCACAGGGTCCAGAGGAGATTCACGAGAATGGTTTCAGGAATGAAAGGGTCAACATGAAGAGTATTTGATGGCTCCGGGCCTATACTCACTGGAGCTAAGAAGAATGGTGGGGAGAGGGAGGAATCTCATTGAAACCTATCGAATAGTGAAAGGCTTAGACAGAGTGGATGTAGAGAAGATGTTTCCTATGGGGGAGTCTAGGACCAGAGGGTACAACCTCAGAATAGGGGAACATCCATCTAGAACAGAGATGAGGAGGAATTTCTTTATCCAGATGGTGGTGAATCTGTGGGATTCGCTGACCTGGATGGCTGTGTAAGTGAAGTCACTGAGTATATTTAAAGCAGAGGATGATAGGTTTTTGATTAGTTAGGGCATTAAATGTTATTGGGTGCAGGCAGGAAAACGGGATTTAGAGGGATAATAAGTCAGCTAAGATGAAGTGACAGAACAGACTTGATGGACTGAGGGGCCTAATTCTGCTCCAATGTCTCATGTCTCAGTGTATGGTTACACAATCATCCTACCCCACCTTGACTGGAGAACTCTTTACTGTTATTTCCAGAGTGGAATTTGAAGGTGGATTTGGGGACAGAAAGCTTATGTCAGAAACTGCAGGAGGAGACTCTTTGAATGTTTGGAAGTCTATGGTTGAAAAGCAGGAAATTTCTGTTCTCTTGTGAGAACAGATCTTTGTGGAGACTAGTGCCAGGTTTAAAAAGCAACCAGGACATATTATTAGGGTATTGGGAACTTATCAACGGCCAAGAAAAAGAAGTGAGGTCAAAGTGGAGTGGCCATAGTGGGGTAGAATTAGAGTGGAGAACTAAGGTTTTGGCTTTAGAGGCTGTGCTGAGAGAAACAGAGGCTAAGTTGGGGTTTCTGTCAAATTTCTCTCTCTTTCTTAATTATTGAGTAATGAGAACGGATCCCAGGGCAGTGGTATGCTCTTTTTGCAAGATGTGGGTGATCTCGGCTACCTCCAGGGAGAAGTGCAACTCCTAACAGGCTGTGTCAGGGAACTGGAGCAGGAGGTGGATGAACTGCAGCTTATACAGGAGAATGAGGAGGTGGTAGGTAGGAGCTACAGGGAGGTAGTCACCCCTAAGTTGCAGGAGGCAGATATCTGGATGACTGTCAAGAGAGGGAAAGGGAAAAAGCACCCAGTGCAGAATTGCCCTGTGGCCGCTCCCCTCAATAATACCACTTTGGATTCTGCTGAGGGGGGCAACATACCAGGGGAAAGCCACAGTGACCAGGTCTCTCGATGGGGGTGGGGGGTGGTGGTTTTGAACCAGGTCATAGTCTCAGCTGAAAGATTAGTTAGTCAGGGCAGATGTGAGAATTACTTTGTCACTCACAGGGTGGTGAACCTTTGGAACATGGTTTGACAGGTGATAAAGAAGGTGTACAGCATGCACCTGATGAAGGGCCTTGGCCTGAAACGTTGATTGTTTACTCTTTTCCTAGATGCTGCCTGGCCTGCTGAGTTCCTCCAGCATTTTGTGGGTGTTGCTTAGACTTCAGGTGACTCTTGGATAAGGTGTAGCACCTGATCAGGGTCATATGCAGCCATGGAAACAGGCGGTGGATGGTTGTATGAGCAGCTGGTGAACATCACAAGTCCTGGTTATGCGACCACTGACGCCAGGCAGAGTCTCGGAAGAGTATTGGTTATGACTGGGGTCCCCTGTCTTGTAAATGCACTGTCTAGAAAAAGGCAATGGCAAACAACTACTATAATGGAACATCTATAAATTAAAATATGAAATATATATAAAAATAAATTCAGTAAGCGGTACAAGACAGTGTGATCAATGAATCAGGATTAGGTTTTTGTCGTGAAATTTGTTGTTTTGAGGCAACAATACAGTGCAATACATAATAAAAAACTATAAATTACAACAAGAAATAAATATTAAAAGCTTAAATTAAAGAAGTAGTGTAAAAGGAAAGCAGGAAAAGTATAGTGAGGTAGTGATCATGGCTCAGAGTTCATTCAGGAATCTGATGGTGGAGGGGAAGAAGCTGAAACATGAAGTGTGTGTCTTCAGGCTCCTGTACCTCCTCAATGGTAGAAATGAGAAGAGGGCATGTCCTGGGTGATGAGTGGCCTTGCTGAGGCAGCATCTTTTGTCAGTGTCCTCGATGCTGGGAAGGCTGAAACCCATGATTGAGTTGGCTGTTTACAACTATCTGCAAGTTTTTCTGATCCTGTGCAGTGCTTCCCTCCTCCTGCATACCAGACGGAGAACTAGCAGAATTGGATAACAACTGGGAAAAGGGATGTGGGGAGAGTTTGTGGTGGTGGCGCTGACTGCGGGAGAAGGGGAAGGTCTGCGTTTCACAAGCCTCAACATTTCAAAGTGCTTCACAGATGCAGCAATGCTAATGCCATTTACTGGTTGTGGCTGCCCTCGACGTTGGAACCCTTGGACTAACCCGACCTTCCTGCGCACTGTTAGCACTTCCCCAGGGAGGCATTAATTCTTTAACGACTAATCAGCTGCGGTTCAAACGGCCTCACAGCAAGAGATCATAGCAGTGCTGCGGTTTGTAGACATTGCCCACATCTGCACTGTGGGTGTCACAGAGTGTAGAGACAGGAGCTCTTCGATCTGGGGGGGGGGGGGGGCAGTTATCTGGTTACTGCAAGGTTGCACTTGGTGAGATCTTACTTAGGACAGATTTGTTGGCATCACATTAATAACCACGGGAGCGGCTCAGAGGGAGGGCAGGTACTGAGAGAGGGTCACACTGTGGGAGGCAGGTACTGAGGGTGCATCTTACAGTGGGAGGGCAGGTACTGAGGGTGCATCTTACGGTGGGAGGGGTGGTACTGAGGGAGGGTCACACTGTGGGAGGGGTGGTACTGAGGGAGGGTCACACTGTGGGAAGGGCGGTATTGAGGGAGAGTCACACTGTGGGAGGGGTGGTACTGAGGGTGCGTCTTACGGTGGGAGGGGTGGTACTGAGGGAGGATCACACTGTGGGAGGGGTGGTACTGAGGGAGGGTCACACTGTGGTTGAGGTGGTGCTGAGGGAGGTTCACACTGTGGGAGGGGTGGTACTGAGGGAGAGTCACGCTGTGGGAGGGGTGGTACTGAGGGAGGGTCACACTGTGGGAAGGGCGGTATTGAGGGAGAGTCACACTGTGGGAGGGGTGGTACTGAGGGAGGGTCACACTGTAGGAGGGTGGTACTGAGGGAGGGTCACACTGTGGGAGGGGTGGTACTGAGGGAGGGTCACACTGTGGGAAGGGCGGTATTGATGGAGAGTCACACTGTGGGAGGGGTGGTACTGAGGGAGGGTCACACTGGGAGGGGTGGTACTGTGGGAGGGGTGGTACTGAGGGTGCATCTTACGGTGGGAGGGGTAGTACTGAGGGAGGGTCACACTGTGGGAAGGGCGGTATTGAGGGAGAGTCACACTGTGGGAGGGGTGGTACCGAGGGAGGGTCACACTGTGGGAGGGGTGGTACTGAGGGAGGGTCACACTGTGGGAGGGGTGGTATTGAGGGAGAGTCACACTGTGGGAGGGGTGGTACTGATGGAGGATCACACTATGGGAGGGGTGATAATGAGGGAGGGTCACACTGTGAGAGACAGACAGACAGACATACTTTATTGATCCCAAGGTGAAATTGGAGAGGAGGTACTGAGGGAGGGTCACACTGTGGGAGGGGTGGTACTGAGGGAGGGTCACACTGTGGGAGGGGTGGTACTGTGGGAGGGTCACACTGGGAGGGGTGGTACTGTGGGAGGGGTGGTACTGAGGGTGCATCTTATGGTGGGAGGGATGGTACTGATGGAGGATCACACTGTGGGAGGGGTAATAATGAGGGAGAGTCACACTGTGGGAGGGGTGGTACTGAGGGAGGGTCACACTGGGAGGGGTGGTACTGAGAGAGGGTCACACTGTGGGTGGGTGACACTGTGGGAGGGTGGTACTGAGGGAGGGGTGGTAGTGAGGGAATGTCACACTGTGGGGGGGTGATACTGAAGGAGGGATGTTGCACTATGGGAGGTGCAGGTTACTGACAGAAATTCGAAGTTCAAAGTACATAAACTCTGAACTGTGAACTTCGGTTGGTGACTTGTCCCTCCCACAGTTACCCACGGTGCAGCATGATAAAGGAGAATCAGGGGTCTGTTCACTGCTGCAGTCTGTACTGTGATCTCGCTTCAGCCATTTCTAATACTGTGCTTTCTACACGGAGACGTTATTAACTCACACCTCTCACCCTGAACTGATCGTGCTACCTGCCTAATGTTTAACTTGGTATTGACTGAGAAATATAACCCGCCTTCCGTCCTTTACAGGGGAATAAATTACGTGCTTGATGCTCGGGAGGTTGGGATGAAGATATTTGAGGACTACACCAACTCTTGGTTCTGGATTTTGATGTGAGTACTGGCCAGAGAGGACAAGACATTGTTGTGTCTCCGGATTAAACCAGGCTCTGTGCTCCGGATTCAGCAGCAAGAATCCCAGGTCAAATTTCAGCTTCCACTCCAGGGAGGCCAGAATAATTCCAGTCTTCCTGGGGGGGGGGGGGGGGGCACACTATGGAGAGGTGGTACTGAGGGAGGGGTGGTACTGAGGTCACTGTGGGAGGGGTGGTACTGAGGGAGGGTCACACTGTGGGAGGGAGGTACTGAGGGAGGGTCACTGTGGGAGGGGTGGTACTGAGGGAGAGTCACAATGTGGGAGGGCTGGTACTGAGGGAGAGTCACAATGTGGGAGGGGTGGTACTGAGGGAGAGTCACAATGTGGGAGGGCTGGTGCTGAGGGAGGGTCACACTGTGGGAGGGGTGGTACTGAGGGAGGGTCACACTGTGGGAGGGGTGGTACTGAGGGAGGGTCACAATGTGGGAGGGCTGGTGCTGAGGGAGGGTCACACTGTGGGAGGGGTGGTACTGAGGGAGGGTCACACTGGGAGGGGTGGTACTGAGAGAGGGTCACACTGTGGGAGGGGTGGTACTGAGAGAGTGTCACACTGGGAGGGGTGGTACTGAGAGAGGGTCACACTGTGGGAGGGGTGGTACTGAGAGAGAGTCACAATGTGGGAGGGGTGGTACTGAGGAAGGGTCGCACTGTGGGAGGGGTGATACTGAGAGAGTGTCACACTGTGGGAGGGGTGGTACTGAGGGAGTCACAATGTGGGAGGGGTGGTGCTGAGGGAGGGTCACACTGTGGGAGGGGTGGTACTGAGGGAGGGTCACACTGTGGGAGGGGTGGTACTGAGGGAGGGTCACAATGTGGGAGGGGTGATACTGAGGGAGTGTCACACTGGGAGGGGTGGTACTGAGAGAGGGTCACACTGTGGGAGGGGTGGTACTGAGAGAGAGTCACAATGTGGGAGGGGTGGTACTGAGGGAGTCACAATGTGGGAGGGGTGGTACCGAGGGAGGGTCACAATGTGGGAGGGGTGATACTGAGGGAGAGTCACAATGTGGGAGGGGTGATACTGAGAGAGTGTCACACTGTGGGAGGGGTGGTACTGAGGGAGAGTCACAATGTGGGGGTGGTGGTGCTGAAGGAGGGTCACACTGTGGGGGTGATACTGAGGCAGGGTTGCACTGAGGGAGGGGTAGTGCTGAGGGAGAGTCACTGGGAGGGGTGGTACTGCGGAAGGGTCACACTGTGGGAGGGGTGGTACTGAGAGAGTGTCACACTGTGGGAGGGGTGGTACTGAGGGAGTCACAATGTGGGAGGGGTGGTGCTGAGGGAGGGTCACACTGTGGGAGGGGTGGTACTGAGGGAGGGTCACAATGTGGGAGGGGTGATACTGAGGGAGAGTCACAATGTGGGAGGGGTGGTACTGAGGGAGGGTCACACTGTGGGAGGAGTGGTACTGAGGGAGAGTCACAATGTGGGAGGGGTGATACTGAGAGAGTGTCACACTGTGGGAGGGGTGGTACTGAGGGAGAGTCACAATGTGGGGGTGGTGGTGCTGAAGGAGGGTCACACTGTGGGGGTGATACTGAGGCAGGGTCGCACTGAGGGAGGGGTAGTGCTGAGGGAGAGTCACTGGGAGGGGGGTACTGCGGAAGGGTCACACTGTGAGGGGGTGGTACTGAGGGAGAGTCACACTGTGGGAGGGGTGGAGATGGTGCACACATTGTCTATGGACACAACAGGGGACTTCTGTGAACAGTGGCCAGAAAGTATCAGGAAGAAGGGTGGGTCAGTATACGGAACTGCGACTTTGTGGCTGTTACGGAGGTTTGTCTGTCACAATGCCAGGAATATGTTCTGGGTTAAAAGACAGGGAGGAAGGTGGAAGAGGTGGGGGAGTGAGGGAGAATATCACAGCTGCAGAAAGGGAGGATGTCATGGAGTGATTATCTACTGAGTCAGTGCAGGTGGAAGGTAGAAGCAGGAATCACTCTGTTGGGAGTATTCTGCAGAATCCCCCAATAACCACAGAGTGTCAGGGTCTGGTCTGGTCCGGTCCGTAATCCACGTGCCGGGTCTCGATCCGGTCCGAGGGCTCCGGACTCCAGGTCCTGCCGTTGCCCCTCCCGTCACCCGTGAACTAGTTAGGACCCTCCTGGTTCAAGGAGACACACCTGTGACTCATTGAGCTGCAGGTGTTTATAAGGGGCCTTGGGACTGGGACCAGGCGGGTGGTCGTTTTGTTCTGTTTCCTCTTTCTCCACCGGCTCCGAACTCTTCTCTGCATTCTGTTATCCTGCCCGGGCTCAGATCTACTCCTCATCATGCTTCTCTGCCCCGTACCAGTACTGCCAGGTTGGTCCTCTCCCCCACCTTTCTTCCCATGAGCTGGTCCCGCTTCTCTGCTCGCTTGTTTTGTTTGCGCGGTCGCGCTGTCTGCCGGCCGTTCCCAATTTTCCTGCTATCATGGCTGTTGAGTTGGTCACCCTAGACCTATGCCCGTTCCTATCCCTTGCCTCCGTTGGGCAGGCCCGGCTGGTCTGCCGCTGCCCGGCGGGGGTTCTGCCCCGTCCTCCTCTTCCGCCTGAACCCTGGGATTGTGCCCCGCACCCGCCTAGGGGTCCGCGTCATGCCCAGGCATCCAGTGTTTCTGCCTGGGAGGTGGCCCTACCCGGGACATATGCGGCCCGCCCAGGGAGGGCTCTCCACCAGCTTATCTGCCTGCCAGCCTGAACCCCGGGAGCCTGTCTGCCTGAACTCGAACTCCGGGAGCCCGCTCCGCTCCGCCTGAACCCCAGGAGCCCACTCCGCTCTGCCTGCCTGGACTCCGGGAGCCTGTCTGCCTGAACTCAAACTCAGGGAGCCCGCTCCACTCTGCCTGCCTGAACTCCGGGAGCCCGCTCCGCTCTGCCTGCCTGGACCCCGGGAGCCCGCTCCGCTCTGCCTGCCTGAACTCCGGGAGCCCGCTCCGCTCTGCCTGCCTGGACCCCGGGAGCCCGCTCCGCTCTGCCTGCCTGGACCCCGGGAGCCCGCTCCTCTCCGCCTGCCTGAACTCCGGGAGCCCGCTCCACTCTGCCTGCCTGAACTCCGGGAGTCCACTCCGCTCCGCCTGCCTGAACCCCGGGAGCCCGCTCCGCTCTGCCTGCCTGAACTCCGGGAGCCTGTCTACCTGAACTCAAACTCAGGGAGCCCGCTCCACTCTGCCTGCCTGAACTCCGGGAGCCCGCTCCACTCTGCCTGGCTGTACTCCGGGAGCCCGCTCCGCTCTGCCTGGCTGTACTCCGGGAGCCCGCTCCACTCGGCCTGCCTGACACTATCTACCTGAACCCCAGCTCCACCCTTAAGTGCCATGGCATCCCCATCCTGTCTTCCTCCTAGTACTTCAGTGTCTGCGTCCTGCGTTTGGGTCCATCCGGCCCTGTTCCTGACACAGAGACACTGAGGAACAGAACAGGAGGCAGATTTTGGAAAACTGCAGGGTGGTTGTCATGGGGATCTTTAACTTCCCTAATATTGATTGGCACCTCCCCAATACAAAAAGTTTAGATGGGATGGAATTTGCTAGCCTAGGTGTGTGCAGGAAAGATTCTTGATACAATATGTAGACAGGATGACTAAAGGAGTGGCCATACTGGATCTGGAACAAGGCAATGAACTGGGTCAGGTGTCAGATCTCTCAGTGGGGAACTTTGGAGGCAGTGACCACAACTCCCTGATCGTTGCTAGGAGCAGACAGTATGGGAAAGTATTTAATTGGTGGAGTGAGAATTATGGTGCAATTAGAAACTTGGGAGAATAAACTGGGAATATATACCTGGGAAATGCACAATGGAAACGTGGAAGTTGTGACTGGGAAAGGATGGTAGGGTGGAGGAACCATGGTTGATAAGAGATGTGTGACATCTCATCAAGGTGCTCAGGAAGCTTAACAATCTGAGGGTGGATAAATCTCCTGGACCTGATGGAATGCACACTCGGGTTCTGATGGAAGTAGCTGGAGAGACTGCGGAGGCATTAACAATGGTCTTTCAAGAATCAATAGATTCTGGCATTGTACCGGATGACTGGAAAATTGCAAATGTTACTCCGCTATTTAAGAAGGGTGGGAGGCAGCAGAAAGGAAACTATAGACCTGTTAGCTTGACATCAGTGGTTGGGAAGTTGTTGGAATAGATTGTTAGGGATGAGATTATGGACATTACAAAATAGGCCAAAGCCAAAGCCAGCAAGGAAAATCTTGCTGGACAAACCTATTATAATTCTTTGAGGAAATTACAAGCAGAGTATACAAAGGAGATGCAGTAGACATGGTGAACCTGGATTTTCAGAAGGCTTTTCATAAGCTGCTGCACATGAGGCTGCTTAGCAAGATAAGAGCCCATGGAATTACAGGGAAGTTACTAGCAAGGTGGATCATTGGCTGATTGGCAGAAAACAGAGAGTGGGAATAAAGGGATCCTATTCTGGCTGGCTGCTGGTTACCAGTGGAGTTCCACAGGGGTCAGTGTTGGGACCGCTGCTTTTTATGATGTATGTCAATGATTTGGACTACAGTATTAAGGGATCTGTGGCTAAATTTGCCAATGATACAAACATAGGTGAAGGAGCAGGTAGTGTTGAGGAAACAGAGAGCCTGCAGAGAGTCTGAGATAGTTTAGGGGAATGGGCAAAGAAGCGGCAAATGAAATACAATGTTGGAAAGTGTATGGTCATGCACTTTGTTGGAAGAAATTCAAAATGCAGAGATGCAAAGGGAGTTAGGCATCCTTGTGCAAGATACCCTAAAGGTTAACTTCCAGGTTGAGTCAGTTGTGAAGAAGGCAAATGCAATATTGGCATTCATTTCTAGAGGTATAGAATATAAGAGCAAAGATGAGATGTTGAGGCTCTATAAGGCACTCGTGAGACCACACGGAGTATTGTGTGCAGTTTTGGGCTCCTTATTTTAGAAGTGATATACTAACATTGGAGAGGGTTCAGAGAAGATTCACGAGAATGATTCCAGGAATGAAAGGGTTACTGTGTGAGGAACATCTGGCAGTTCTTGGGCTGTATTCCCTGGAGTTCAGGAGAATGAGGGGGGATCTCATATAAACATTTCAAATGTTAAAAGGTCTGAACAGATTAGATATGGCAAAGTTATTTCCCGTGGTAGGGGATTCTAGGACAAGAGGGCATGACTTCAGGATTGAAGGACGTCCTTTTAGAGCTGAGATGCGGAGAAATTACTTTAGTCAGAGGGTGGTAAATCTGTGGAATTTGTTGCAATGAGTGGCTGTGGAGGCCAAGCCATTAGGTGTATTTAAGGCAGAGTTAGATAGGTTCTTGATTAGCCAGGGCATCAAAGGATATGGGGAGAAGGCAGGGGAGTGGGGATGACTGGAAGAATTGGATCAGCCCATGATTGAACGGCGGAGCAGACTTGATGGGCTGAATGGCCTACTTCTGCTCCTATATCTTATAGTCTTATAAGAGGAAGAAAGGAGCTTCCGTAACATTTTGGAATGAAGAACAGGAGGATGGCTAGAGTGAGTGATCAGGCATAGTAGAGGAAACACGTGCCTGGAGGTAGGGGAGGTCCTTAAATAAATCCTTTGCCTCAGTGTCTCAGTATTCACCAGTGATAGCAACCTCGATGATTGTAAGGACAGTGTGAAACAGACTGGAACATGTTGATGTTAAGAAAGAAATTGTGCTAGAATTTTTGATAAACATTAGAATAGATAAGATGCTGGGGCCAGATGGGATATACTCCAGGTTACTATGGAGACAAGGGGAGAGATTGTTGCACTTGTGATGATGAAATCTACATCCTCACTGACCACAGCAGCAGAACCAGATGACTGGAGGATGATGTTCAAGAAAGTGAGAACCTTTACAGTGAACGTTATATTTATGGGAATTATGAGCCATTGAGTCTTACTTCAGTGGTGGGCAAATTATTGGAGAAGATTCTCAGAAAGAGGATTTACAAACATTTGAGGAAGCTTAGTCTCAGAACCTGTGAAGGGCAGGTCATGCCCCAGAAGCCTGATTGAATTCTTTGAGGAGGTGACAAAACTCATTTTGTTAGTGAATAACTTACTTACCAACTTCAGCCCATCACGTAGCCCACTGAAAGCGTCTCACCAGAGGCCTCTGTCTTAGGCCAATCATTTAAGTTACCCCAGGTGTAGCCCATCTTTGAAGATCCACTCCCAGGGATGAATCTGTGGAGCTTCTGTTGGTGTTTCTGTAGCTGAGTTTTTGCAGGATAGGGAATCTAGCCCCATGCCCAAACCTCCTCCTTTCACAGGCTTGGGACTGTCCAAGGTGGAGTTGTTAGTGAATATATTTTTATAATAAAAGGTACTGAGAGAGTGCAGTACAGTTAGATGAATCTGAGGGGGACAAATATTCTTGCAGGCAGATTTACTAGAGCTATTGTGAGTGGTTTAAGCTAATATGGCAGGAGTTGGCTATCATATGGCTCTATATGATAGAGCAGCAGATTTACAAGTAGATGATGGATGTAACATGAATGTAAGAAAGGACAAGACAACGATTGGGTACAAATGCAGGCAGGACAAAGACTGAAGTTGTACCACAGAGGCAAAATCCAAAAAGCCGAAGAATGTAGGACTGGCGGTGCTGGATTTAAATGTGTGAAGCATTCAGAATAAGGTGGGTGGGTGGGTGAACTTGTGGCACAATTGCAGATTGATTGGTATGATATTATGGGTATCACTGAGTCATGGCTGAAAGCAGGCCATAGTTGGAAGCTTAATATCAAAGAATGTAATTTGTGTCGAGAGGACAGGCAGGAAGGCATAGGCGGTGGTGTGATAAGAGATCTTTAGAAAGAGGTGACATAGGGTCAGAGAATGTTGAATCTTTGTGGGTGGAATTAAGAAATTGCAAGGGTGAAAAAGACATTATGGGAATCATATATAGGCCTCCAAATAGTAGCCAAGATGTGGGGCCGTGATTGCAAAGGGAGCTGGAAAGGGCATGTAATAAGGGTAATGCCACTATTTTAATGGGGGCTTCAATATGCAAGGGGATTGGGAAAATCAGGTTCTCGGACCGAAATGTTGACTGTACTCTTTTCCATTGATGCCTGGCCTGCTGAGTTCCTCTAGCATTTTGTACGTGTTGCTTGGATTTCCAGCATCTGCAGATGTTCTCTTTGTTGTGATTAGATATTTTGTTGCTTCCCATGATTTGAGCTAAAGAGAGAATATATATGTTAAACAGAAGAGGCCCTAGTATGGACCCTTGAGTCTCTCTGTGTCATTTTTGTTCAGTCAGGTATGCAGCTACCAATCAATGCAAAATAAACCCTATCCTGTAAATAAAATTTTAACCACTTTAGGTCTGCGGACTGCACAAAGTTTTCCAGTCTGTCCAGTAATATGCCATGATCAACTGTGTCAGAGGCAGCACTGACATCCAGTAAAACCAAAACTGAAATTTTACCATCATAATGGTTAAGCGGATGTCATTTAAAACCAGAGCAGTCTAAGTGTTAAAGTGGTGTCGAAATCATATAACCATATAACAATCACAGCACGGAAACAGGCCATTCCGGCCCTCCTAGTCCGTGCCAAACTCTTAATCTCACCTAGTCCCACCTACCCGCACTCAGCCCATAACCCTCCACTCCTTTCCTGTCCATATAGCTATCCAATTTTACCTTAAATGACACAACTGAACTGGCCTCTACTACTTCTACAGGAAGCTCATTCCACACAGCTATCACTCTCTGAGTAAAGAAATACCCCCTCGTGTTTCCCTTAAACTTTTGCCCCCTAACTCTCAAATCATGTCCTCTCGTTTGAATCTCCCCTACTCTCAATGGA
This sequence comes from Hemitrygon akajei, assembly GCF_048418815.1. Taxonomy (NCBI): domain Eukaryota; kingdom Metazoa; phylum Chordata; class Chondrichthyes; order Myliobatiformes; family Dasyatidae; genus Hemitrygon; species Hemitrygon akajei. The sequence goes on along the minus strand of NC_133135.1, from coordinate 3,569,872 downwards.
AACAGCCTATTCACGTCAACTCTATCTATCCCTCTCAACATTTTAAATACCTCGATCAAATCCCCCCTCAACCTTCTACGCTCCAATGAATAGAGACCTAACTTGTTCAACCTTTCTCTGTAACTTAAGTGCTGAAACCTAGGTAACATCCTAGTAAATCGTCTCTGCACTCTCTCTAATTTATTGATATCTTTCCTATAATTCGGTGACCAGAACTGTACACAATATTCCAAATTTGGCCTTACCAATGCCTTGTACAATTTTAACATTACATCCCAACTTCTGTACTCAATGCTCTGATTTATAAAGGCCAGCGTTCCAAAAGCCTTCTTCACCACCCTATCTACATGAGACTCCACCTTCAGGGAACTATGCACTGTTATTCCTAGATCTCTCTGTTCCACTGCATTCCTCAATGCCCTACCATTTACCCTGTATGTTCTATTTGGATTATTCCTGCCAAAATGTAGAACCTCACACTTCTCAGCATTAAACTCCATCTGCCAACGTTCAGCCCATTCTTCTAACCGGCATAAATCTCCCTGCAAGCTTTGAAAACCCACCTCATTATCCACAACACCTCCTACCTTAGTATCATCGGCATACTTACTAATCCAATTTACCACCCCATCATCCAGATCATTTATGTATATTACAAACAACATTGGGCCCAAAACAGATCCCTGAGGCACCCTGCTAGTCACAGGCCTCCATCCCGATAAACAATTATCCACCACTGCTCTCTGACATCTCCCATCTAGCCACTGTTGAATCCATTTTATTACTCCAGCATTAATACCTAACGACTGAACCTTCTTAACTAACCTTCTTAACAGTCTAAATCCAGACTGGAAAACATCCTTATAGTTGCTTAGTGCCAAAAAGCTGTTAAGTTGCTGATAAATAAACTTTTTAATGATTTTACTTAAACGTGGTAAGTTTGATATTGGCCTGTAGTTGTTAATTACTGAGGCATCTAGGCTGTTCTTTTCTAAAAGAGGCTTAATAACTGCAGTTTTCAGGGCTTTTGGGAAGCAGCATGATAAGACCATAAGATATAGGAGCAGAAGTAGGCCATTTGGCCCATCAAGTCTGCTCTGCCATTCAATCATGGGCTGATCCAATTCTTCCAGTCATCCCCACACCCCTGCCTTCTCTCCATACCCTTTGGTTAATCAAGAACCTGGCTAATCAAGAACCTATCTATCTTTGCTTTAAATGTACCCAATGACTTGGCCTCCATAGCTGCTCGTGGCAACAAATTCCACAGATTTACCACTCTCTGACTAAAGTAATTTCTCCCCATCTCTGTTCTAAATGGACGTCCTTCAATCCTGAAGTCATGCCCTCTTGTCCTAGACTCCCTACCATGGGAAATAACTTTGAATATCCAGTCTGTTCAGGCCTTTTAACATTCAGAATGTTTCTATGAGATCCCCCCTCATTCTCCTGAACTCCAGGGAATACAGCCCAAGAGCTGCCAGACGTTCCTCATACGGTAACCCTTTCATTCCTGGAATCATTCTCGTTAATCTTCTCTGAACCCTCTCCAATGTCAGTATATCCTTCCTAAAATAAGGAGCCCAAAACTGCACACAATATTCCAAGTGTGGTCTCACGAGTGCCTTATAGAGCCTCAACATCACATCCCTGCTCTTATATCCTATACCTCTAGAAATGAAAGCCAACACTGCATTCACCTTCTTCACAACCAAATCAACCTGGAGGTTAACCTTCAGGGTATCTTGCACAAGGACTCCCAAGTCCCTTTGCATCTCTGCATTTTGAAATCTCTCCCCATCTAAATAATAGTCTGCCTGTTTATTTCTTCCACCAAACGCATGACCATACACTTTCCAACATTGTATTTCAATTGCCACTTTTTTGCCCATTTCCCTAAACTATTCAAGTCTCCCTGCAGGCTCTCTGTTTCCTCAACACTACCCACTCCTCCACCTATCTTTGTATCAGCAGCAAACTTAGCCACAAATCCAAATCATTGACATACATCGTAAAAAGCAGCAGTCCCAACCCCGACTCCTGTAGAGCTCCACCGGTAACTGGCAGCCAGCCGGAACAGAATCCCTTAATTCTCACTCTCTGTTTTCTGCCGATCAGCCAATGTTCCACCATAATGGAAGAGAAGTGTTGACTATTTCCATAATGTCTGGCATTATGCAACTAAAAACTTTTTAAAAAATGTAATGTTGTAGGTAAAATGTAAAGGGAACAGGAGGAGGATTGCAGGTGTAGCACAATTTCTTCTAAAGTTTTATAGTCAATAGGCTTGAATTGTGTCATCTTAACTATATTAGTACTAGGTGAGTGACTTCTGACCTGACTCAGAGGCACTGACAGTATGTCTAGTCTTCAGAATTTTGTCAGTGAGAAAGGAAGGCAAGTTGAGTCTATGGATAGAAGTTCAGGTACTACTGATATAGGACGGTGTGTGGGCCTCTCAATTACAGCATATAAGGCACATGCGTTATTGCCTGTTTTTGTTTCTAGTATCAGAGAAGCAGAACTGTCTTGCACGTCTCAGCTCAAAGTTGTAGACGTGAAGATTTTCTTTATACATGTCTTAATGGACCTGGAGTTTTGTTTTTCACCATCTGCATTCAACTTTTCAACACTCAGTTTTGGAGTTTAACCAGCGAGGTATTTCTCCATGGTGCTTTTTTCTTCCCAGAAACTACATTTAACTTTGAAGGGGTGATTGCATCAATAACATCTGTAATTTTAGAGTTGAGATGGTCTGCAAGATCATTGACAGAGGTCGGGGGAAAGGCAGGTGTGGGAGAAAAGGTCTGTGTAAAAAGTACCTTGGTGTTTTCAGTGATAGACCATTTTGTGATTACCTCTGTTTGACCATTAGTGAATAGAGACCGTAATTTTGAAGAAAACACAGGAATTATCTGAAAGAATATCATTATCACAACCTCAGAGGTTTAAGACATTTGGAAATGAGTAGGTCAAGGGTGTGGCCCTTTCTGTGTGTTGGCCCTGTCACATGCTGTATCAGTCCACAATTGTCTCGGCTGCAGAACAGTTCATTAGCACTACTGGCCTTGGGGTTATCAACATGAATATTAAAATCACCAATAGTGACTACCCAGTCAAACAATAGACAGTAATTCAGCAAAGTCATCAAAAAAGGTTGCACAATAATTTGGTGACCTGTATATAGTTAAAAATAAATCATGATGGAAGGATTTCAACTGAAGAACAAGATATTGAAAAGATGCAAATGTTCCTGGTGATATCTGCTGACACTGATAAGAATTTTAAACAGACCGATTATTCCTCCCCTTCGTTTCTTTATCCTGGTCTCACTTACAAAACTGAAATTAGGAGGAGCTGATTCAATAAGAACTCCTGCACTGTTGTTGTGGTCTAGCCCATCTCTGTTAGAAATGTAAAATCAAGGCTGCGCCTGATAATTAAGTCATTAATTAAAAGTGATTTGCCAGCCAAAGACCTAACATTTAGTAAGGCTAGGTTTAATGTCACCTCCCTGTGTTTGTCCCCAGCGGTCTGGTCATCACCATGATCGTCAGTTTGTTCTTCATTCTCTTGCTACGGTTCACCGCTGGCGTTCTCTTCTGGTTCGTCATCTTCGGGGTGATTGCAGTGATTGGCTACGGTGAGTCCCTGTGTGTGTGTGTGTGTGTGTGTGTGTGTGTGTGTGTGTGTGTGTGTGTGTGTGTGTGTGTGTGTGTGTGTGTGTGTGTGTGTGTGTGTGTGTGTGTGTGTGTGTGTGTGTGTGTGTGTGTGTGTTTATTGGACCGACCTTCGCGTTCACACAGCAGGTCAGGGTTTGGTGCTGCTGTGGGGAGTGACTCACCTCCCAACACCCAGGGGTCATCCCCCATGCACAGGGCAAAAGTCAGGAGTGTGATTGAAGCTTCTTCACTTAAAGATTAGCTTTATTTTATCACATGTACATTTATACAGGGAAATTGTACAGGATTGTGCTGGGCAGCTCGAAAGTCTTTGGAATGTGGAACCAGAGTACCCTGTAGGTGGGACTGAGCCTCGGGTTCCGGGGTGGACAGACAGCTCCTGTGATCCTGGATGCGTGCTCAGTGCATCGTGTATGTGTCACCCCCTTGGAGAGCTGGGATGGAGAGTGGTAATGCTGACCTCCCGGTTAAATTACGCAAGGAGAAAAATATGAAGGGATCTGGGAATACGGATCCAAAATTCCTTAAAAGCGGTGCCACAGGTGGATAGGGTTATTCTGGAACATTGGCTTTCGTAAATCAATGTGCTGAGTATAGGAGTTGGAATGTTATGTTAAATTTGTATAAGACATTGGTGAGACCTACCTTGGAGTACTGTGTGCAGTTTTGGTCACCTACCTACAGGAAAGATGTAAATAAAATTGAAAGAGCGTGGAAAAAATTTACAAGCATGTTGCCAGGGCTTGAGGACCTGAGTTATAGGAAAAGATTGAATAGGTTAGGACTTTTATCACCTAGAGTGTAGGAGAATGAGAGGAGAATTATGAGGCGTAAATAGAGTAAATACAAGCAGACCTAGAGTAGGTTGAGAGAGATAATAAGTCAGCCATGATGGAATAGCAGAGCAGTCTTGATGGGCTGAATGGCCTAATTCTGCCCCTGTGCCTTATGGTCTTTCAACCCGGGGAATAAGACCAACTGTCAACTCTGTCTGTGCCTCTTATAATGTAATAAACATCTATCACGTCTGTGTAGGCACAAAGGTTGATGGCCTTGTGGATAGAGTAGGAGATTGTCGTAGATTACAATGGGACATTGATGGGAAACAGAGCTGGGCTGAGAAATGGCAGATGGAGTTTAACCCGGAGAAGTGTGAAGTGATTCACTTTGGTAGGTCAAACTTGATGGCAGAGTACAGGGTTATTGGCAGGATTCTTAGCAATATGCAGGAACAAAGGGAACCTGAGGTCCACATCCACAGATCCCTGAACATTGCAGTCCAAGTGTGGTTAAGAGGGTGTGCAGAGAATTGGCCTTCATTCATCAGGGGATCGATGTGGAAGCTTTCGAGAGGGTGCAGAGGAGATTCACCAGGATGCTGCCTGGATTAGTGAGCATGTCTTATGGGGAAAGGTTGAGCAAGGTAGGGCTTTTCTCTTTGCAGTGAAGGAGGATGGGAGGTGACTTGACTGAGATGTACAAGATGGTAAGATAGATTGAGTGGACAGATAGAATCTTTTCTCAGGGTGGAAATGGCTAAACAAGGTGATTGGAGGGATGTTTGGGGGGATGTCTGAGGGAGGATTTACACAGAGAGTGGTTGGGAGTGCGTAGAATGTGCTGCTCGTGCTGGTGGTAGAGGCAGATATATTAGAGGCATGCACGAGTTCTTAGATAGGCCGTTTAATGATATAAATATACAGGACTATGTGGGAGGGAAGGACGCCCTGACTAATCATGAACCCATTAACCTCCGCTTTAAATATAGTCAAAGTCAGTGAAATGCACAGATTCACCACCCTCTGGCTAAAGAAATTCCTCCTCATCTCTGTTCTAAATTACGTCCCTTTAGTTAGAGGGATTTTGAATCTTTGAAGTTCTGCCATTTTTTTGCCCTCCATTTCTCCTTCCAGCATCATTTTCCAGCTGTCCAATATCCACTCTCAACTCTCTTACCTCTCTCTCGCTCTCACCTCCCCCCCCCCCCTTTCTCTCCCCTCCCTCTCCCTCTCATGAAAAACTTATGTTATGCCTTTTTATATTATTGGCTAACTTCCTTTCATATTTCATGTTTTCTCTCCTTATGGCCTTTTTAGTTGCCTTCTGTTGGTTATTAAAAGCTTCCCAATCCTCGAGTTCGCCACTAATTTTTGCAATAATGTATGCCCACCGCTTTGCTTTTACGCTGTCTTTGATTTCCATTGTCACCAATGGTTGCCTCATCCTCCTTTTAAAATACTTTTTCATCTTTGGGATGTATCTATTCTACGCCTTCCGAATTGTTCCCAGAAACTTCAGGCTCCTGTACCTCTTTCCTGATGGTGGCAATGAGAAGAGGGCATGTCCTGGGTGACGGGGGTCCTTAATGATGGATGCTGTTTTTTGATGCACCTACTCCTTGAAGATGTTCTGGATTCTGGGGAGCCTAGTGCCCATGATGGAGCTGGCTGAGTTTACAACTTTCTGCATCTTATTTCAATCCTGTGCAGTGCCCCCTCCCCCCGAATACCAGACGGTGATGCAGCCAGTTAGAATGCTCTCCACAGCATGTCTGTAGACATTTGCGAGTATCTTTATCAGAGTCATGTTTATTATCACCGGCATGTGTTGTGAAATTTGTTAACTTGGCAGCAACAGTTCAATGTAATACATAGTATAGAACAGAAAATAAATAAATAAATTGCTGTATACTTATATTGAATAGATTAAAAATCATGCAAAAACCGAAATAGTAGATATATGAAAGTGAGATAGTGTTCACGGGTTCAATGTCCATTTAGGAATTTGATGGCAGAGGGGAAGAAGCTGTTCTTGAATCACTGAGTGTGTGCCTTCAGGCTTCTGTACCTCCTGCCTGATGGTCACAGAGAGAAAAAGGCACACCCTGGGTGCTGGAGGTCTTTAATAATGGATGCTGCCTTTCTGACACCACTCCTTGAAGATGTGCTGGGTACTTTGTAAGCTAGTATCCAAGATGGCGCTGACTAGTTTTACAACCTTCTGCAGCTTCTTTCTTTAGTGACAGACCAAATCAATGAAATAATGAAATACAGCTGCTGTTGCGCCTTCTTTGTAGCTGCATCGATATGTTGGGCCCAAGATAGATCCTCAGAGATACTGACACCCAGGGACTTGAAATTGTTCACTCTCTCCACTTCTGATCTCTCTATGAGGAGTGGTGTGTGTTCCCTCATCTTACCCTTTCTGGAGACCATAATCAGTTCTTTGATCTTACTGACATTGAGTGCCAGGTTGTTACTGTGACACCACTCAATTAGCTGATATATCTCACTCCTGTATGCCTTCTTGTGACCATCTGAAATTCTGCCAACAATCCTTGTATCATCTGCACATTTGAGGTGTTCCTAGCCACACAGTCATGGATGTAGAGAGAGTAGAGCAGTGGGCTAAGCACGCATCCCTGATGTGACCCCTTGTGCTTCAACTTCAACCAACTTTTCCAGTAACTGGTGATCAGTCCTGCTCATCAGCTTGGAGGAACCTTTGTCCTTTCAAAACTGCTTCAACTCTGGGATGTTGGTGGACCTTCTTTCATGAACTGCTTGATTCAGTTCCTTCCACATTTCTATAGGGTTAAGGTCAGGACTTTGCCTCAGCTATTCCAAAACACAAAGTTTCTTCTTTTTAAACCATTCTGTCTTGTCTTGTTGCATTATCCAACTTCTATTAAGCTTCAGGTGACATACTGCTACCCTGATGTTCTCCTGTAAAATGTCTTAATATAATTTTGAATTCATTGTTCCCTCAACGATTGCAAGCTGTCCAGGCCCTGAGGCAGCAAAGCAGCCCCAAGTCATGATGCTCCTTCCACCTTGCTTCACAGTTGGGATGAGGTTTTGGTTTTGGTGTGCAGTCCCCTTTTCCCTCCAAACACAGCAATGTGGTTTTCTGCCAAAAAGTTCAACTTTTGTCTCATCTGTCCACAGAACATTGTCCCAGAAGCACTGGGGAACATCCAGGTGGTCTTTTGCAAACTTGAGACATGCAGTAATGTTTATTTTTGGAGAGCAGTGGTTTCCTCTGTGGTGTCCTTCCAGAAACACCATTTTTGTTCAGTGTTTTTCTTATAGTGGACGCATGAACAGAGACTTTAGCAAGTTCTAGAGATCTTTGCTGTTACCCTTGGATTTTTTTTCACCTCCTTCAGCATTGATTGGTGTGATCTTTGTAGGATGCACATCCTAGGGAGAGTAGGAACAGTACTGAATTTCCTCCATTTGTAGACAATTTTTCTTTCTGTGGACTGCTGAACACTCAGGTCTTTAGAAATGCTTTTGTAGCCTTTTCTAGCTTCATGCATCTCTACAATTCTTCTAAGGTCCTCTGAAAGTCGTTTTGATCGAGGCATGGTGCACATAAACAGATCTTTTACGAGAAGAACTCAACCTTCAATCTCATCTCATTGATTGGAACACCTTAACTCCAAATAGCTTTCATAAAAGGCATTACCCCAGAGGCTCACATACTTTTTCCAACAAATACATGTAATATTAGATAATTTTTCTCACTAAATAAATGAACAACTATAATGTTTTTGTGTTATTTATTTAAATGGGCTCTCTTTATCTAGTTTTAGGACTTATGTGAAGATCTGATCACATTTTAGTTAGAAGAGCCAGTTAGAAGAGTGGGCTGAATGATGGCAGATGGAGTTTAATGCTGATAAGTGTGAGGTGCTACATTTTGGTAGGAATAATCCAAATAGGACATACATGGTAAATGGTAGGGCATTGAAGAATGCAGTAGAACAGAGTGATCTAGGAATAATGGTGCATAGTTCCCTGAAGGTGGAATCTCATGTGGATAGGGTAGTGAAGAAAGCTTTTGGTATGTTGGCCTTTATAAATCAGAGCATTGAGTATAGGAGTTGGGATGTAATGTTAAAATTGTACAAGGCATTGGTAAGGCCGAATTTGGAGTATTGTGTACAGTTCTGGTCACTGAATTATAGGAAAGATGTCAACAAAATAGAGAGAGTACAGAGAAGATTTACTAGAATGTTACCTGGGTTTCAGCACCTAAGTTACAGGGAAAGGCTGAACAAGTTAGGTCTTTATTCTTTGAGCGTAGTAGGTTGAGGGGGGACTTGATAGAGGTATTTAAAATTATGAGGGGGATAGATAGAGTTGATGTGGATAGGCTTTTTCCATTGAGAGTAGGGGAGATTCAAACAAGAGGACATGATTTGATAGTTAGGGGGCAAAAGTTTAAGGGTAACACAAGGGTGAATTTCTTTACGCAGAGAGTGGTAGAAGTACTGTGCTTCCAGTAGAAGTGGTAGAGGCAGGTTCGGTATTGTCATTTAAAGTAAAATTGAATAGGTATATGGACTGGAAAGGAATGGAGGGTTATGGTTATGGGCTGAGTGTGGGCCAGTGGAACTAGGTGAGTGTAAGTGTCGGCACGGACTAGACTAGAAGGGCCGAGATGGCTTGTTTCCGTGCTGTAATTGGTATATGGTTATATGGTTATTTTAGGTCATATTTATGTAGTAGTAGAGAAAATTCTACAGGGTTCACTAACTTTCTAGCACCACTGTAGCATGCCCACAACTTACTAACCCTAACCTGTACATCTTTTGAGTGTGAGAGGAAACTGGAGACCCAGAGGAAACCCACGTGGTCATCGGGGGAACATACAAACTCAGCGCTGAGAATTGAACCCCAGTCACTGTGGCTGTAAAGTGCTAGACTAACCACTGCTCTGTCAGACAACCAGCACCAACAGAATGGGCCGAATGTTCTCTCCCTGATTCCATCGGTGTCTTGCCTCCCTCTTCAGTAATATCCGTTTTACCAGCACCTTTGCTGGGAGATGTCTGCCTGAGTTGAAAGAGGAACAGACTGCGGCACAGTGTTGGAGCTGGTTTCAACACCCCTGCCTGCAGTTTCCTGCAGTCGGAAGGTGAGAGCTTGTGAAATATGGTTGGGGTGGCAGATTGAGCCTGGAGGTGTGAGCAGTTGGGAAGGGCTGCTGGCAGCTGCTTCTACTTGGTGGCCCGTAGCCAGTCTTTCAGCAAAGGGAGCTGGGCGGACAGCGAGGGAGAGAGCACTGCCTTCTGTGGCATGCGTCCCTCAGCTCCAGCAACCAGGGACCCACCCGACTCTGGCTGCAGTCAGAGTGAAGCACGGTGATGTCTGCCAGCGGAGAAGTGGTTACTGTTTCAAGTCATCGGGACTGGGTTACGCGGCTGTCATGGAGGAAAGCAAGTCAGTTTTCATTGGGTACAGAACTGCGAGTGTGTCACCTGAGCCATATAGTATGGCTGGTTGTGGGCCATTCAGCCATTCGAGTCTGTCCTATCACCCATGTTGATCATGGTTAATCATCTACTTCCAGTCCCTTGTTCTCCACTCTCCCCATGTCCATAACACTGTAAGGCATAGGAGCAGAATTAGGCCATTCAACCCATCGAGTCTGATCAGCCATTCCATCATGGATGATTTATTATCCCTGCCATCCCAAATCTCCTCCTTCTCCCCATAACCTTTGATACCCTGACTAATTGAGAACCTATCAACGTCTGCTTTAAATACACCCAATGACTTGGCCTCCACAGCCGTCCTCAGCAAAGAATTCCACAGATTCACTACCCTCTGGCTAAAGAAACTCCTTCTCAGCTCTGTTCAAAGTGGACGTCCCTCGATTCTGAGGTTGTGCCCTCTGGTCCAGACTCCACAACTGTGGAAAACATCCCCTCCACATTCTCTCTGTCTCAGTGTTAAAATATTTGATAGCATATGGAACAGTACAGCACAGCAGCAGGACCTTCAGCCCACAATAGGGTCTACACCTTTATTCCTCCTACCAAAGTGTGTGACCATAAACCTCCCCACACTGTATTCCATCTGCCACTTCTTTACCCATTCTCCCAATCTGCCTAGGTCCTTCTGCAGACACTCTGCTTCCTCAACATTACCTGCCCCTCCACTTACCTTTATATCGTTTGCAAAGTTTAGCCACAAAGCCATCAATTCCGTCATTCTAATTACTGTCATCCACTATTAAAGTGGTCCCAAGACAGAGGCCTAGTTACTGGCCTTCTTTAATCCCACTCTTTGCCTCCTGCCACTCAGCTAATCCATGCTATCTTTCTATCCTTGCTCTGCTACCTCAGGCTGCCCAACCTGACGCATTCTCTCTCTCTGTGTTGCCAAGGCTTCCCGCTGTGTTGTGTTTCTCTGTCTAAACCTGTGTTTTCTCACTGTCTCAGGGATCTGGCATTGCTACTGGGAATACAGCAGCCTGAAGGGGAAGCCGGGCAGCGACATCCCCATCTCCGACATCGGCTTCCAGACTGACCTGAGGGTGTACCTGCAGCTCAGACAGACCTGGCTTGCCTTCAGTAAGTCTGCCTCCCTTCTCACTGAGAGTCCAGAGTGAGGAAGGGCAGCCTCAGGGGGTATGGGCACTGGGGAATGGGTGAGGGTCATTGGGGTGCATTGGGAGAGGGTGTAGACATTGGTTTTGGGTGGATTGGGAGCTGGTCACCTTTTACGGATGATAAAGGTTTGGTCCACTGGAAGTACAGTGGGTTCTGGTTGATTGGGACCATACATTTTGGCCTAATTAATCAGCTGCCCCAATTAGCTGAAAATAGTTAATAAGGTATAAGACAAACTGTAACAAATTATGTATTTCAATGAAATACAGAACAAATTACAACACTACCAAACTGTGTATATATAAAGCTGTGTATTAGTTTCTAATAGGTATTGACGAAAGAATTCAACCAGTGTACACAATGAATAAAATCAGTTCAGACACCTAGAGCAGATAGTGGACTGCTTTCAACCAGCGCTATCAAAGTTCAAAGGTCCAATTTAATGTCAGAGAAATGTGTACAATACACATCCTGAAATGCTCTTTCTTCACAAACATCCATGAAAACAGAGGGTGTCCCAAAGAATAAACAACAGTTAAACGTAGGAACCCCAAAGTACCCCCCCCAGCTCCCCCCTCCCACACATAAGTGGCAGCAAGCAACAATCCCCCCTCCCCCCACTGGCAAAAAAAAAGCATCGGCACCCACCACCGAGCACTCAAGTGTGAGCAAAGCAACAGCAAAGACCCAGACTTACAGTTACCCCAGGGACTTCGCGTTTCATCCGGCTTTCGACATACCGCAGGCATTCTCTCTCCCTAATAAGGGAGAGGGAGGTGTCTCCATTTTCCCAGCCAGCAGGGAGACATAACAAGCAACTCACTGGTTTACGATGTTAAAAGTCCATAATGTTGCTTTTTCCAAGCTCTGTTCCCGAAGATCACAAAGATCCTGGGTCTCCGGGCACACAGCTGTGGATATTCCGACTCCCCCGATGACACACGGGTCTCCTGCCATGACATTGACCCTCGATCGGCCCGTCTCCAGAGCCCCGAGATCTTAGGCTTCCAATTCCAAGCCGGACTCTCAGGCTGAACCCTTGGCGTGCTGAATTACAGCCAGTCCTGCAACCCTAAGAACAGGTCCCATTCCCGCAAAGAACCAAAGTCAGCGTGTAACTCCAGGTCAGGGAAAAATAAAGATATTAAAGGTAGAAATAGAGCTGTTTTCAAAGATGCAAGCAAAGGAGTCACAGTTTAGTGCCATCTTAACTTTGCTCCTATCAATGATTGGATCCTCCAAATAATTTTCATTGTAACATTCAAGATGATTGTTGATACCTTCAAATTCTTCATAACTCCTAACTAGTTGGAGTGAAATTGTTTCATTTCCTTTCCCAGCCACCTGTGGCATTTCCAGACCTGAATACTTGAAACTGTAGTGAGCAAAACAGTTCTGAATTGTCTCACTGCTTATTTCTCACCAACAAAAATCTCTGCTTTTCAAACACAAATACACACTGACACTACTTAAAAACTGTTCGCTTTAAGAACAATGTGGTGTCTAACAAGTGCACAGGACTGACACGATTCAGAAACTGTCTGGCAACATTCTCCTGCCCCAATTAAGTGGCATAGTGTCCCAAATAAATGAAGGAAATCTGGACATTTTCTCAATCAGTTTTTGTACATTAAGAGTTGCCTCAAATAAGCAGCTCCTTGATTAACCAATGGTCAAATTGACAGGAGTCCACTGTATTAGGTTATGGCATAATGATTCATGTGCAGTACCCGAGCCCCAGTGAATCCTAACGCACCCCTACAATATTACTTCAGTGTAGCTGGGCTGGATGGATGTACTGGGAGATGGTTTTATGGGATTCTGTGAACTGGGTTGGGGTATGGGAAGTTGTGGTATTGAAGAATGGATAGGATTTCGGTGATAGGTTTGGGTATTGGGATTAGAGCTTCAAGGTTTTGGTGGGATGGCGCATTGGGAATTGATTGGAATATTGTGGATGAGTTGGAAGGAGATGTCGGGACTGGTTGGAATGGGGTATATGGATGTATTGAAACATTGGAGATGGGCTGTAATAGGGTATCAAAGGATAAGGTGAGAAATTAGGGGTTGAGTTTGAATATAGAGGTTGGGGTTTCAGGATCGAGTTCAGATGCGGTATTGGATTTGGATTGGAATATGGGAATGGGTTAGGATAGGGTATTTGGGATAGGTTTAGGCATTGGAGATAGATTGGGGTTGAGATGGGGTATTGGGGATGGGATGTGCTATTGGAGATAGCATGGGATATTGGAGTTAAGGTGGCATATTGGGGATAGGTTAGGTTGGGTTTTAGGTATGGGATAAGGTTTTGGAGATGAGTTGGGATAGGGTATTTGGGATGGGTTGAGGTATTGGAGATAGGTTGGGAGGAAACATTGGAAAATAGATTGGGGTATTAAGGTTGAGATGGGGTGTGGTGGATGGGATGTGGTATAGGGGATAGTTTTGGGAAATTGGGGTTGAGGTAGGGTATTGGGGATTGGTTGGGTTGAGTTTTGGGTATGGGTTAAGATATTGGCGATGATTTGGGATAGGGTTGCATGGGGTATTGAAGGGCCAGGTTGGGGCATTGGGCTTGAGGTGCAGACGTTGGAGGTCATGGTGGGGAATGGTAGTTTCTGGGTGGGAGTGTGGTTTGGACTGAGGAGTTGGGCTTCCTACCACTGAAGCTGCTTCTACTAGACACAGAAACACCTAAACCTCTGTCAGCCACTTCACACATGGTGCATTGGTGACACTGTATTACTGGCTCAGATGCTCATCCCCTGATACCACCAAGTAGACCACTCCAAGGCTAGTGACAGTGGAACTCCTTATATGTGATCTGTGCATCCCTGGCACGTCTGAGGTCTAAAGTCCAACCCCTTTTGCTCTTGATGTGTTTGCTGGAAGTAGACTCACTCTCATGCCCGACCACAAATCTGCTTCCCTCAGGAAGATCAGTGAAGCAGGCGGGTCTGGTAGTTGGTGCTCCATTACTCATGGCATTTAATTTGAGATTAGGATACAGAAGTTCAATCCACAAAAGCTAAAGTGAGATACGAGCTTGTCTTGAGGGAACACATCTCTTCACCACCAGTGGAAAGGAAGAAATGCTGACTCTTCAATTATCCGGCCATAAGTGGTCAAAGAGAATATCCCAATGGATATTCAGCTATATAACAGAAAAGAGACAGATTAGTTTTATTTGTCACATGTACATCGAAACTTACAGTGAAATGTGTTGTTTCCATCAAATCAAATCAGTGGGGATTGTGTTGAGGCAGCCCACAAGTGTCACTGTACTTCTGGCACCAACACAGCATGTCTACAGCTTACTAGCCAAACCCATCTGTCTTTGGAGTGTGGGGAGAAACCAGAGCACCCAGAGAAAACCCACATGGTCACGGGGAGAACGTACAAACGACTTATAGACAGGTGGGAACTGAACCCGATTGCTGGTGCTATAAATTTAACTGCTGCACTACTGTGCCACCCCATAACTCCGGTCCCTGTGGAAATGCAGAGGAAGACTTGTATTAGCCACTTCCATCCTGGAAAAAAGTGTCTGGCTATCTGCTTGATCTATGCCTCATCATCTTGTACAGCTTTATTCAATTCAATTCAAGTTTAACGGTCATTCGACCACGCAGGAATACTCGTTACTATAGCCAGAGCGAGACAGTGTTAGTCTAGGGCCAAGGTGTAAAGCACAGTGCCAACAGTCACACAGCACACACCGCACCTATAAGATAGAAAGATACACTCGATTAAAGCGACCAAACTCAAGCCGCCCAATGCTGCTAAAACCTGCAGATGACCACGACAGAGCTTCTGCCAAGTGAACACTGGGGGAACAGCATTGACTCCGGCCTGGATGCCTGCCTCACCACCCCAGTGCTTCCCCCTGGCTAGTGTAAACAGGCAACACCGTGGCTTGAGGCCTACTCCTCGTACATGCAAAACAGCAAGCACATATAGGGTATCAGTAAAATACAATCACACAAAATATAAAAGCATATACTCCAGACCCTCAGTCCATAGTTCTGCCAAGCAACTGAACTGGTGGGGGGGGGGGGGGTGTGGACAGCACCAACTCCAACCCAAATGCTGTACCATGGTGCCCCACCGGCTCCGATGTCTCTGTCCTGGCGGCTGTAAACAGGCAGTATCAAGTCACCTCTCGCTCTATCCTCCCTGAAATGCAATGCCTCTGTTTTTCAGTGATCGTGCTGTGCATCCTGGAAGTCATCGTCATCCTCATGCTGATTTTCTTACGGAAAAGAATTAGTATTGCAATTGCACTCCTCAGGGAAGGGAGCAAGTAAGTGGCTGCATATTGTTGGAGACCCCAGTTCTTATGTCAACTTAATGCTTTACTCTCTGCTCCTTAACACTTAATACTTTGAAAGTGGTGTCACAGGTAGGCAGGGCCTCTTCAAAAAAGGACAGATTGCACCTGAACCCAAGAGGGTTCAATATCCTGCAGGCAGGTACGCTGGGGCTGCGGGACAGTGCTTAAACTAACTTGGCAAGCTGGAGTGATAGGGCTCAGGATGGGACAGTTGTGGTACAACTAGATGCAGTGTGTAGTGAAGGGCAAGCAGATGATGGAGCAAAATATCAGTGGGTTGCATTAAAGTGCTAGAGGAGGCCAAAATCAAAAAGGGTGAGGACTACAAAACTGAAGGTGTTATATTTGAATGCAACTGTGTTGTGCTAACTGCTACTCTACTGTGCATCAGTCTTCACTGTGGAAGACACCAGCAGAATGCCAGAAATTCAAGAGTGTTGGGAAAGAGTGGGTGTTGTTGCTATGACTAAGGAGAAGGTGCTTGGGAAGCTGAAAAGTCTGAAGGCAGATAAGTCACCTGGACCAAGTGGACTACATCCCAGGGTTTTGAAAGAGGTGCTGAAGAGATTGTGGAGGCATTAGTAATGATCCTTCAAGAATCACTGGACTCTGGAATGGAATGGTTCCTGAGGACTGAAAAATTGCAAATGTTACTCCGCTCTTTAAGAAGGGTGGGAGGCAGAAGAAAGGAAATTATATTCTGCTCTCAGTGATTGGGAAGACATGGGAGTTGATTGTTAAGGATGTGGTTTTGGGGTACTCAGAAGCATGTATTACAATAGGCCAAAGTGAGCGTAGTTTTCTAAAGGGGAAATCTTGCCTGACTAATCTGTTGTAATTCTTTAAGGAAATAACAGGTAGGATAGACAAAGAAGAGTCAGTGGATGTTGTTTATTTGGATTTTCAGAAGGCCTTTGACATGGTGCCACTTGAGGCTGCTTAACAGGGAATTACAGTAAAGATACTAGCATGGATGGAAGATTGACTAATTGGCAGGAGGCAATAAGCGGGAATAAAGGGTTGGCTGCCAGTGAGTAATGGTGTGCCACAGGGGTTGGTGTTGGGATCACTTCATTTCATGTTGAATGTCAATGATTTAGATGAAATAATTGATTGCATTTTCGCTACGTTTATGGACAATATGAAGATAGTTGAAGGGGTGGGTAGTGTTGAGAAAGTAGAGTATTTGCAGAAGGACTTGGACAGTTTGGGGAAATGGGCAAAGTGGCAATGGAATATAACGTGGGGAAGTGTACGGTCATGCACTCGGCAGAAGAAATAAAGGCATAGACTATGTTCTAATTGGGGAGAAGATTCAAAAATCAGAGTAGCAAAAGGATTTTGGAGTCCTCTGGCAGGATTCCGTGCAGGTTGAGTTGGTGGTGGGGAAGGCAAATGCGATGTTAGCATTTATTTTCAGAGGACTAGAATACAGAAGCAAGGATGTAATGCTGAGGCGTTATAAAGGGCTTGTCAGACCGCGCTTTAAATATTTGTGAGCAGTTTTGGGCCCCTCGTCAAAGAAAAGATGTGCCGTCATTGGAGACGGTCTGGAGGAGGTTTACAAGAAAGTCCCCAGGAATGAAAGAGTTAATATATGAGAACCGTTTGATGGCTCTGCGCTGGTACTCATTAGAGTTTAGAAGAATGGGGGGGGGATCTCATTGAATATTGAAAAGTCTTGATAGAGTGGATGTGCAGATGATGTTTCCTTTGGTCGGGGAGTCTAGGGCCAGACAGCACAGCCTCAGAATAGAGGGACATCATTTAGAATAGAGATAAGGAGGAATCTCTTTCATCAGAGGTGGTGAATCTGTGAAATTCATTGCCACAGACTACTGTGGAGGCCAAGCCATGCGGTATATTTATGTCGAAAGCTGATAGGTTCTTGATTAATCATGGCGTCAAACATTACGGGGAGAAGGCAGGAGAATGGACTTTAGAGGGTTAATAAATCAGCCATGAAGGAAGATGGAGCAGACTCAATGGGCTGAATGGCCTAATTCTGTTCTAAGTCTTATGATCTAAAGAGCGGTTTTGGCACATTGGCCTTCATAAATCAAAATAAACTATAGAAATAGTGCAGAGGAGATTTACAAGGATGTTGCCAGGATTGGGGAGCATGCCTTAGGAGAATAGCTGAGTGAACTTCGCCTTTTCTCCTTGGAGTGATGGAGAATGAGAGATGACCTGATAGAGGTGTATAAGATGATGAGAGGCAGTGATCATGTGGATAGTCAGAGGTTTTTTCCCAGGGCTGAAATGGCTACCATGAAGAGGGCACAGGTTTAAGGTGCTGGGGAGTAGGTACAGAGGAGATGTCAGGGGTAAGTTTTTTACCCAGAGAGTGGTGAGTGCGTGGAATGGGCTGCCGGCAACGGTGGTGGAGGTGGATACGATAGGATCTTTTAAGAGACTCCTGGATAGGTATATGGAGCTCAGAAAAATAGAAAGCTATGGGTAACCCTAACTAATTTCTAAGGTAAGGACATGTTGGGCACAACTTTGTGGGCTGAAGAGCCTGTATTGTGCTGTAGGTTTTCTATGCTTCTGTGCAATGAGAACAGGATTTGGGATGTTATGCTGAAATCGTATAAGACATTGGTGAGGCCTAATTTGGAGTATTGTGTGCAGTTCTCGTCACCTACCTACAGGAAAGATATGAATAAGATTTAAAGCGTACAGTGAAAATTTGCAAGAACGTTGCCAGAACTTGAGAATCTGAGTTATAGAGAGAGATTGAAAAGGCTAGGACTTTATTAAGGCCATAAGACCATAAGACATAGGAGCAGAATTAGGCCATTTGGCCCATCGAGTCTGCTCCGCCATTCCATCATGGCTGTGTGGCGACCCACTTCCCAGTGCGCTCGAACCGGCTCACAAAGTGGCGCACGCCGGCATTGAGGCCGGTCCCAAAAAGGGCGCCAAGCCTGCTTCCCCAGCAAGGGGAAAAGCCCGCGCGCGGGATGGCACTGTGACTACACCCCCCCTCCCACAGCATTCCCGCCCGGGGAGGGCGGGATCAGGAAAGCTTTAAAGCGAGGCCGCGATGTTTGAATAAACCTCTTTTGCAACTGCAGCTCATCGACTCCGTGTTGTTTATTGCAGTGCTGCGTGTAGCCCCACCGCTACAACTGATCCTTTTTCCCCTCCTCAGCCCCACTCATCGGGCTTCTCCCCGTAACCTTTGTGCTGTGTCCAATCAAGAACCTATCATCTCTACCTTAAATACACCCAACAACCTGGCCTCCACAGCTGCCTGTGTCACAAATTCACCACCCTCTGGCTAAAGAAATTTCACTGTATCTGTTTTTTAAATAGACGCCTCTCTATCCTGAGGCTGTACCCTGTTGTCCTAGACTCTCCCACCATGGAAAACATCCTTTCCACATCTACTCTGTCTAGGCCTTTCAATATTCAAAAGGTTTCAATGACATCACCCATCATCCTTCAAGATTCCAGTGAGTTTGGCAACCCAAAGCCATCAAACGTTCCTCGTGTGATAACCCTTTCATTCCCGGAATCATCCTTGTGAACCTCCTCTGAACTGTCTTCAATGCCAGCTCGTCTTCTCTTGGATGAGAATTGTTCACAATTGTTCACAATATTCAAGGTGAGGCTTATAAAGCCTCTCTGCAGGTTTTAAAAAGCTTCCCAATCTTCTGTCTTCCTGCTAATATTTGCTTTGTTTTATGCCCTCTCTTTTGCTTTTACATTACCTTTGACTTCAGCCACAGTTATACGTTTTTACCATCTGAGTACTTCTTCATTTTTGGAATACACATGTCCTGCACCTTCCTCATTTTTCCCAGAAACACACGCTATTGCTGTTCTGTTGAGATCCCTGACAGCAGCTCCTTCCATTTACTTTGGCCAACTCCTCTCTCATACCACTGTATCTTCCCTTACTCAACTGAAATACTGCTCCATCAGACTTTACTCTCTTCCTATCAAATCATATTGTGATCACTGGTTCCTAAGGGTTCTTTTACCTTAAGCTCCCTAATCGCCTCCAGTTTATTACATAACACCCAATCCAGTATAGCTGATTTTCTAGTAGGTTGAACGACAAACTGCTCTAAAAAGCTATCTCTTAGGCATTGAACAAACTCACTCTCTTGAAATCTATTACAAACCTGATTTTCCCAGTCGATGTACATGTTAAAATCTCCCATGACTGTCATAACGTTGCCCTTTTGACAGGCCTTTTCTATTTTTCATTGTAATCTGTGGTCTACATTCCAACTACTGTTTTGGAGCTCTGTATATAACTGCAATCAGGGTCCTTTTACCCTTGCAGTTTCTTAACTCAACCCACAGGGATTCAATATTTTCCGATTCTATGTCTCCTCTTTCTAATGATTTGATGTCATTGTTTACCAGTAGAGCCATGCCACCCCCTCTGCCTACCTTCCTATCCCTCTGATACAATGTGTAACCTTAGACATTCAGCTCCCAACTACAACCATCCTTCAGCCGCGATTCAGTGATGGCCACAACATCATAACTGGCAATCCGTAAAATTGCAGCAAGATCATTCTTATACTCTGTGCATTGAGCTATAACACTTTGAGTGCTGTATTTGCTACCGTTTTTGATTCTGCATCCCTAATGTACTGATACTCACCCTGCTGGCTGTAATTTTGTCCCATCACGTGACTGCCTTTCCTGACAGTCCGAATGCATGCTATCTTTGCTTTTTTTTTATCATCTGTGCTATCCTGAGTCCCTTCATTCCAGTTCCCATTCCCTGCCAAATTAGTTTAAACCCTCCCCAACAGCTCTAACAAACCTGCCCACGAGAATATTGGTTCCCCTCGGGTTCAGGTGCAACCCGTCACTTTTGTACAGGTCATACCTCCCCAGAGGAGATCCCAATGATCCAAGAGAATCTGCCAAATCATCCTGTTTCTACCCTCACTGGTGCATAAGAAAATGAGGGGAGGTTTGATAGGGAGGTATAGATAGGGTAAATGCAAGCAGACTTTTTTCACTGAAGTTGGCTGAGATGAGTACTAGAGGTCATAGGTGAAAGGTGCAATGTTTAGGGGGAACACCTTCACTCAGAGGGTGGGACTGGTGGATCTGAGTATTCTCGTAACATTTCAGAGAAGTTTCGAAAGGTACACGGGTGGGAAGGACATGAAGTTCTATGGTCAAGGGTGCGGTTCATTGGGACAAGGCAGCAAAACCATTTGGCATGGACCAGATGGGCCTTCTATCTTGATTCTGAGATTTAGCACTCTATGGCTGGCTAACTTCATAAGCAAAGCAACCTCCTGCTCCCAAGTACACCTTAACTTAACCTCCAATGTCATCTGAGTAACCTCCCGAATATATCGGTAACCTTGGTTTATTTCCTCAATTACTGATGAAGGTGTCATTCTAAATCACCAACAGTTTATTCATTTCCATAGATGCTGCCTGGCCTGCTGAGTTCCTCCAGCATTTTGTGTGTGTGTTGCTCAGGATTTCCAAATTCTGCAGAAACACTTGAGTTGTATGCCAACATACATCCTCCCCAGCACAACAAACAACATTGTAGGCTGACTTAGACCTGCGCACAGGATATGGAATAAGGTAGATGGACTTGCAGCACAGTTACAGATTGGCAGGTGTGATGTTGTAGGCTTCACTGAATCATAGTTGAAAGAAGATTATAGCTGGAAGCATAATGTCCAAGGATCGAAAGGGCAGACAGAAAGGCAGAGGGGGTGGCATTGCTCTGTTGGTAAAAAACTAAATCAAATCATTAGAAAAGGTGACATGGTCAAGTGTTGAATGATTGTGGATAGAGCTTAGGAACTGCAAGGGTAAAAAGATCCTGATGAGAGTTGTATACAGACCTCCAAACATAAGGAAGGATGTGGCCTACAACTTACAGTGGGAGATTGAACATGCAGCCAAGGGGCAATGTTACAGTAGTCATGGGGGATTTCAGTATGCAGGGAGATTGGAAAACCAGGTTGGTGCTGGATTCCAGGTGGGAGAATTTCTAGAGTGCCTGCAAGGTGGATTTTAAGCTTGTGGTTGAGGGGATTAAAAATGAAAGGGTTGACTGTTTTCTAAATGGAGAGAAAAATACAAAAATTGAGGCGCAAGGGGACTTAGGAATCCTTGTGCAGGATTTCCTAAAGGTTAATTTGCAGGTTGAGTCTATGGTGAGGAAGGAAAATGCAGTGTTAGCGTTCATTTCAAGAGGACTAGAATATAAAAGCAAGGATGTAATGTTGAGACTTTTATAAAGCACTGGTCAGGCCTCACTTGGAGTATTGTGAGCAGTTTTGGGCCCCTTATTGTAGAAAGGATGTGCTGAAACTGGAGGAGGTTCACGAAAATGATTCCAGGATTGAGCAGCTTGTCACATGAAGAGTGTCTGATGGCTCTGGGACTTCATTCACTGGAATTCAGAAGAATGAGGGGTGATGTCATTGAAGCCTATAAATGGTGAAAGGCCTAGATAGAGTGGATGTGGAGAGGATGTTTCCTATAGTGGGGAAGTCTAGGACCAGAGGGCACAGATAGAGTGGATGTGGAGAGGATGTTTCCTGTAGTGGGAGAGTCTAAGACCAGAGGACACAGATAGAGTGGATGTGGAGAGGATGTTTCCTATAGTGGGAGAGTCTAGGATCAGAGGACACAGATAGAGTGGATGTGGAGAGGATGTTTCCTATAGTGGGAGAGTCTAGGACCAGAGGACACAGATAGAGTGGATGTGGAGAGGATGTTTCCTATAGTGGGGGAGTCTAAGACCAGAGGACACAGATAGAGTGGATGTGGAGAGGATGTTTCCTATAGTGGGGGAGTCTAAGACCAGAGGACACAGATAGAGTGGATGTGGAGAGGATGTTTCCTATAGTGGGAGAGTCTAGGACCAGAGGGCACAGATAGAGTGGATGTGGAGAAGATGTTTCCTGTAGTGGGAGAGTCTAGGACCAGAGGACACAGATAGAGTGGATGTGGAGAAGATGTTTCCTGTAGTGGGAGAGTCTAAGACCAGAGGACACAGATAGAGTGGATGTGGAGAAGATGTTTCCTGTAGTGGGAGAGTCTAAGACCAGAGGACACAGATAGAGTGGATGTGGAGAGGATGTTTCCTATAGTGGGAGAGTCTAGGATCAGAGGACACAGATAGAGTGGATGTGGAGAGGATGTTTCCTATAGTGGGAGAGTCTAGGATCAGAGGACACAGATAGAGTGGATGTGGAGAGGATGTTTCCTATAGTGGGAGAGTCTAGGATCAGAGGACACAGATAGAGTGGATGTGGAGAGGATGTTTCCTATAGTGGGAGAGTCTAAGACCAGGGGACACAGATAGAGTGGATGTGGAGAGGATGTTTCCTATAGTGGGAGAGTCTAGGATCAGAGGACACAGATAGAGTGGATGTGGAGAGGATGTTTCCTATAGTGGGAGAGTCTAGGATCAGAGGACACAGATAGAGTGGATGTGGAGAGGATGTTTCCTATAGTGGGAGAGTCTAAGACCAGGGGACACAGATAGAGTGGATGTGGAGAGGATGTTTCCTATAGTGGGGGAGTCTAGGACCAGAGGACACAGATAGAGTGGATGTGGAGAGGATGTTTCCTATAGTGGGGGAGTCTAGGACCAGAGGACACAGATAGAGTGGATGTGGAGAGGATGTTTCCTATAGTGGGAGAGTCTAAGACCAGAGGACACAGCCTCAGAATAGAGGGGTGTCATTTTAGAACGGAGGTGAGGAGGAACTTCTTTAGCCAGAGAGTGGTGAATCTGTGGAACTCATTGCCACAGGCAGCTGTGGAAGTCAAGTATTTATGTTTATTTAAGGCAGAGGTTGATAGATTATTGAATAGTCAGAGCATGAAGGGATACGTGGAGAAGGCAGGTGATTGGGGCTGAGAGGAAAATTAAATCAGCCATGATGAAATGGCGGATCAGCCTCGATGGGCTAAATAGCCTATTTATGCTCCTATATCTTATGGTCTTATATAGCTCAATTCTCAAATTGCCACTTCTCAGTGTGTCCTGTTGGTAATCCAAACAGGGCCTTCAGTCCACTGAGCACCCTCCTCTGGACCCTCCCCAATTCCGGCACACCTTTTGTTAGATAAGGCCAAACCTACTCATAATACTCCAATTGTGATCTGACCAATGCCTTATAAAGTCTAGTGCTTAGTGTTGTTGGTGTCGGCTGGAGGGGACTGAGTTGGTGGGGAACCTAGCTATACTGATCAAAGCCTATAGAGAGCACAGTATAGAAACAGACCTTTTGACCCAATGATTCCCTGCTGACCATCAACTATCCAATGATGCCAGTCCTACACAAAATCCCATTTCATTGCCCCTCTGGCTCATCACTTACCCCCAGATTCCAATCCTCACCCACACACTGGGGACAATTTACAGAGGCCGACTCCCCTGCCGAGCCACATGCCTTTGGGCACCCGGGGGGAACCCACGTGGTCACTGGGAGAACATGCAAACTCCACACAGACAGCTCTGGAGGTCAGGATCAAACCCTAGGCTCTGAGGCCTCACCCACTCTGAAATTGTCGCTTTTGGACTTTGCTTAATCCCAGACACTATGGTGCCGTTTGTTGCACCAACCAGTAGAACAAGCTCTGCACCTGTCTCACTCAGGATTTAAAAACTCAGTCAGTTTCCAGCAAATATCAGACTGTCACCAATACATCCAACCAGGGATTCACAGGCCACCTCTTTCTGTAATGAGCTGAGGGCAGGGGACAAAGGGATCTTGGGATCCCTCAAAGTTGCTGTGCAAGTTGATAGGGTGGTTAAGAAGGTGTATGGTGTGTTGGTCTTAGTTAGTCAGATACTGAGGTGATGTTGCAGTTCTATAAAACCCTCCTTAGACCAAATTGGAATACAGTGTTCAATTTTAGTTGCCTCATTATAGGACAGATATGGAAGCTTTAGAGAGGGTGCAGAGGAGATTTACCAGGATTCTGCCTGGATTACAGAGCATGTCTTATGAGAATAGGTTGACTAAGATGGGGTTTTTCTCTTTGGAGAGAAGGAGGATGAGACAGAGTTGTACAAGATGAGAAGAGTGGGCAGCCAGAGACTTTTACCCGGGTGGAAATGGCTAATACAAAAGGGCAAAATTTTAAGGTGCAGGAAAGTTTGGGGGGATTCTGAGGTAAGTATTTTACACAGAGAGTGGTAGGTGTGTGGAATACCCTGCCAGGGGTGGTGGTAGTGACAGATACATTGGGGACATTTAGAAGACTCTTAGATAGGCTCATGGATGATAGAAAAATGGAGGGTTATGTGGGAGGGAAGGGTTAAATTGATCTTAGAGAAGGTTAAAAGGTCAGCACACATTGTGGGCTGAAGGGCCTGCAGTGTGCTCTAATGTTCTATGAATGTGGAACCCTCTTCCCATGGTGTAAGGGTGAAGACCTGGAAGGATTCTCAGGGATGGGAGGGGAGTGAAGGAGGTGGTGTGTGGTGGGAGTCACCACATGATGTTTTTGAGGCCCCCTACTAGGTTAACACAGAAAGGTGGGGTTAGTCACACTAGATGTCTATGAGGAACAAGGGGAGAAACCTAGTGGGGCAGGAGAACAAGCATGGAGTGCTTGGGCTGAATGGCTTGTACACTCCCTGTTTGGTTAAAGTGTCGGATGTTTAGATAGATTAATAACGTGAAGTGAGAGATTGTTGTGAGACCACAGGCAGATTTTCAATCTCTCTCCCATATACTGATTCATCACCACCTCCGATTTGGCCACAACAGTGGTGTCATTGGCAAACTTAAATACTTAAATGTAAAGTGTTGGATGTCTTTAGTTGTTCATCTGACTCGTGTCTTTTTTTGTCCTCAGAGCCATTGGATATATTATGTCTACCCTCTTCTACCCTATCATCACTTTCCTGCTCCTAGCCCTCTGCATTTGCTATTGGGCTATCACAGCCATGTATCCTTTCCGGGGACATCGAGCTCCCTTGTCCGACATCAGATATCCGGGACAGCAAGGCTCCTGTAGCTTCACCTGCCCTACACTCCAGTGACTGAGCAAGTTTGGATGTTCCTTCCCCTGTACCACTGGGTTTCAGATCAGAATCAGAATCAGGTTGTGTGCCACTGGCATATGTTGTGAAATGTGTTGTTTTGCAATACATAATATTGTAATTTATAGATTTTTTTTATTATTAAGTAAATAAGTAGTGCAAAAAGAGAGGGAAAAATTATTAGGGTATTGTTCACAGGTTCATTGCCCATTCAGAAATCTGATGGTGAAGGGGATGAAGCTGTTCCCGAAACATTGAGTGTGCATCTTCAGGCTCCTGTTCCTCCTTCCTGATGATAGCAATGACAAGAGGGCATGTCCTGGCTGCTGGGGGTCCTTAATGATTGATGGAAGCTACTTTTTTGAGGCATCAGCTTCTGAAGGTGTCCTTGATGTTGGGAGGCTAGTGTCCATCTGCAGCTTTTTCCAATCCTGTGCAGTAGCCCCTCCATACCAGGCAGTGACCCAAGCTGGTTATTGAACCTGCATGAAACCAGCACTTTGTACTGGGGTGGAGAAGCAGTGGGACAGTCCCGGAGGTGGGGTGGCTCTCCCTAAGGTGGTGAAGGTGAGGCAGAGATTTAAGGAGGTGAGGATCGTTACTGAGGTTTTCATAGAGTACAGGAAGCGTGCCCAGGGAGTGGAGCGTGTGTGTGCTGAGAACACAAGGTCCAGAGGACAGAGCAGGAGATAGCTCCCCCAGCAGGGATCTGGGACCCATGGCCATGGAACAGGGACTTGTGGAGAAAATTGGTTAGAGTTGGGGGAGATTGAATAGGGACTTCTTCACTGTACTTGCACGGTCCTGATGGGCCGAACAGCCAACTTCTAGGTTGGACCAATGAACTCCATTGGAGTTTTTCTATGCCTCAAAAAAATGGATCATGTTGGAGAAAAGGGTTAGATTATTCTTGGGTATGAAGGCATTGTGGGCTGAAGGGCCTGGGTTGTCCTTTATTGTTCTGAAGTGGAAACATTATCCCATTGTCGACGGGGATGCGGACAGAATTGCTGAGTTATTCTTTAACGACAAGCCTGCAGATTCCTGTCGACCTCTGGTGAGGCGGTGTACAAGGTAATGGCCAGTCATGGCCAGTGTAAATATGCAAACACCACGTGCAATCCTGAGGTAAGTGCAACGTTCTGTAGCAGGGGTTCATTTGTTAGCCCAGCCTGGATCGGGGCAGAGCACATACCTCTTGGTCTGGAGTCACCGAAGGAGAGAGATGCAGTTACTTTTGCAAGCAACACACACAAAATGCTGGAGGCACTCAGCAGGCCAGGCAGCATCTATGGAAACGAGTACAGTCAGCGTTTCAGGCCAAGACCCTTCAGCAGGACTGGGGGAGAAAAGATGAGAAGTCAGAGTTAGAAGGTGGGGAAGGGGAGGGAGAACCACAAGGTGATAGGGGAAACCGAGAGGGGGAGGGGTGAAGTAAAGAGCTGGGAAGTTGATTGGTGAAAGAGATACAGGGCTGGAGAAGAGGGAATCTGATAGGAGAGGACAGAAGGCCATGGGAGGACTACCACAGGGAGGGAGGTGATAGGCTGGTAAAGAGATAAGGTGAGACGGACATGGGAATGAGGAATGGGGAAGGAGAGGGGGAGGGAGGGCTGATACACTGATATGTTGGAATGGGAATGGGAAGTGGAATTGAAATGAGTGTCACTGGGAGATCCTACTTTTTCTGGCGGACAGATTGTAGGCGCTTGGCAAAGTGATCTCCCAATCTGTGTCGGGTCTCACTGATATACAGGAGGCCAAACCAGGAGGACCGGATACAGTAGCTGACTCCTACAGTCTCACAGGTGAAGTGTCGCCTCACCTGGAAGCATGTCGTTGTGCAGAGGGACCTGGGAGTGCTTGTGCATGAATTGCATAAAGTTGGCTTGCAGGTACAACAGGTTATTAAGAAGGCAAAAGGAATGTTGACCTTCATTGCTAGAGGGATTGAATTCAAGAGCAGGGAGGTCATGCTGCAACTGTACAGGGTACTGGTGAGGCTACACCTGGAGTACTGTGGGCAGTTCTGGTCTCCATACTTGAGGAGGGATATACTGGCTTTGGAGGCAGTGCAGAGGAGGTTCACCAGGTTGATTCCAGAGATGAAGGGGTTAACCTATGAGGAGAGATTGAGTCACCTGGGACTATACTCTCTGGAATTCAGAAGAATGAGATCTTATAGAAACATACAAAATTTTGAAAGGGATAGAGAAGATAGAAGTAGGAAAATTGTTTCCATTGGTAGGTGAGACTAGAACTAGGGGACATCGCCTCAAGATTCAGGGGAGAAGATTTAGGATGGAGATGAGAAACTGTTTTTCCCAGAGAGTGGTGAATCTGTGGAATTCTCTGCCCAGGGAAGCAGTTGAGGCTTCTTCACTAAATATATTTAAGATACAGTTAGATAGGTTTTTACATAGTAGGGGAATTAAGGGTTATGGGGAAAAGGCAGGTAGATGGAGCTGAGTTTACGGACAGATCAACCATGATCTCATTGAATGGCGGGGCAGGCTCGATGGGCCGGATGGCCTACTCCTGCTCCTATTCCTTATGTTTTGGGGCTCTGAATGGTAGTGAGGGGGGAGGTGCAGCATTTGTTCCACTTGTAGGGGTAAGTGCCAGGAGGCAGTCGTGTAGGGAGCGATCCCTGTGGTACTCTTCCTCCTCTTCTTTCTTCCATGGCCTTCTGTCCTCTCCTATCAGATTCTCCCTTCTCCAGCCTTGTATCTCTTCCACCAATCAGCTTCCCAGCTCTTTACTTCACCCCTCCCCCATCAACAGATTTTTTTTCTTGTCTGTGATTGGGTTACTTTAGCATCTACATTAAGTAGCCATTTTATTAGGTACACCTGTACACATACTTGTTAATGCAAGTATCTAGTCAGACAATCATGTGGCAGCAACTCAATGCATAAACATGGTCAAGAGGTTCAATTGTTGTTCAGACCCAATATTAGAATGGGGAAGAAATAGTGACTAGTGGTGTGCCTCAAGGATCTGTACTGGGTCCAATGTTGTTTGTCATATACATTAATGATCTGGATGATGGGGTGGTATGCAGTTACTAGTTACTATGCAGATGATACTAAGATAGGTGGCGTTGTAGATTATGAAGTAGGTTTTCAAAGCTTGGAGAGAGATTTAGGCCAGTTAGAAGAGTGGGCTGAACGATGGCAGATGGAGTTTAATACTGATAAGTGTGAGGTACTACATTTTGGCAGGAATAATCAAAATAGGACATACATGGTAAATGGTTGGGCATTGAAGAATGCAGTAGAACAGAGTGATCTCAGAATAATGGTGCATAGTTCCCTGAAGGTGGAATCTCATGTGGATAGGGTGGTGAAGAAAGCTTTTGGTATGCTGGCCTTTATAAATCAGAGCATTGAGTATAGGAGTTGGGATGTAATGTTAAAATTGTACAAGGCATTGGTGAGGTCAAATTGGAGTTTTGTGTACAGTTCTGGTCACCGAATTATAGGAAAGATGTCAACAAAATAGAGAGAGTACAGAGAAGATTTACTAGAATGTTACCTGGGTTTCAGCACCTAAGTTCCAGAGAAAGATTGAACAAGTTAGGTCTTTATTCTTTGGAGTGTCGAAGGTTGAGGGGGGACTTGATAGAGGTATTTAAAATTATGAGGAGGATAGATAGAGTTGACGTGGATAGGCTTTTTCCATTGAGAGTAGGGGAGATTCAAACAAGAGGACATGATTTGAGAGTTAGGGGGCAAAAGTTTAGGGGTAACATGAGGGGAAACTTCTTTACGCAGAGAGTGGTAGCTGTGTGGAATGAGCTTCCAGTAGAAGTGGTAGAGGCAGGTTCGAAATTGTCATTAAAAAAAAATTGGATAGGTATATGGACAGGAAAGGAATGGAGGGTTATGGGCTGAGTGCGGGTCAGTGGGACTTGGTGAGAGTAAGAGTTCGGCACGGACTAGAAGGGCCGAGATGGCCTGTTTCCGTGCTGTAATTGTTGTATGGTTATATATGATTATAAATGTGATCTAAGTGACTTTGACCGTGGAATTGTTGTTGGTGCTCGACAGGGAGGTTTAAGTAACTCAAACTGCTAATCTCCTGGTATTTTCCTATAGAACAGCCTCTAGAGTTTACAGAGAATGGTGCGAAAAACAAAAAAAAATCCAGTGAACGTCATTTCTGTGAGAGAAACTGCCTTGAAGTGGATGGGGAACAGCAGCAGAAGACCACGCTGGGTTCCACTCCAGTATTAGTAAAGCGTACTGGCCTTTTATTCCGGGTATTGGTAGCATTAAACATTAACCCCGTCTCTTCTACAAAGGTGAACCGCTCCAGGCACCAATACCCCAGGACAATATGCTCCTTCTCCCCTTGGATTCTGTCAGGAAGATATCAGCTACTGTGGGGCTATTTCCTTTGAGGTGAAGGAGGATAAGAGGTGACCTGACAGGGGTGTACAAGATGAAAAGAGGCATAGGTTGTGTGGACAGCCAGAGACTTTATCCCAGGGTGAAAGTGGTTCATGCAAGGGGACATAATTTTACTGTGACTGCAGGGAAGTATAGGGGGATGTGTGAGGTAAGTTTCTTACATGGAGAGTGGCGGGTACGTGGAACGTCCTGCCATGGATGCTGGTCAAGGTAGATACACTAGGAGCATTTAAGAGACTCTTAGATAGGCATGTGGGAGGGAACGGTTAGATTGATCTTGGAGTAGGTTAAGGGGTCGACACAACATTGTGGGCTGAAGGAGCTGGACGGTGCTGTGATGTTGCATGATCGATGTTCCCCCCTGGCCCTTTCTACCCCTCCTCTTCACTCCTTGAACACTTTGTCCCTGGGAACGGCTTCCTCACTTGCCCAGGCAGATGGAACGAGCTACCAGGGATGCTGATGGAAGCAGTTATTACAGCATTTAGAGTGTGGTGGGATACGGACCATGTGCAGGTAAATGGGATCAGAATCAGAATTAATATCACCTGGTGTATTGTGTGAGATTTGTTTTGTGGCAGCAATACATTTCAACACACAACAATAAAAACTATAATTTACAATAAGAAATATATTTTAAAAATAAATAAATAGTGGAAAAAGAGAGCCTCCACAGCTGTCTGTGGCAATGAACTCCATAGGTTCACCAGCCTCTGACTAAAGGAATTCCTCCTCTGTTCTGAGACTGTGCCGATTGTCTCCACTGTAGGAAACGAGCCAACAGCCTTTTTGTTCTTCCCAACAGACATTCAATACCAGCAATGTTACCAAGCTATGCCCGGGAGCACAATGTGCCTTTGCGTTCTACGGCGGAGAGACCGTTTACCACAAGTACATCTTCATCCTTCAGCTGTGCAACCTCTTCGTCTTCCTGTGGCTAGTCAACTTTGCCATTGCCCTGGGCCAGTGCACCTTGGCCGGTGCCTTTGCCTCCTACTACTGGGCATTCAGGAAGCCAGCAGACATACCATCTTTTCCCCTGCTCGCCTCCTTCGGCCGTGCCTTGAGGTGAGAATGCCTGGCAGCCTCCATCCTTGCTACTAATAGGTACAACCAAGGGGCAGTCTGGGAGCATAGCGGCTAGCGTACGGCTTTACAACACCAACGACTCAGGTTCAGTTCCGGGATAGAGCTTGTGTGTCTCACTGTGACTCCATGGGTTTTCTCCGGGTTCCTCCCACATTCCAAAGACATACCATTTTGGGTTAGCGAGCTGTGGGCATGTTGGTGCTGGAATCATGGCAACACTGCCAGGATTCAAAGGGGAGAGTAGATAGACAGTATCTTTCTTTCCCAGGGTTGAAATGTCTAATACCTGAGGACATGTATTTAAGCTGAGAGAGGTGGAGTTTAAAGGAGATATGAGGGCCAGGTTTTTCACACACAGTGGTGGGTACCTGGTATGGGTTGTCTAGAGTAACGGTAGAGACAGATACATTAGGGATTTATAAGAGGTGTTTAGATGGGCATGTGAACGTAAGGAAAATGGAAGGATAAGGACTTGTGCAGGTAGAGGGGATTAGTAAGATTGCCTATTTAATTAGTTTGGCAGAGCATGTCCTATGTCGAATAGAATGAGGTTGACAGGGAAATGTATCGACCGTGATGAAATGGTGGAGCAGACCTGGTGGACTGAATGGCCTAATTCTGGTCCTATGTCTTACGGTTTCATGGTCTAACAATGTGGGCTGAGAGGTGTGTGTCCCACTGGTCTATGTCTAAAAGAGAGAGAAGATCAGGGGACCGAGGGTGATAGGGAACTGGCACAGAAGGTTCATCATGGGACATGACTGAGGGGAGAAGATACAATCCCAGGTGAGGGAACAAGATGGTACAAGGAATTGGATGACAGAACAGAGGTGTGGGGGTTAGCATTAAGATTCTGAGTGGAAGGTTCAGAAACAGGATGAGGACAATGGTCACAGTTGAGGTAGGGGGGAGTGAATGACTGCGAGGAGATGGGAAGAATGAGGCTCCCAGGGTGCTGGAGGTGTAATCGTGACTCTCTGACCGCACCTCAGGTACCACACCGGGTCGCTGGCTTTCGGCTCTCTCATCCTCGCCCTCGTCCAGTTCATCAGGGTTATTCTGGAGTACCTGGACAGCAAGCTGAAAGGTGAGTGAGAGATGACGGAGAGAAGGAGGGAGGTGGTTTCTACTGGGAAGGGTACGGGGGCGTGGGGGTGGTGAAGGAAAAGGGGGAGTGTGGTCCACACTGGGAAGGGTACGAGGGTGTGTGATGAAGGAAAGGAAGGGGGGCCGTGGTCCACACTGGGAAGGGAACAGGGAGGGGGAGTGGGGGTGAGTGGGTGATGAAGAAGAGAAGGGGGGACGTGCAGTGTTCAAAGTAAATTTATCATTAAAGTACAGATATGTCACCATATACAAACCTGACAAACTGCATACAAGATGGACAGTCAGCCACTGTGCAAAACAGAACAAGCTGCAAATACATAAAGAAAGAAAGAAATAATAATAATAAATAAGATATAAATGTGGAGAACTCGAGGTGAAGAGCCCTTGAAAGTGAATCCATAGGTTGTGGGAACAGTTCAGTGATGGGCTGAGTGAAGTTATGTCTGGTTCAGGAGCCTGATGGCAGCAGTGAGCAAAGAGTCTGGCCTCAGTGGCGGGAGTCTTGATAATGGGTGCTGCTTTCCTGCAACAGCTCTCCATATGAGCCCAGAGAAGAAGGGAGAGACCAGGGAAGACTGATTCAGGACCCAGACATAGTACAGCTGACCCCCATTCATGCAGCCTGCTTGTATTTTTCTCATGAGGTGTAAATGTACCAGCATTTTCTCATCCCCAACTGTCCCCAAGAAGGTGGGGGGAGCCGCCTTTGTGAACCACTGCAGTCCTTCTGGGTTAAGGATCGCCTATGGTCACCCATTTCAATCCCACTCCGCATTCCCATTCTGGTATCTTGGTCCACGGCCCTCTCTACTGCCACCATCAGGCCACTCCAGGTTGGAGGAGTGACATCTCAAATTCCGTTTATGTAGCCTTCAACTTGATGGCATGAACATCGATTTCTAAAATCTCCAGTAATTTCAAGTTCAAGTTCTGGTTTATTATCCCCTTCAATGTGGAAGACACTAGCATTATGGTGGAAGTTCCAGGTGTCAGGGGTCGTGAAGTCTGTGAAGTTACTGTAACTAGAGAGAAGGTTCTTGGGAAACTGAAAGGTCTGAGGGTAGATAAGTCACCTGGACCAGATGGTGTACACCCCAGAGTTCTGAAAGAGGTAGCTGACGAGATTGTGGAGGCATTAGTAGTAATCTTTCAAGAATCACAAGATTCTGGAATGTTTCTGGAAGACTGAAAATTGCAAATGTGACTCCACTCTTCAAGAAGGGAGAGAGGGAGAAGGAATGAAACTATAGGCCAGTTAGTGGTTGGGAAGATGGGGTCGTTTGTTAAGGATGAGGTTTCAGGGTACTTGGAGGCACATGATAAAATAGGCCATATTCAGCAAAGTTTCCTGACAAATATGTCGGAATTCTTTGAAGAAATAACAAGCAGGATAGACAAAGGAGAATCGGTTGATGTTGTGTTCTTGGATTTTCAGGTCTTTGACAAGGTGCTGCACCTTGTCAACTAACTCCAAGCCCATGGGATTACAGGACATGGATAAAGCAGTGGCAGACTGACAGGAGGAAAAGAGTGGGAATAAAGGGAGCCTTTTCTGGCTGGTTGCCAGTGACCAGTGGTGTTTCACAGGGGTGTATGTTAGGACAGATTCTTTTAACCTTATATGTCAATGATTTGGATGATGGAATTGATGGCTTTGTTGAAAAGTTTGCAGGTGATATGAGAGGGCAGGTAGTTTTGAGGAAGTAGAGAGGCTACAGAAGGACTTAAACAGATTAGGAGAATGGGCAAAGAAATGGCAGATGGGATACAGTGTTGGGAAGTGTATGGTCATGCACTTTGGTAGAAGGAATGAAAGGGTAGACAATTTTCTAAATGCAGAGAAAATACAAAAATCTGAGATGCAAAAGGACTTGGGAGGCCTTGTGTAGGATTCCCTAAAGGTTAATTTGCAGGTTGAGTCAGTGGTGTGGAAGGCAAATGTGGTGTTAGCATTTATTTCAACAGGACTAGAATTTCAAAGCAAGTATGTCATGTTGAGACGTTATAAAGCATTGGTGAGGCCTCACTTGGAGTATTATGAACAGTGTTGGGGCCCTTATCTTGGAAAGGATGTGCTGAAACTGGAGAGGGTTCAAAGGAAGTTCATGAAAAGGATTCCAAGATTAAACAGCTTGTACTATGAAGAGTGTTTGATGGATCTGGGCCTGTATTCACCAGAATTTAGAAGAATGAGGGGTGATCAAATTGAAACCTTTTGAATGGTGAAAGGCCTTGATAGAGTGGAAGCGAAAAAGATGTTTCCTATGGTGGGAGTGTCTAAGACCAGAGGACACAACATCAAAATAGAGGGGTGTCCTTTTAGAATAGAGATAAGGAGAAATTTCTTTAGCCGGAGAGTGGCGAATCTGTGGAATTCATTGTCACAGGCAGCTGTGGAGGCCAAGTCTTTATGTATATTTAAGGCAGAGATTGATAGATTATTGATTGGTCAAGGGATGAAGGAATATAGGGGGTGGGGGGAAGGCAGGAAATTGGAGCTGAAAGGAAAAATGGATCAGACTTGATGGGCCAAATGGCCTAACCCTGTTCCTATATCTAATGGTCTTATCTGTATATGTACACAACCAAATGAAACAATATTCCTCCAGATCACGGCGCACCCACAAAACATATATCACACACATAGCACATAAAACAAATATTACCAAATAAAATATACAGTAATTTAAAGTACAAGCAGTGCACAGCACAGGTAAACAGAGACCAGCTCGCTGTCCTAGTGACAAACCTTGGTGGTGGCAGGACATTCATCAATCTCACATCCTGAGGGTAGGAGCTGTTACCCAGCCGGACAGCCCTGGTCCTGGTGCTCCTGTACCTCCCTCCTAATGTTTGGGTTTCTGATGGGAGGGGTGCAGGTACATCTTAGATAGATAGATAGATAGATACTTTATTCATCCCCATGGGGAAATTCAACTTTTTTTTCCAATGTCCCATACACTTGTTGGTCTTTATTCTTTCCTTACCCCCACCTTCTTTGACTTTTCCCCCTTTTCTTTCCAGTCCTGATGAAGGGTCTAGTTGGACCCGACTGTTCAATTGTCAGTTTCTTTGCAGTTTAACAATTAATTATCTGCTTGTATTTTAAGTAGCATTTATCTACATAACAGTTTAATAAGCCTCTAGTGGCTAAACAAAGTAAAATTTGGGAAGCTTCTTTGTTCTTCTATAAGTGAATAAGTATTTTCTCTTTGGTTAATTTTCCTGCAGTCTTGTATAAATATTTTATAATTGGGTTATTGTTATTTCTGGAATTCCTTATCTTTGGATATAAACGTAGCTGTTTTATGCTAGGCTAATTGTAGATCCTCCCTTCAACCCTGTCACTGTTCTCCTTGTTCTTTCAACTCTCAATAAAATGATGGTGAAGCAGCAAGTTTAATGTCTCATTCCTGCCTACTAAAAGAACGGATTTAAAAACCAGAACTCAACAGTCTTTACCTGAAACGATGACTATTTGCTCACCACCATAGAAGCTGCCTGACCTGTTGAGTTGCTCCAGCATTTTGTGTATATTGTTCACGATTGACTGGTGTTTCACTCTCCCCTCCAGGGGCACAGAACAAGGTCGCCAGGTTCCTGTTGTGCTGTCTCAAGTGTTGCTTTTGGTGTTTAGAAAAATTCATCAAATTTCTGAACAGGAATGCTTACATAATGGTGAGTCAGCTGTCCGAAGTGTGCATCAGTTATACCGTCCACCTGAGAGGCAGTAAACACACAACCTCAGTACTAACAACGTCAACAGAGGGGCAGTACCAAGGCAGGGTCACACTGTGGGAGGGGTGGTCACACTGTGGGAGGGGTGGTATCGAGGGAGGGTCACACTGTGGGAGGGGTGGTACAGAGGGAGGGTCACACTTTGGGAGGGGTGGTACCGAGGGAGGGTCACACTGTGGGAGGGGTGGTACCGAGGCAGGGTCACACTGTGGGAGGGGTGGTACCGAGGGAGAGTCACACTTTGGGAGGGGTGGTACCGAGGGAGGGTCACACTGTGGGAGGGGTGGTACCGAGGGAGGGTCACACTTTGGGAGGGGTGGTACCGAGGGAGGGTCACACTGTGGGAGGGGTGGTACCGAGGGAGGGTCACACTTTGGGAGGGGTGGTACCGAGGGAGAGTCACACTTTGGGAGGGGTGGTACCGAGGGAGAGTCACACTGTGGGAGGGTCATACTGTGGGAATAGCTAAACTTG
Source organism: Hemitrygon akajei (assembly GCF_048418815.1). Lineage (NCBI taxonomy): Eukaryota > Metazoa > Chordata > Chondrichthyes > Myliobatiformes > Dasyatidae > Hemitrygon > Hemitrygon akajei. The sequence goes on along the minus strand of NC_133135.1, from coordinate 3,533,613 downwards.
GATTGTCTTCATAGGACAACACAGTGATGCAGTGGATAGAGCCACTGCCTCAGGACCCGTGATCCCACCTGTCTCTGTGGAGTTTGCACATTCTCCCTGTGACCACGTGGGTTTTCTCCCCAGTGCACATCACAATGATGTGCTCATTAGTGGTTTAATTCTCTGCTCTATGTTGTCCCCAGTGTGTGGGTGAGGGATGGAACCTGGTTGGAGTTGATGGAAGTGTGGGGAGAATGAAATGGGATTAGTGTAGGGTTGGTGTTAATGGGTGGCTTATTGTCGGGATGGTCTGAAGGCCTGTTGACCGCGACCTATATCTCTGTGACCGTTCTTTCTTACAGATTGCCATCTATGGTAAAAACTTCTGCACATCCGCAAAGGAAGCTTTCTTTCTGCTGATGAGGAACGTTGTAAGGTGAGGGGGAGATGGTCCCACCCTTCCTACCCACTGGGAACACCATTCCCAACCCGGCACCCGAAAGGCTCTTTTCATTGGGAGCCGTCAACATGCTGGGACCCTTCGGATGGGGAAGGGACGGCTGGGGCCAATCCGGGAACGCGGGCAGAGCAGGAGTTTGGTGGGAGGTTGTGGAAATATTTCCTTACACAGTGAATCCGGAGCATAATCGTAGAACATATAGAACACAGAACAGTACAACACGGGAACAGACCCTTCAGTCAACAATGCTGTGCTGAGCCAATCACATGTTTAACTGATCCCTCTGTATCTCTGTTTTAAAAGGGCGCCCCTCTATCCTGAGGCTATGCCCTAATGTCCTAGACTCCCCCACCATGGGACACATCCTTTCCACATCTACTCTGTCTAGGCCTTTCAACATTCGAAACATTTCAATAAGATCCTCCTCATCCTTGTGAATTCCAGCAAGTACAGACCCGGAGCCATCAAACATCCCTCATATGATAACCCTTTCATTCCTGGAATCATCCTTGTGAACCTCCTCTGGAACTTCTCCAATGCCAGCACATCTTTTCTAAGATGAGAGCCCAAAACTGTTCACAATACTCAAGCAACACACACAAAATGCTGGTGGAACACAGCAGGCCAGGCAGCATCTATAGATAGATAGATAGATACTTTATTCATCCCCATGGGGAAATTCAACTTTTTTTCCAATGTCCCATACACTTGTTGTAGCAAAACTAATTACATACAATACTTAACTCAGTAAAAAATATGATATGCATCTAAATCACTATCTCAAAAAGCATCAATAATAGCTTTTAAAAAGTTCTTAAGTCCTGGCGGTTGAATTGTAAAGCCTAATGGCATTGGGGAGTATTGACCTCTTCATCCTGTCTGAGGAGCATTGCATCGATAGTAACCTGTCGCTGAAACTGCTTCTCTGTCTCTGGATGGTGCTATGTAGAGGATGTTCAGAGTTTTCCATAATTGACCGTAGCCTACTCAGCGCCCTTCGCTCAGCTACCGATATTAAACTCTCCAGTACTTTGCCCACGACAGAGCCCGCCTTCCTTACCAGCTTATTAAGACGTGAGGCGTCCCTCTTCTTAATGCTTCCTCCCCAACACGCCACCACAAAGAAGAGGGCGCTCTCCACAACTGACCTATAGAACATCTTCAGCATCTCACTACAGACATTGAATGACGCCAACCTTCTAAGGAAGGTTCTAAGGAACCTTCTAAGGGCCGAGACCCTTCGAAACGTTGACAGTGCTTCTCCTTATAGATGCTGCCTGGCCTGCTGTGTTCCGCCAGCATTTTGTGTGTGTTGCTTGAATTTCCAGCATCTGCAGATTTCCTCATGTTTGCTTCACAATACTCAAGGCGAGGCCTCACCAGTGCCTTATAAAGCCTCAACATCACATCCCTGCTCTTATATTCCAGACCTCTTGAAATGAATGCTAACATTGCATTTGCCTTCCTCACCACCGACTCAACCTGCAAGTTACCCTTCAGGGTGTTCTGCACAAGGACTACCCTTTGCAACTCAGATTTTTGGATTTTCTCCCCGTTTAGAAAATATAACCATATAACTATATAACAATTACAGCACGGAAACAGGCTATCTCAGCCCTTCTAGTCCGTGCTGACGCTTACACTCACCTAGTCCCACTGGCCCACACTCAGCCCATAACCCTCCATTCCTTTCCTGTCCGTATACCTATCCAATTTTACTTTAAATGACAATACCGAACCTGCCTCTACCACTTCTACTGGAAGCTCACTCCACACAGCTACCACTCTCTGAGTAAAGAAATTCCCCCTCATGTTACCCTTAAACTTTTGCCCCCAACTCTCAAATCATGTCCTCTTGTTTGAATCTCCCCTACTCTTAATGCAAAAGCATATCCACATCAACTCAATCTATCCCCCTCATTATTTTAAATACCTCTTTCAAGTCCCCCCTCAACCTTCTACACTCCAAAGAATAAAGACCTAACTTGTTCAACCTTTCCCTGTAACTTAGGTGCTGAAACCCAGGTAACATTCTAATAAATATTCTCAGTACTCTCTCTATTTTGTTGATATCTTTCCTATAATTTGGTGACCAGAACTGTACACAATACAGTATACAATAGTCTGCACATTTATTTCTACTACCAAAGTGCATGACCATGCAATTTCCAACATTGTATTTCATTTGCCATTTTCTTGCCCATTCTCCTAATTAGTTTAAGTCCTTCTACATCTCTGTTTCCTCAACATTACCTGCCCCTCCACCTGTCTTCGTATCATCTGCAAACTTGGCAACTAAGCCATCTATTTCATCATCTAAATCATTCATATACAGCATAAAAAGAAGTGGTCCCAACACTGATCCCTGCAGAACACCATTAGTCACTGACAGCCAACTAGAAAAGGATCCTTTTATTCCCAGTCGCTGCCTCTTACCAATCAGCCAATGCTCTAACCACGTTAGTAACTTTCCTTTAATATCATGGGCTCTTAACTTGGTAAGCAGCCTCATGTGTGGCACCTTGTCAAAGGCCTTCTGCAAGTCCAAATATCCAACATTCACTGCATCCCCTTTATCAATCCTACTTGTAATATCAAAGAATTCCAACAGGTTCATCAGGCAGGAATTTCCCTGAAGGAAACCATGCTGACTTTGTCCTATCTTGTCCTGTGTCACCAAGTACTCCATAACCTCATCCTTAGCAATTGACTCCAACATCTTCCCAACCATTGAGGTCAGGCTAACTGGTCTATAATTTACTTTCTGATGCCTTCCTCCTTTCTTCAAGAGTGGAGTAACACAGAACTCCTCTCTCATACCACTTTAATTTTCCTTAATCCACTGAAATACTATATCAGACTTTACTCTCTTCCTATCAAATTTCAAGTTGAACTCAATCATATTGTGATCACTGGTTCCGAAGGGTTCTTTTACCTTAAGCTCCCTCATCGCCTCCGGTTCATTACATAACACCTAATCCAGCATAGCTGATCCCCTAGTAGGCTCGATGACAAACTACTCTAAAAAGCTATCTCTTCTGCATTCAACATATTCACTTCCTTGAGATCCATTGTCAACCTGATTTTCCCAATTGACCTGCATGTTAAAATCTCCCATGACTATCATAGCATTGCCCTTTTGACTCGACTTTTCAGTTTCCTGTTGGGGAGGGTGTTGTGGAGATAAGATAAGGGGGCATTGTGGAGATAAGATGGGGAGGGTGTTGTGGAGAGGTGGTTCAGGGATCAGGTGAGCATTCAGTACAGAGTAGAGGGGTAGAAGGGCATGTGTGCCATACATACGTTGTGCTGCTATACCACGTGAAGAACAAAAGGGGATCTTACAGGAACATATAAAGTTATGAAGGATAGATGCAGGAAAGTTGTTTCTTCTAGAACCAGGGGACATAGCCTCAAGATTTGGGGGAACAGATTTCAAATGAGGAACAGTTTCCTTTCCCAGAGAGTAATGAATCTGTGGAGTTCTCTGCCCTGGAAATAGTAGGGGCTACTCAATAATACACTTAAGGCACAGTTAGATGTTTGCATTGCAGGGGGGATTAAGAGTAATGGGGAAATAGCAGGTTGAATCAGAATCAGGTTCAGTATCATTGGCATATGTCATGAAATTTGTTGTTTTGTATCAGGAGTACATTGCAATACATAATAAAAAACTATAAATTATAGTACCGGGTAGTAAATATATGCAGTATATATTAATTAAATTAAATAGGTAATGCAAAAAGAGATGAAAACTGCTGAGGTAGTGTTCATGGGCTCATTGTCCATTCAGAAATCTGATGGTGCAGGGGATGAAGCTGTTCCTGAAACGTTGAGTGTGTCTTCAGGCTCCTGTACCTCCCCCTCGATGGTAGCAATGAGAAGAGGGATGGATCCTGACAAATGCCACCTTTCTGAGGCATCGTCTTTTAAGGATGTCCTGATGCTCGGAGAGCAGTGCCCATGACGGAGCTGGATGTGTTTGGAGCTTTCTGCAGCTTTTTCCAATACGGAGCATTGCATTTCTCCCCCCCCCCCCCCCCCCCCCCATACCAGACAGTGATACAACCGGTTAAAACTCTAAGTAAAACTCCCTCACCACCATTCAGAGCCCCAGACAGTCCTTACAGGTGAGGCGACACTTCACCTGCGAGTCGGCTGGTGTGGTATACTGCATCCGGTGCTCCCGGTGTGGCCTTTTATATATTGGTGAGACCTGACGCAGACTGGGAAACCGTTTCGCTGAACACCTATGCTCGGTCCGCCAGAAAAAGCAGGATCTCCCAGTGGCCACATATTTTAATTCCACATCCCATTCCCATTCTGATATGTCTATCCATGGCCTCCTCTACTGTCAAAATGAATCCAAACTCAGGTTGGAGGAACAACACCTTATATACCAGCTGGGTAGCCTCCAATCTGAAGGCATGAACATTGACTTCTCTAACTTCCGTTAATGCCCCTCCTCCCCTTCTTACCCCATTCCTGACATATTTAGTTGTTTGCCTGATCTCCATCTCCCTCTGGTGCTTCCCCCCCCCCACCCTTCTTTCTCCCGAGGCCCCCTGTCCCATGATCCTTTCCCATCTCCAGCTCTGTATCACTTTCGCCAATCACCTTTCCAGCTCTTAGCTTCATCCCACCCCCTCCGGTCTTCGCCTATCATTTCACATTTCCCCCTCTCCCCACTACTTTCAAATCTCTTAGCATCTTTCCTTTCAGTTAGTCCTGACAAAGGGTCTCGGCCCGAAACGTCAACAGTGCTTCTCCTATAGATGCTGCCTGGCCTGCTGTGTTCCACCAGCATTTTGAGTGTGTTGTTGCGAAGTAAAATTTATTGTCAGGTTACACACATATCACCACATATAACACTGAGATTTTTTTTCCGTACCGGCATATTTAACAGATGTATAGAGCAGTAACTGTGAACAGGATCAATGCAGAAATAAACAAATATAAATAACAAGAGTCCTTGAAGTGAGATTGTTGGTCGTGGGAACACCCGAAATAGAATGTGTAGCTATCCCCTTTTGTTCAAGAGCCTGATGGTTGAGGGATAGTAACTGTTTTTGAGCCTGATGGTGTGAGTCCTGCGACTCCTGTATCTTCTGCCCGATGGCAGCTGCGAGAAAAGAGTGGGTGGTGGGGATCTTTGATGATGGACGCTGCTTTCCACAGCAACGTTTCATGTAGATGTGCTCAACAGTTGAGAGGGTTTTACTTGTGATGTACTGGATTGAATCCACTACCTTTTGTAGGATTTTCCACATAAAGGCATTGGTGTTCCTATACTAGGCCGTAATGCAGCCAGTCAGCACACTTCCCACCACACATCTATAGAGGTTTGCCAAGGTTTTCGATGAGATACCGAATCTCCAGACTCCTGAGGATTTAAGGTTGTCGTGCAATCTTTGCCATAATATTTATATGATGGGTCCAGGACAGGTCCTCTGGGATAATGACACCCAGGAATTTAAAGTTGCTGACCCCCCTCCACCTCTGATCCTCCAGTGATTACTGGCTCATGGACCTCAGTTTTCCTCTCCTGAAGTCTACAATCAGCTCCTTGGTCTTATTGACATTGAGAGGTTGTTGTTATTACACCACTCAACCAAGTCTTTAATCTCCCTCCTGTATGCTGATTCATTGCTATCTTTGATACAAACTACAACAGTGGTGTCATCAGCAAACTTGTATATGGTGTTGGAGCTGTACTTAGCCACGCAGTCATAGGTGTAAAGCAAGTAGAACAGGGGGCTAAGTACACATCCCTGCAGTGCCCCTGTGCTGATGGAGATTGTGGAGGAGACAAGAGAAAATCTAGAGATGCTGGAAATCCAAGCAATACATAGAAAATGCTGGAGGGACTCAGCTGGCCAGGCAGCATCTGTGGAAAAAGTACAGTCGACTCAGACCTGATGAAGAGATTGTGGAGGAGATGTTTTTGCCTTTCGAACTGACTGGGGTCTCCAAGCGAGGAAATCCAGGATCCAATTGCACAAGGGGGTATTGAGGCCCAGGTCTTGGAGTTTACTGATTAGCTTTGAGGGGACGATGGTATTAAATGCCGAGCTGTAGTCAATAAAGAGCATCCCGATGTGTGCATCTTTGCTGTCCAGATGTTCCAGGGTTGTGTGAAGAGCCAATGAGATGGCATCTGCTTCAGTAGGTAAATTAGAGTGGATCTAAGTCCAAGTTAGAATACTCTCCACAGTACAAATGTAGAAATTTGCATGAGTCTTTGGTGACATACCAAGTCTCCTCAAATTCCTAATGAAATATAGACACTTCTGTGCTTCCTCGTTGTAATTGCTTTAATATGTCGGATACTTTGGGCCTAGGATAGATCCTCAGAGGTACTGACACCCAGAAATTTCAAGCTGCTTACTGTGAGCCGAGTCCACAGTCGGATCAGTCATGATCTTGTTGAATGGTGGAGGAGGTTTGACAGGCCGAATGGCCTACTCTTGCTTCTGATTTTTTTAAGTACAGTTAGGTTACCTTAGAGTCACAGAGTGGTACAGCACAGAAACAGTCCCTTCAGCCCATCTTGTTCATGCTGAATCATTTTGCCTGTCCACACTAATCCCACTTACATGCATCGGACTAGTCAGGATGAGGTTCCACCTGCCAACACTCCACCCAGAGTGCCATCTGATCTTTGTCCTGCTGTGACATCAGTCAATCTTTCTTGCTGTCCACCACTCCACCAACTCTGGGGCTATCACACTCATAACTCCCTCATTCACACCCACTTGTCATCTATATAGAGTCATAGGGCGGTATAAAACAGATTTGGCCCAACCAGACCATGTTGACCCAACTAGTCCCAGCTCCCTGCGTTTGCCCCATATCCCTCCAAGCCCCACCCTTCCAATTACCTCCATCTACCTACAATGTTCTTAAGAGCAAGGGTGTAATGCTGGGTCTTTAGAAGGCATTGGGAAGACAGCATTGGGATATTGTGAGCAGTTTTGGGCACCTTGTTTAAGAAAAGATGTGCTGGAATTGGAGAAGGTCTAGAGGAGGTTCAAGAGAATGATCTAGGAATGAAAGAGTTAATGTATGAGGATTGTTTGATGGCTCTGGGCCTGTACTTGCTGGAGTTTAGAAGAATGAAGGGGATCTCATTGCAAGCTATTGAAGATTGAAAGGCCTAGTTAGAGTGGATGTGATGAGGATGTTTCCTTCAGTAGGGGAGTCTAGGAGCAGAGGGCACAGCCTCAGAATAGAGTGGCGTCAATTTAGGACAGAAATGAGAAGGAATTTCTTTAGCTTAACGATAGTGAGTTTGTGGAATTCATTGCACAGACTGGTGTAGAGGCCAAGACACTGTCAATACTGTATAAAGTGGAGGTTGATAGGTTCTTGATTAACCAGGGTGTCAAAGGTTATGTGGAGAAGGCAGGAGAATGGGATTGAGAGGGATAATAAATGTTTAACAAAATAAAATCCTATGGTGTTACAGAAAAGATATTGGCATGGATAGAGGAATGACTGACAGGCAGGAGGCTGTGAATGGGAATAAAAGGGGCCTTTTCTGGTTGGCTGCCAGTGACTAGTGGTGTTCCTCAGGGGTCAGTATTGTGACCACTGCTTTTCACGTTGTTTGTCAATGATTTAGATAATGGAATTGATGGCGTTGTGGCAAAGTTTTTGAAAGATACAAAGATAGGTGGAGGGGTAGGTGTGCTGAGGAAGCAATGTGATTGCAGCAAGTCTGAGACAAATTGGAAGAATGGGCAAAAAATTGGCAGAGGGAATACAGTGTTGGGAAATGTATGACAATGCAGTTTGGTAAAAGGAACAATAGTTTGGACTATTATCTAAATGGGGAGAAGGTTCAAACGTCAGAGGTGCAGAGGGACTTGGGAGTCCTCATGCAAGACTCCCAGAAGGTTAATTTACAGGTTGAGTCGGTGAGGAAGAAGGCAAATGCAATGTTGGAGTTTATTTCAAGGGGAATAGAATATAATCACAAAGAGTAGGGGTCCCAGACAGATCCCTGTGGAACACCACTGGTCACCGACCTCCAGGCGCCAGCCACCCTCTACCTTCCGTGGACGAGCCAATTCTAGATTTCCCTGGATTCCAAGCCTGCTGACTCTCTGAATGAGCTTACCATGGAGAACCTTATCAAATGCCTTACTGAAATCCATATACAGCACATCCACTGCTCCATCTTCATCAGTGTGCTTTGTCACACCCTCAAAGAATTCAGTCAGGCTTGTGAGGCACGACCTGCCCCTCACAAAGCAAGCAGACTATCCCTAATCAGATTGTCTCTCCAAATGCTCATCAATCCTGTCTCTAAGAATCCTCTTCAATAATTTGCCCACCACTAAAGTAATACTTATTGTTCTGTAAGTTCCAGCGGTCTCCTTATTCTGCAAATGTTTACAACCCCGATGTACAGGTGTATGGACGATCTGTCTGGATGGTACACAAAAGCAATTCACTGTACCACTAGATAGATAGATAGATAGATACTTTATTCATCCCCATGGGGAAATTCAACTTTTTTTCCAATGTCCCATACACTTGTTGTAGCAAAACTAATAACATACAATACTTAACTCAGTAAAAAAATATGATATGCATCTAAATCACTATCTCAAAAAGCATTAATAATAGCTTTTAAAAAGTTCTTAAGTCCTGGCGGTTGAATTGTAAAGCCTAATGGCATTGGGGAGTATTGACCTCTTCATCCTGTCTGAGGAGCATTGCATCGATAGTAACCTGTCGCTGAAACTGCTTCTCTGTCTCTGGATGGTGCTATGTAGAGGATGTTCAGAGTTTTCCATAATTGACCGTAGCCTACTCGGCGCCCTTCGCTCAGCTACCGATGTTAAACTCTCCAGTACTTTGCCCACGACAGAGCCCACCTTCCTTACCAGCTTATTAAGACGTGAGGCGTCCCTCTTCTTAATGCTTCCTCCCCAACACGCCACCACAAAGAAGAGGGCGCTCTCCACAACTGACCTATAGAACATCTTCAGCATCTCACTACAGACATTGAATGATGCCAACCTTCTAAGGAAGTACAGTCGACTCTGTGCCTTCCTGCAAAAGGCATCTGTGTTGGCAGATATATGAGATATATGAGCAGAATTAGGCCGTTTGGCCCATCGAATCTGCTCTGCCAATGCCATGTAGAAAGGATATACTGACATTGGAGAGGGTTCAGAGAAGATTCACGAGAATGATTCCAGGAATGAAAGGGTTACCATATGAGGAACGTCTGGCAGCTCTTGGGCTGTATTCCCTGGAGTTCAGGAGGATGAGAAAGAAATGTTAAAAGGCCTGAACAAATTAGATATGGCAAACTTATTTCCCATGGCAGGGGATTCTAGGACAAGTGGGCATGACTTCAGGATCGAAGGACGTCCTTTTAGAACTGAGATGCGGAGAAATTACTTCAGTCAGAGGGTGGTAAATCTGTGTAATTTGTTGCCACAAGTGGCTGTGGAAGCCAAGTTACCGGGTGTATTTAAGGCAGAGATAGATAAGTTCTTGATTAGCCAGGGCATCAAAGGGTGTGGGGTGAAAGCCGGGGAGTGGGGATGACTGGAAGAACTGGAACAGCCCATGATTGAATGGTGAAGTAGACTCGATGGGCCAAATGGCCTACTTCTGCTCCTAAACCTTATGGTGTTATCATGGGTGATTTATTATCCCTCTCAACCCTGTTCTCCTGCCTTCTCCCCGTAACCTTTGATCCGCTGATTAATCAAACACCTATCGAGCCCTGCCTTAAATATACCCAATGACTTGGCCTCCACAGCTGTCTAGGACAATTAATTCCACAGATTCACCACCTCCCCCCCCCCCCAGCTAAAGAAATTCCTCCTTATCTCTGTAGTACATGGACGTCCCTCTATCCTGAGGTTGTGTCCTCTGGTCTTAGACTCCCCCACTATAGGAAACATCCTCTCCACATCCACTCTGTAGGCTGTTCAACATTTGACAGATTTCAATGAGATCTCCCTTTGTGCTGCTCAACTCCAGCGAGTACAGGCCAAAGCCATCAAGTGTTCCTGGAATAAATATATTCTGCATTCTGTTTTCATTTTGCTACTGCGATGTTCTTGGGTAATGGAGTGATTTGTCTGGATGGCGTACAAGCAGAAGCTTTTCACTCTATCTCAGTACGCGTACCAATAATGAACCAATACCAATGGCAGCTGAGTAACAGGGAAGTACACCACATCCACAGCTCCATCTTCATCAGTTCCTTCTCTCATAAATCATGTTGATCTCATCCTGCAGGGTGGCAGTGCTGGATAAAGTGACGGACTTCCTGTTGTTTCTGGGCAAACTTCTCATCGTTGGGGGTGTGGGTAAGTCCTGGTCTCACCACAGTCTGCCTGTAACGCTCCCACACACATCAGCTCCCAGAGGGTTCCTCACGTTCACCAACAAGATGTTCCTTTGCACTTGATTCACTGCAGAGAAGGAGGCTGTTTGGCCCATCAAGCCTGTACTGGCCCTTTGAAATCCCCAACTCACTCCCTGCATCCCTGCACATTCCCTCAACCCCGTTGAATCTGCTTCCTAATCTGGCAGAGATTCCTGCTGGGGAAGCATTCTCCTACTCTCCCCCACTTCCCCCCTCTCCTGCTCAGCCCCTCTCCTTCACCCCGTGTCTTCTGGTTACGAACATTAAACACAGTTTATCCTCCCTTATTCAGCATGTTGCAGTTAGTATAATGCAATACAGCACCAGCAATCCAGGTTCAATTCCCGCCGCTGTCTGTAAGGAATTTGTATGTTCTCCCTGGGACTACGTGGGTTTCCTCTGGGTGCTCTGGTTTCCTCCCACATTCCAAAGACGTATGGGTTAGGGTTAGTAAGTTGTGGACATGCTATGTTGGTCTATGTTGGTATTGGATGCATGGTGACACTTGCAGGCTGCCCCCAGCACATCCTCGGACTGGGTTGTTGGTTTAAACAACGCATTTCAGTGACGAAGGGTGGCAGCCCAGAACAGCCACTGCTTATTCTGCTCCACTGATGCAGCCTGACCTGCTATGTTCCTCCAGCATTTTGGTGTGTTGTGATATATTTCATGGTGTATTTTGATATTTCACTATACATGTGACAGGTGTGACTGATCTTTCTTTTACTTTCTATCCATTGTCTTCATGATCAATCATCTTTCCCATTCTCTGCATACCCATCGCCCCTCCGCTGGAGACCGTGTTTCAGCTGCGCTTGTCCCGAGCCTTGTACCCTCTTGACCCCACCCACCTCTCTCCTGTAGTGTTCTCCTGTTGGCCAGCCATTAACCGTTGATCTAGAGGGTCCTGATGGTAGTGTGCCTAGTGAGTGGTCCTGGGACTCTTCTGTTCTACGCAGAGATATATCGTGGTACCGGCCGTTCGAGCCACACTGCCCAGCAGCCCCCATTTCAATCCTAACCTAATCACGGGAGAATTCACAAAGGCAATTAACCTACTAATCAGTATGCCTTTGGACTGTGGGGGGAGACTAGAGCACCTGGGGGAAATCCAGGCATTCCGCGAGGAGAGCATTGAACTCCGGACTCCAAGACGCTGAGCTGTAATAACATTGTGCTAACCGCTTCACGATTGTGGTGCCCTGTACACTTCGCATTGTACAGACTCCTGGCCTTTGTTACTGGAAACTATCCAGCTGCTTCTCTCTCCTCTTTGGGGAGGAACAGAGGGATCTTAGCATCCACATCCACAGATCCTCATTGGGGATCCTCACAGATCTTCATTGCGTAAGAAGGTGTGTGGACTTCGTTAGTGGGGGAATTGGGTTCAAGAGCTGTGATAACGTTACAGCTCTTTAAAATACTGAATAGGCCACACTTGGAGTATTGTGTTCAGTTCTGATCACCTCATAAGAATGATGCGGAATGTTTAGAGAGGGTGCAGAGGAGATTTACCAGGATACTGCTGGATTAGAGTGCAGTGAATGAGATTAGAGTGAATGAGAATAGGTTGAGTGAGCTTGGGCTTTTCCCTCTGAAGCTGGTAATTTGATAGAGCTGTAGAAGATGATAGGAGGGATAGATTGAGTGGGAAGCCAGAGACATTTTCAAGGTAGAAATGACTAATAAAAGGGGGCATAACTTTTAAGGTAATTGGAGAAAAGTATAGGGGGGGAGATTTTCAGAGGTAGGTTGTTTTACACACTGAAAGGGATATGTGGAACACCCTGGAGTGGTTGTAGGGGCAGATGCATTTGGGACATTTAAGAAAATCTTAGATATGAACATGTACTCCCCTCTTTGCTGCACTGAGGCTGTGGCTGGGGCCTTCTCCGGGCTTCGTCCTGTGGGCTTCACGAGGTTTACTCCACTGTGTGCTGCACTGTGACTGGGGCCTTCTCCAGGCTTCGTCCTGTGGGCTCCGCGAGGTTTACTCCACTATGTGCTGCACTGTGGCTGGGGCTGGGGCCTTCTCCAGGCTTCGTCCTGTGGGCTCCGCGAGGTTTACTCCACTGTGTGCTGCACTGTGACTGTGGCTGGGGCCTTCTCCAGGCTTCGTCCTGTGGGCTCCGCGAGGTTTACTCCACTGTGTGCTGCACTGTGGCTGGGGCCTTCTCCAGGCTTCGTCCTGTGGGCTCCGCGAGGTTTACTCCACTGTGTGCTGCACTGTGGCTGTGGCTGGGGCCTTCTCCAGGCTTCGTCCTGTGGGCTCCGTGAGGTTTACTCCACTGTGTGCTGCACTGAGGCTGTGGCTGGGGCCTTCTCCACTTGCTCTGGGCTTCGTGTCTGAGGACTCAGATTTCTTCTAAATGCTATTTGCTTACTTTTACTGTTTGCTCGATCTGGTTTGTTTTTTCTCTCTCTGCATATTGGGTGTTTGATGGTCCTTTTTTTAATGGGTTCTTTTGGGGTCCTTTGTTGCTGCCTGTACGTATACATTATACATGCTTTGATAATAAATATATTTCGACTTTGCATTATAGAAAAAGGGAAGTTTACGTGGGAGGGAAGGGCTAGGTTGATCTTAGAGTAGATTAAAAGGTCAACGTGGTGGGGCCGATGGGCCTGTGTTTTTTTTGTTTGTAGACCCTTCCAGCCCTTTGAGTCACAGCACCCAGCACCCCCAATGTAACCCTAATTCCTCACAGTGCAATTTATAAAGAGCAATTAATCTACCCAGTACATCTTTGGACTGTGGGAGGAACCCAGAGCGCCCACCCAAATATTCCACAGGGAGGACGTGCAGAGACTCTTTGTCTAATGATTGATGTTCCCCTATGTTTCCAGGAGTTCTAGCCTTTTTCTTCTTCACGCGGAGGATAAGCGTCATCGCTGAGGAAGCTCCCTCGTTGAACTATTACTGGGTCCCTCTGGCGGTATGGACTGTTCTGACCATCTTCCCTCCCCCCCCACCCTCCAACCAGTCAGCGTGGACAGAATCAAAGTGGAGTTTACTCTCGTCTGCACAAAGCCCAGTGAGCATAGGATCACACACCCAGTATTCACACGGAAATATGCAAGCTGAACGTTACAAAAACAGAGCCAGGGCTTGAGGACCTGAGTTATCGGGAGAGGTTGAATCGGTTAGGACTTTATTCCCTAGAGCAGAGGAGAATGAGGGGAGATTTGATAGAGGTATACAAAATTACGAGGGGTATAGATAGGGGTTAATGTGAGCAGGCCTTTTCCACTGAGGTTGGGTGATACTCAAACTAGAGGTCATGGGTGAAAGGTGAAACATTTTTTGGGTACCTGAGGGGTATGTCATCACTCAGGGGGTGGTGAGAGTGTGGAACGAGCTACCAGTGGAAGAGGGTACAGTGAGGAATAGGCCCTCCCGGCTTGTCAAACCACCACCTCAGTAACCCCAGATTTAACCCTAGCCTCATCACGGGACAACTTACAACAAACAATTAACCAGTACATCTTTGGAGCGTGGGGGGAAACCGGAGCACCCAGAGGAAACCCACGCATTCCATACAGACTCGTTACAGACGGCGTTGGAATTGAACTCTGAACTCCGACACCCCAAGCTGTAATAGCGCCGCGCTAACCGCTACATTACCAAGGCAACCAGATGTGGGTTCGCTTTCAACATTTAAGAGAAGTTTGGATAAGAACATGGATGGGAGGAGTAACAGGTCGATGGGACTAGGCAGATTAATGGTTCAGCACAGACCCAATGGGCCGAAGGGCCTGTTTCTTTGTTGTGATGTTCTGTGTTTTGCAAGAAGTAATCTCTGACTGTAACTAAAACAACCAAGACCAGGAACACAGAACAGGGTCAGAGAGATAGGAACAAGGGATGGCCATTTAGCCCCTCTGCACCATTCCGTTAGCCAATGAGAGCTTGGTCTTCTCACCTGCTTGCCATGACCCTCCCTCTCCCAAAGGACTGGGTGTTGGGGGTGGGGGTCAGAGATCCCCACCACGTTCTGGATACGGCGAGTATCAGGATGAGAATTTCCCTCACCAGGGCAGACCAAAGGGCTGGGGAATGGGTAGGTATGGGTGGGTATCGGAGGGTCAGAATGGGCATAATGGGGTGAAAGCCTTTCTCTGTGACTGAGAGCGAGGGAGGGGAGGGAGAGGGTATGTGAGTGGGAGTTTCTCTGAGTTTACTCATCTCTCTACTCTCCACAGACAGTCATTTTCGGTTCCTACCTGATTGCACACGGATTCTTCAGTGTCTACGCCATGTGTGTGGACACCCTGTTCCTTTGTTTCTGTGAGTACCTCGGGGGGGTGTGGACTGGCCCTCACTCAGACTGGATCTCAGCAGGGGTGAGAACACTCGAATTGGTTCTCAGGAGGGGTCGGGTCCACTCCTCAGAGCTGGGGACAGTCATCTTGGGCATCCCACTGGCCACGGTCCACATCCCAACCTCAGCCACACATCAGGCACTGTCTCCCTGTCAGATTCAAACTCCCACCAGGCAGGCACCCCTCCCACACCCTCCCTCTGCCCCCCCTCTCTCTCCCTCCCCCTTCCCCCCCCCAACACCCCTACCCATACCCATTCCTCACTCTCCCCCTCCCTCAGCCCTTCCTCCCCCTCCCTTTCCTTCCAACTCCCCCTCACCCCTCCCACTTTGACCCACAGACCCCTTTACTGACTGAGTTGGGCTTTTCTCTGGAGCGAAGGAAGATGAGAGGAGACTTGCAGAGGTTTATAAGAAGTTGAGAGGCACAGATCAAGTGGACAGCCGGAGACTTTCTCCAAGAGTGGAACAGCTCATTCGAGGGTACATCATTTTGAGGTGATTGGAGGAAAGTATAGGGGGTGTCAGGTAAGATTTTTTACAGAGAGTGGTGGGTGTGTGAGGCAGGTACGTCAGGGACGTTGAAGGGACCCTCAGTATGAGGTTTCATATCACAGAGATTTGTCAAAAGTAAACAGTGCAGAAAGAGAGGAAAATAGTGAGCAAGTGTTCATTGTCCGTTCGGAAAGGCGGCAGGCTGCTCCACTCCTCCCTGACGGTAGCAATGAGAAGAGGGCATGTCCTGGGTGATGGGGGTCCTGTATCATTGACGATGTCTGCAGGCTGCTCCACTCCTCCCTGATGGTAGCAATGGGAAGAGGGCGTGTCCTGGGTGATGGGGGCCCTGTATCATTGACGATGTCTGCAGGCTCCTGTACCTCCTCCCTGACGGTAGCAATGGGAAGAGGGCGTTTCCTGGGTGATGGGGGCCCTGTATCATTGACGATGTCTGCAGGCTGCTCCACTCCTCCCTGACGGTAGCAATGGGAAGAGGGCGTGTCCTGGGTGATGGGAGTCCTGTATCATTGACGATGTCTGCAGGCTCCTGTACCTCCTCCCTGACGGTAGCAATGGGAAGAGGGCATGTCCTGGGTGATGGGAGTCCTGTATCATTGACGATGTCTGCAGGCTCCTGTACCTCCTCCCTGACGGTAGCAATGGGAAGAGGGCATGTCCTGGGTGCTGCCTTTCTGCAGCATTGCCTTTTGAAGGTGTCCTCGATGCTGGGCTTCGTAAGGACATGGATGATAGAAAACTGGAGGGCGATGTACCATGAGATAGATCTTAGAGCAGGTGAACTAGAATAGCCAGGGTCCTTTGGCCCACAATGTTGAGCTGACTATGTTCTAAATCCACAGCTATGCCAAATGATCACGGCTTTACTTTAATTTCTTGTGACATAATGAGAGGCCATGATACCATCACTCCCAGGCTGCTTTACCCAGCTGATTCCCCCTCCCCCCACACCTTTCCCTGTAACCCATTCTCATCGGCTCCCCTCACCCACACATTAACCCATCTTTGGGTTGTGCAAGTTTATAGTAGCACCCAGAGGGAGTGAACGTGCAAACTCCGGTGGACAGTGGCAGAGGTCGGGATTGAACCCGGATCTCTGGAGACGTGAAGCAGCGGCTCTTCCTTTTGCAATCACCCCGGGGGTGCGGGCGCTCAATTCCCGGTCCATAAGATCACATAGGGGTGACGAGGCAAGGGGTGGGGTGAGGAAGGGAGGGGTGGGATTGGGTGGGATGGGTGAGGGGTGGGGAGAGGAGCATTGACATAAGGAGGAGAGGGGTGGGTGAGGTGAGGATGAGTGGGGGCGGGGTTAGGAGGAGTGGGCTGAGGTGATGTGGGGAAGGAATTGGTGAGGAGAGGTTTGGGGTGAGGAGGGGTGAGGGGTGTGAGGAGGAGCAGGGTGGTGAGGGGAGGGTGTGGGGTGAATGTGAGGTGAGGAGTGGTGTGTGGGGTGGGATGGAGAGGGGAGGTGTTGGTGGGGTGAGGTGAGGGGTGTGAGGTGGGGAGGGGTGAGGTAGGGTGGGGAGGAGTATGTGAGGTGAGGAGTGGTGTGTGGGGTGGGGAGGGTTGAGGGTGTGATGTGGGGAGGGGTGGGGAGGGGAGGGTGTGGGGGTGGATGTGAGCAGGGGCAGGGGTGGGGAGGAGTATGTGAGGTGAGGAGGGGTGTGTGGGGAGAGGAGATGTTGGGTGGGGTGAGGGGAGGGGTGAGGTGAGGATGAGTGGGGGCGGGGTTAGGAGGAGTGGGGTGAGGTGATGTGGGAAAGGAATTGGTGAGGAGAGGTTTGGGGTAGGGAGGGGTGGTGAGGGGAGGGTGTGGGGGTGTATATGAGGAGGGGTGGGATGGTGAGGGGAGGGTGTGGGGAGGAGTATGTGAGGTGAGGAGGGGTGTTTGGAGTGGGGTGGGGGTTGCACCATGGTGTGACACTATTACAGTTTGGGGTATGGGAGATCCAAGTTCAATCATGGGGTTCTCGGTAAGCAGTCTGTACACTCTCCCCATGACCACGTGGGTTTCCTCCCACAGTCCAAAGACGTGCCAGTTAGTGGGTCACTGTAAATTGTGGTGTGATTTGGTCAGGGTTATGTTGACGGGATGCTGGGCTATTCTGTGCTGTATCTCAGTAAATCGGTCTGCCTGTCTTGCTGTCCACAGTGGAAGACTTGGAGCGAAACGACGGCTCAGAGGAGAGACCGTACTTCATGAGTAAAACTCTGATGAAAATTCTGAACAAGAGGAACCGTGAGAATGAGGAGAGGCGAAAGAGCCGCTAACCCGCATTCACCTGGCACCGACAGTGTCCAGAAGCGGTCCGGAGGAGTTTCGCAGGAACGTTCTCTAACCCTTGATGTATTCAAGTTACTTACAAGCAATTTTTCTGTGTTTGGGGAAGAGGCCTCGCTTTCGTCCCCCAGTAACAGTGTGCAGGAGCCCGGAGTTCTAGGAGGACGTGACCCGTCTGATGGTTGGATGCGCTGGTGTCCGTGGTGCGTCCTGTGACCGGTGAATACCGACCGGTCTGCAAAGACCCTGAGCTCCGACCCTTTCCACAAGGTGTCGTGGTGAGAGATTTGGCCAGATTCGTGTGGGGAGCAGCTGTCCAGTCACAGAGGGTGGTGCATCACAGCTCGACTCTACTACCTTCCAATGAGGGTGAGGGTATTCAGCCCCTGAGGGAAAGACTTCCCAATGCCTCTCCCTCTGGATGAGGGAAAACTCCTTTACTCCTTTGGAGGAGGCCATTCTGCCCACAGAACAATGCTGTTCTAGTTAATCATTAATCACCTATTGATACCTCTCTCCCTTGCCACAACTCCCCCACACTCTGGGGACAATTAACCCACGTCTTTGAGAACTGGAACACCCAGGGGAAGCCTCCACACAGACAGCACCAGAGGTCGAGATCGAACCCAGGAGCAAGTGTCCCAGCCAGGGAGCTGGCACGCTGAACTGAGTGGCCAAATTCTGCTCTGAAGTTTTATAGCATTGATCAGGGAGGGGGTCCCTCTGGGCATAGTCTCCCAGTCACGGCGGATATGTGAATTCAAAGGGATGAACCACACAATGAGAGGGACCAGTCCTGTTCTTGCCCCGTCTTCACTGGGCTGTGATCGTGGGTAGGTGCCAAACACGGGATCCCGGTGATCTGGCATTTCTTTGACTGGTTTTCTTAAGGATTACTAACAGGGCCATACAACTCTACTGTTGCTCCACACAAACTGATGGCTGCATGACAACTTTAAGCTTTATATTCTAACCCATCTCTTCTGCTGTGCAGAAAGCGGAGCGATTTTTGCTGTAAATGCTTTGTGCGATTAACTGGCAACGTTTGGTATTTGATGCCTTGTATTGTCCATTCCTATCTGTCCCCTCGGTTGGCCCAATTTTATTGAATAGCACTGCATTGAAATATTTCCATTTAATAAAGGTTTTTAAGTAACTGGGCTGTTGCTTGTGGAGATGACCTTTGACCTGAGCACAACCAGATTGGACCAGTTTTCTGTAAAATACTGGTCCACTCGCACTTCTTAAAGATTAGCTTCATGCATTTTTTCATGTTTTTGTCACATACAGTGAAATGCGTTGTTTGCGTCAACAGCTCATCGTCTGAGATGTGCTGGGAGCTTCCGACGACAACATTACATGCCTGTAACTTTCTGAGCATCAACCCGACATCTTTGGAATGTAGGAGGGATGTGGAGCATCTGGGCCATACCCCCACGGTCATAGGGAGAACATACAAACTCCTGAGAGAGAGCAGCGGGAATTGAGCTCCAGTCGTGGTCGCTGGTGCTGTAAAGTGATTCAGCTAACCGTTACGTTACCGTGGATTGATTATTTTATTCCCAGGTTAAGCGCAGAACAGGCCCTCGCAGCCTAATGAGCTGTGCTGGTCAGCTACCCATCAATTTGACCTTAGTCTAATCCCAGAGAAATTTAAACTGGCCATCGATAGACTGTGGGAGGAAACCAGAGCACCCGCTAGAAATCTAGGTGCACACGGGACATAAATGCAAACTTGCTCACAGAGGATGTTGGGGTTGAACTCGGAACTCGGTCGCCCCAAGCTGGAATAGTGTCACAATAACGGCTATATTATCATGGCAGCACAGACCACCACAAGCACAGTGTGACTCTCACCCCAGCTCAGCGGGAAGAGCCCACGGAAGGGCTATTGAGAAAGCTGGAGCGGTCACACCAAGAATTCCTGCATCACCGTCTCGGCCCAGTGCAGGAACACCTCCACTGCTGTATGTATCATGGAGAGGTTAAACGTGCCTTTACCAAGGGTGAGTTCCTGAGATCCCGAGAGCAATGCTGTCTGGAACTTGGCTCCTTGTAGGGTGTGATCGAACCAAGATCTGACTGGTGGAGCAGGCAGAAGATGCTGACATGTCACAATAGTAGAAAAGGCAGCAGAATGCTGCAGCACTGAAAGGTCCCCTGTTGTCTTACGTTCCCTGACCCTGAGCTGTCCGCGCACCAGACTCCCCAAGTTAAACTGTTACGTACCCCGTAACTGGGTTAACAGACCAGCAGAAATGGAATGATGTGTTGCAGTCTGGTGGTACTGTAACTAAAGGTGTTTATTAGTAAACTAAACAATACAGTATCAAAAATGCCAATATACATATAAAGCAGGTTAGCAATAATAAAAATAAAAGTGTAGGAATAAGAATCAACAGTAAAAAACAAGCTCTATCAAAGTCTAGGGGTAAATGAATTGTCATAAGAGAATATAGAGTTCAGTTCAGTTCGTGTTGAGGTAGTTGTTGTTGTGTTGCAATGTTGGAGAGAGAGCGAGCGAGAGATGAGCAGCTGCAGCAGGCAAACCTTCCGTTGTCTTCTTGTTCCGTTCTACTGATGTGGTCATTCAGTTATGACCCCTCCATCCTCAGCCAGACCGTTCTTCCGTGGTGGACTCATCACTCTGGCATGAGTGGACACACACAAGTCCCCACCGGCCCTGCCGTCACACTGTGAACTTTGTGACCGATCTCCCGATTCGGTCCTCGAAGCCCCCACCTTCCTGTGGGTGCACAACACTCTTTCAGTGTCCACTGGTGTGTCTGAGGGTGTCTCCCCAGACCCGTCTTTTATCCCCACTGACGGGGTATCAGCCATCCATCAACTCAATATGTCCATGTCCATCAAACTAGGCCACTCCTGCTGTCTCCTCAGGAATGTTAACGAGCAAAGAAACGTCCTTGTAGCAAAAGGTAAATAATCAGTGAAGAAGCCATAATACATAAATCAGTCCTCTCTCTCTCTTATCTGTAGCAGATGCCTCTACCTCTGTTCATCTCTCTCTCTCTCATTAGCAGCATAGTTCCCGGGGGAGGCCAGCTCTGGACCCCATTTCCATCTGGTTTGTTCAGCACACATAACAAAACAAAGTCATACACATGAGTTTTCCATTAAGGGAATCCACCTTAACATCCCAGATTACGTGGATCCTGAATTGGCCTCTACACCCATGTCGGAACCCAGTAATGGACAGTCACC
This sequence comes from Hemitrygon akajei, assembly GCF_048418815.1. NCBI lineage: Eukaryota > Metazoa > Chordata > Chondrichthyes > Myliobatiformes > Dasyatidae > Hemitrygon > Hemitrygon akajei. Next base: position 3,512,434 of record NC_133135.1, on the reverse strand, counting down.
ATGGAGAACATCATACTCAACTTGTGTGATCACACTGACACCAGTGACATTGCACTGACACCACAGTGACCTCACTCTTGAGTGATCACACTGACATCACAGTGATACCACAATGACATCACACTCGACTCAAGCCCTGACCAATCAAGAATCTATCAAGCTCTGCCTTAAATATGGTGGGAGATCTTAATTTCCCAAATATTGAATGACATCTCACTAGAGCAAGGGGTTTAGATGGGGCAGAGTTTGGAACAGACAAGTTAGGAAAACATTTAATTGGAATAAGGGGAAATATGAAGCTATCAGGCAGGAACTTGGAAGCATTAATTGGGATCAGATGTTCTCAGGGAAATATACAGCAGAAATTTGGCAAATGTTCAGAGGACATTTGCGTGGCGTTCTGCATTGGTTCGTTCCAATGAGACGGGGAAAGGATGGTAGGATACAGGAACCATGGTGTACAAAGACTGTTTAAAATCTAGTCAAGAAGAAAAGAAAAGCTTTCGAAAGGTTCAAAAAAAACTATATAATGATAGAGATCTAGAAGATTGTAAGGCTTGCAGGAAGGAGTTTAAGAATGAAATTAGGAGAGCCAGAAGGGGCCATGAGAAGGCCTTGGCGGACAGGATTAAGGAAAACTCCAAGGCATTCTACAAGTATGTGAAGAGCAAGAGGATAAGACATGAGAGAATAGGACCAATCAAGTGTGACAGTGGAAAAGTGTGTATGGAACTGGAGGAGATAGCAGAGATTCTTAATGAATACTTTGTTCAGTATTCACAACAGAAAAGGATCTTGCAATTGTAGGGATGACTTACAGCAGATTGAAAAGCTTGAGCATATAGATATTAAGAAAGAGGATGTGTTGAAGCTTTTGGAAAGCATCAAGTTGGATAAGTCACTGGGACTGGATGAGATGTACCCCAGGCTACTGTGGTAGGCGAGGGAGGTGATTGCTGAGCCATTGGCAATGATCTTTGCATCTCAATGGGGCAGGAGAGGTTCTGGAGGATTGGAGGGTTGCAGATGTTGTTCCCTTATTCAAGAAAGGGAGTAGAGATAGCCCAGGAAATTATAGACCAGTGAGTCTTACTTCAGTGGTTGGTAAGTTAATGGAAAAGATCCTAAGAGGCAGAATTTATGAACATTTGGAGAGGCATAATATGATTAGGAATAGTCAGCATGGCTTTGTCAAAGGCAGGTCGTGCCTTACGAGCCTGATTGAATTTTTTGAGGATGTGACTAAACATGTTGATGAAGGAAGAGCAGTAGATGTAGTGTATATGGATTTCAGCAAGGCCTTTGATAAGATACCCCATGCAAGGCTTATTGAGAAAGTAAGGAGGCATAGGATCCAAGGGGTCATTGCTTTGTGGTTCCAGAATTGACTTACCCACAGAAGGCAATGAGTGGTTGTAAATGGGTTATATTCTGCATGGAAGTCAGTGACCAGTGGTGTGCCTCAGGGATCTGTTCTGGGACCCTTTTGTGATTTTTATAAATGGCCTGGATGAGGAAGTGGAGGGATGGGTTAGTAGATAGATAGATAGATAGATAGATACTTTATTCATCCCCATGGGGAAATTCAACATTTTTTCCAATGTCCCATACACTTGTTTTAGCAAAACTAATTACATAAAATTACTCAGTAAAAATATGATATGCATCTAAATCACTCTCTCAAAAAGCATTAATAATAGCTTTTTAAAAAGTTCTTAAGTAGTTTACTTAGATACATTAAATACAATCAACATTAAATACAATTAAATACAAATTATGCTGATGACATAAAGGTTGGGGTGTTGTGGATAGTGTGGAGGACTGTCAGAGGTTACAATGTGACATTGATAGGATACAAAACTGGGCTGAGAAGTGGCAGATGTTCAACCCAGATAAGTGTGAAGTCACACTTTTGGGAGGTCAACTATGATGGCAGAATATTGTATTGATGGTAAGAGTCTTGGCAGTGTGGAGGATCAGAGGGATCTTGGGGTCCGAGTCCATAGGACACTCAAAACTGCTGTGCAGGTTGACTCTGTGGTTAAGAAGGCATACAGTGCATTAGTCTTCATCGACTTTGGGATTGAGTTTAAGAGCCGAGAAGTAATGTTGCAGCTACATAGGACCCTGGTCAGACCACAGTACTGGAGTACTGTGCTCAGTTCTGGGCACTTCACTATAGGAAGGATGTGGAAACTGTAGAAATCATAGAAAGGGTGCAGAGGAGATTTACAAGGATGTTGCCTGGATTGGGGAGCATGTCTTATGAGAATAGGTTGAGTGAATTTGGCCTTTTCTCCTTGGAGCGATGGAGGATGAGAGGTGACCTGATAGAGGCATTGATCGTGTGGATAGTCAGAGTCTTTTTCCCAGGGATGAAATCTCTAACACGAGAGGGCACAGTTTTAAGATGCTTGGAAGTAGGTACAGAAGAGATGTCAGGGATAAGTTTTTTACGCAGAGAGTGGTGAGTACGTGGAATGGGCTGCCTGCAACGGTAGTGGAGGTAGATACAATAGGGTCTTTTAAGAGACTGCTGGATAGGGAAATGGAGCTTAGAAAAGTAGAGGGCTATGGGTAACCCTAGGTAATTTCTCAGGTAAGGACATGTTCAGCACAGCTTTGTGGGCCGAAGGGCCTGTATTGTGCTGTAGGTTTTCCACGTTTCTATGTTATGTATTGCCTCTGTAAACCAGCTAGCTCATCTTCAGCATTGCCTTTCCTATGATATTTCTTGTATTGGAATACAGGCAGCTCAGCGCACCTTGCTGAACCTTTTGATTCCTAACTGTCTGAGGTCTTACCAACATCTGCCTCCACAACCTCTCCACTAACTGTTCTGGCACTCTGGTTCCCATCCTCCTGCAACTCCAGTTTAAGCCCCACTGTGCGACATTAACAAACCTTCCCACTAGGATATTAGTCCCCCTCCAGTTCAGGTGTAGGCTGCCCCTTCTGTACAGATCCCACCTTTCCCGGAAGAGAGCCCAATGATACAGAAATCTTCTGCCCTCCCTCCTACATCAACTCCTTACCCATGCTTTAAACTATATAATCTTCCTAATTCTGGCCTCACTAGCACGTGGCATGGGTAGCAATCCTGAGATCACAACCCTGGAGGTCCTGCCCTTTAACTGAGAACCTCCCTGTTCAGAACCTTGTCACTCATCCTACCTGTGTCTTTGGTACCTCCATGGACCACAACTTCTGGCTGTTCACCCTCCCACTTAAGAATGCCAAGGACTCAGTCAGAGATATCCTGGACCCTGGCACCTGGGAAGCAACATAACATCAGGGAATCTTGCTCTTGCCTACAGAACCTCCTGTTCTTTTCCCCTAATAACAAATCCCCTATCACCACAGCATGCCTCCTCTCCCCCCCCCCCTTCCTTCCTTCTGAGTCGCAGAGGCAGACTCAGTGCTAGAGACCTGACCACTGTGACTTTCCTGTATCCAAAGTCTTATACCTGTTGTTGAGGGGGGTGGCCACAGGGGTACTCTGCACTGGCTCCTTAACCCCTTTCCCTTTCCTGACTGTCACCCAGTTTCCTGTGTCCTGCACCTTGGGTGTAACTACCCCTCTATATGTCCTATCTATCATCCCTTCAGCCTCCCGAATGATCCAGAGTTCATCCAGTTCCAGCTCCAACTCCTTCACACTGATTGTAAGAAGCTGCAGCTGGATGCACTTCTCACAGTCGTGGTCATCAGAGACACTAGAGGTCTCCCTACCTTCCCAAATCCTGCAATTTCACTGTCCCTCCTGATACTTCTACTGCCCTTGCTGAGCAGATATAAAGAAGAGAAAGGAAAAAAACATGAGCTTTTCTTTCCCTGAGTGAAATCTCTCTTTGCTGAGGCCTTGAAAAGCTTTCTTTCTACAATATTTTTATTCAGAAGAAAAAACAAGATTTACAGAGTGCAACACATAGACACATCTCAACATAACTTGTGTACATTCATATATTGTGATAAAATTGATCAAAATGTTATAGCATATCACATAAAGGTATACCACTCCGTAATCAAAAATTTAAAGATAGGTCATACATCATAAAAGAAATTTTTTATATAAAAAAAGTCAACCCCCTACCAACTACCAAAGAAAAAAGCTGATGGATGATAATGGATAATTAGAAAAAAAACATTCGCTTAAGAAGAGAAGATAAAAATATACATAAAAGTCTGTGCACTGTTAAACTTTATAAATTGGAAAAGTAATTTAGGAAAGGTCCCCAGATATCATAAAAAGATTGTTTCGAATTTAAGACTGAGCAGCGGATCTTTTCTAAATTTAAATAAGACATAATATCACTCCTTCCATTTAAGCAAGATTGCTCTCCTTGCTAAAAGAGAGGTAAAAACTAAAACCTGTAGGTTAGGAGTATTTAGTTATATCTTCATTTGCAATAATACCAAACAAGGCAGTAAGGGGATTTGGGTCAAATTGGACCCTAAAAAGTTGTGAGAAGGTATGAAATACTTCCCGCCAAAACTTTTCAATTTTAGGGCAAAACCAAAACATATGAATTAAAGAGGCATCAGCAGAGTTGCATTTATTACAAAGTGGAGAAACGTTCGGATAAAAACTGGACAGCTTCTGTTTAGAAATGTAAGCTCTATGAACCACTTTAAATTGTAGAAGAGAGTGACGAGCACAGAAAGATGATTTATCAACCCGTTTAAGAATTTTATTCCATCTTTCATCAGAAATCTGACAATTTAGGTCATCCTCCCAAGCTTTTTTTATTTTATCTAAAAAGTCTTGTCTAAAATCAATCAACAAGTTATAGATACCGGTAATAGAATCATTAACAAAAGGTTTTAAATTTAAAAGATCGTCCAGTAAATTTTTATCAGGACCTATAGGAAAAGTAGTTAATTGGAAATGTAAGAAATCTCTAATTTGAAGGTATCTGTAAAAATGTGTTTTTGGCAGTGCAAATTTAGTTGACAATTGGTCAAATGAAGCAAGAAATCCTGAGATAAACAGGTCCCAAAAACATTTAATACCTAGTTCATCCCAATCCTTAAAGACTTTGTCAGTCATGGAAGGGATAAAAAGATAATTAAGGAGAATGGGAGATGATAATGAAAATTCACTAAACCAAAAATTTTTCTAAATTGTGACCAGATCCTTAAAGTTTGCTTAACAATTCTGTTATCTGTTGTTTTATTTGCTGAAAAATAAGAGTATGATCCAAGAAGAGAGACAATAGAGGAATTTTTTACAGAATTAACTTCTAAGGAGACCCATGATAGGCAATCTTTACGATAAATATAATAGGACCAAAAAGTAATATTCCTTATATTGGCAGCCCAATAGTAAAACCTAAAATTGGGTAGGGCTAATCCACCCATCTCTTTATTTCTTTGTAGGTAAATTTTACTTAGACAAGCTTGTTTATTATTTCAAATATAAGATGTTAAAATTGAATCTAAAGAATCAAAGTAGGTCTTAGGAATAAAAATAGGTAAAGCCTGAAAAAGATATAAAAATTTAGGAAGAATCTTCATTTTAATTGAATTAATTCGGCCAAATATTTCATCTGCTGCCATTTTTTTGCCCATTCTTCTAATCTGTCTAAGTCAATTTCATCATCCAAATCATTGACATATAATGTAAAAAGAATTGGTTCCAACACAGGCCCCTGTGGATCACCACTAGTCACCAGCAGCCAACCAGAAAAGACTCCCTTTATTCCCACTCTTTGCTTCCTGCCAATCAGCCACTGCTTTATCCATGCTAGAATTTTTTCTGTAATACCATGGACTCATAGCTTTTTAAGCAGCTTCATGTGTGGCACCTTGTCAAAGAATTTCTGAATATCCAAGTACACAACATTCACTGGTTCTCATTTGTCTATCCTGCTTGTTACCTCTTCAAAGAATTCCAACAAATTTGTCAGGCAAGATTTCCCCTTTAAAGAAACCATGCTGACTGTGGCCTATTCTATCATGTTCCTTCAGGTACCCTGAGACCTCATCATTAATAATCACTCCAACACTTCCCCAGCCACTGAGGTCAGACTAACTGGCCTGTAACTTCCTTTCTTTTGCCTTTCTCCCTTCTTAAAGAGTGAAGTGACAACTGCAATCTTCCAGTCTTCTGGGACCATACCAGAATCAAGTGATTCTTAAAAGATCATTACTAATGTTTCTGCAATCTCTTCAGCCACCTCTTTCAGAATCCTGGGGTGTACACCATCTGGTCCAGGTGACCTATTTACCTCCAGACCTTTCAGTTTCCCAAGAACCTTCTCCCTAGACTTCACTCATTCTGCCCCCTGACATTCGAACTTCCACCATACTGCTAGTGTCTTCCACAGTGAAATCTGATGGAAAGTACTTATTCAGCTCATCCACCATTTCATTGTCCCCCATTACTACTTTTCCAGTGGTCCAATCCACACCTGTCTCTCTTTTACTCTTTATGTATATGAAGAAACTTCTGGTTTCCTCCTTAATATTATTGGCTAGCTTCCTTTGGTATTCCATTTTTACTTTCTTAATTACCTGTTAGTTGCCTTCTATTGGTTTTTAAAAGCTTCCTAATCCTCTAACTTTGCACTCATTTTTGCTCAATTATCTGCCCTCTCTTTGGCGTTTATGTTGGCTTTGATATCTCTTCTTAGCCATGGTTGTGTCATCTTTCCTTTAGAATACATCTTCCTCTTAGTGATGTATATATCCTGTGCTTCTGAATTGCTTCCAGAAATTCCAGCCATTACTGCTGAATAGGTTAAAGTCCTAACTCAGTAATTCATGTCCTCCAGTCCCAGGAACATCCTTATGAATGTTCTCTATACTCTTTCAGCCTTACTTACATCTTTTGTATAGGAGAATCACCAAAACTGCACACAATACTCCAAATTAGGTCTCATCAATGTCTTATCCAACTTCAACTTAACATCCCATCTCCTGTACTCAATCCTTTGATTTATGAAGGCCGTATCTACTGTGACACCACCTTCAATGAATTATGGACCTGTATTGCTAGATCCCTTTGCTCTACCACACTCCTCAGTGTCCTACTCTTCAATGTGTAAGACCTACCCTGGATGGTCCTTGGTCCTACCAAAGTGCGACTCTTTGCATTTGTCTGCATTAAATTCTATCTACCAGTTTTAGGCCATTTTTCCATCTGGTCCAGATCCTGCTGCAAGCTTTGATAGTCTTCCTCGCTATCCACTGCACTTCCAGTTTGTGTCGTCTGCAAATTTTCTGATCCAGTTAACCACATTATCATCCAAATCATTGATACAGATGACAAACAACAAAGGACCCAGCACCGATCCCTGCAGCTCACCATTAAACCAACTACCACTCTCTGGCTTCTCCTGCAAATCTAATGTCTAATCCAATTTACTACCTCATCTGGAATGCCAAGGGACTGAACCTTATTGACCAGCCTCCCACGCAGGACCTTGTCAAGTGCCTTGCTAAAGTCCATATAAACAACATCCATTGCCTTGCCTTCATCAACTTTCCTGGTAACTTCCTCAAAAAACTCTATAAGATAGGTTAGACATGACCTACCATGAAGCAATGCTAACTATTCTTAGTCAGTCCATATCTATCCAAATACTTGTATATCCAGTACTTAGAATACCTTCCAATGATCTTCCTACTACTGGTGTCAGGCTCAGCAGCCTATGATTTCCTGCTTTATTTTTAGGGCCTTTCTTAAACGGTGGAACACCATGGCTACCCTCCAATCCTCCGGTACCTCACCTGTTGCTAAGGATTATTTAAATATCTCTGCTAGGGCCCCAGCAATGTCTGCACTTGCCACCCGTAAGGCTTGAGGGAATAAGTTGTCAGGCCCTGGGGATTTATCTACCTTAACTTGCCTCAAGACTGCAAACACTTCCTCTTCTGTAACCTGTCCAGGGTCCATGAAGTTGATGCTGCTTTACTTGACTTCTATGGACTCCGTGTCCGTCTCCTCAGTAAGTACAGATGCAAAAAAATCACCTGCAATAATAAAACAATCTATAAATTTATAATATAAATTATAATTTAATTTCAGAAAATAATACTGAGGTAGTGTTCGTCCATTCAGAATCTGATGGCAGAGAGGAAGAAGCTGTTCCTGAAAGGTTGATGCTGGGAGATCTGCATCCTGAAGTCCACCAGGGCTCAGATTCCAGTTCAGATTTATTTATCATACGTACAGTACTGTGCAATCAGTTTTTTTTATATTGGGGTCCCCAACCTGTGATGCACGGACCCCTCAGTTAATGGCATAAGGAAGATTGGGAGGCCCTGTGTTATCCAGTTTCAGATGGTGTGGCCTCCACAGAGCCCTGATCGCAACATCATCGAGGCTGCCTGGGATCACCTGGAGAGACAGAGCAAGCAGACAGCCAAAGTCTGCAGAAGAACTGTGGTAAGTTCCCCAAGATGCTTGGAGATGCCAGCCGATTTTCTTATGCAACAGCACAACAGGGTACCTAAAAGTATTGATGCAGTTTTATAGCCAAAGGGTGGTCACACCAAATATTGATCTGATTTAGTTTTTTTTACTGTTTACTGCTCCTTATAGTAATTTGGGAACATTTAATTTCATCATTTTTGAAAGCATCTTTGCTTTTCAGATTTTTTTTTACATGTGCCTAAGACTTTTGCATAGTTCTGTATATTGAAGCATACCGTGAAATACAGTGATTATGTTGTTACGAACCCCGTAACTGGGTCACTTACCAGCAAAGATGGAGACGTCCGTTGAAGTCTGATTATACTATTTTTAACAGTATTTATTAGTAAAAATACACAAAAATAATATCAATGCAAATATACAGATAATATATGTCGTCAATACTAAATCTAAAAGTGCGGGTATAATAATAATCAATAAGAAATAAGCTCTATCGTTGTCTAGGGGATAATGTATTGTCTGATGGAAATATAAAGTTCACTCAGTTCATTCAAGCTGCAGCCGTTGGGGACCGCTGTGTTGCAGTGGTTGGAGAGAGAGAGAGAGATTTGGAGAAAAACTTGCCGGCTTTCCTTTTATGATTTTGATCCGTCAGGAGTCTCGTTGTCGTGGCCGTTCACATGGCCTCTCCTTTAGCTAAGCCGTTCTTCCGTGATGAGCCCACCACCCTGGCAAGGGAGGACACACACGAGCTCTCACCGGCTTTCGCTATAAAACGCTATCACGGGATTTCTAGCGTTTCTCCTGGTGCGTCTAAAGGGGTTGTTCCCCAGACCCTCTTTTATCCTCACTCACGGGGTCTCAGATGTCAATCAGGTTGGGATGATGCAATCCCTCAACCAGACCACTCTGGTTGTCCCCTGAGGGTTTTCAATGAATAGTACAGTACTCAATACATAATTCTGTCTTCAAGAGACAATGGCCGTTATCAGTGGTTCCGTTCCACTGAGGCCAGGACACATTCCAAATCTTGTGTATTCTGCGTGTCTCTCTCTCATTTCCTGGGTCCCAGACCCGAATTAATAGCGATCTTGCGATTCTCAAAAAGGAGGGGGCGACTTTGTACCCTTCAGCCCCTCAGAGTTGCTTCACATTCATAACACCCCCTTCCTTCTAAGATTTTTGCCACAGGTAAAATTAATTAATACAGAGTCTTACAGGATTTCAGAATCTAACACAATACAAAAGAGTTTTTTTTTCACTACAGAGTAATACAGTTATGCATTCAATTCAGCATCTAAACAGTTAGCGATTACATTGTCACTTCCTTTAATATCTTAATATCTTGTACCTTAATAAATTCTTGTAGCATCAGACTTAAATTTAATAACCACCCATTTTTTTTTCTTTTTCTTCAGCAAAAAAAAACTAAAGAGTTGTGATCTTAGCTTACGTGTATACTACAAAAGTTCATGCAAATACTAATCTTTATTTTACTTTCAAACTTAACAGTCAATCTTCCATGGGGTTGTCTTTATTAGTTATATGCTTTGTCGAAATCCCTTAAAACTGGATCCTGTTATTTAAAGTGGCATCCCGTCAACCCTCGCCCCGTTTCCAGTTAACTCCCACGTGGTTAGCTTGTGCACCAGTGTGGAATAGGCTTTTGCATGCTCCTTTCATAGGAGTTATTTTATCAACAATGTTTTCCAAACATAGTCCATTGGCTGAATCTCCACACAATTCTTTATTTTTAAGCAAGTCGTTAGTTTTATCTTCAGGACCTTTCATTCTATTAGTTTTCAATTTAAGATCTGCAAGCAATCCCTCTTTGTCCAAACAGCATTTCAAATTCTGCCTCTTCACAGCACACTCTTGAATAACAATAGCACGTGGGGCACCTTTACATTCCAAATCAACCTGTAATTGATTCACAGGCTTTGTGGTACCACGCCATTGTCCCTTCAGCCTGGTTACTGCTTCTGACACCAATCCAGACTTTAAATTTTCTTCATTCAATTTAGGAACTACACCTTCCCTTTTCCTTCAATAATAATATTCACCTCACCACCTTTTATCTCCACACTAACTTTTAACACACCTTCGAACACAAACAACTGGGAATTCTCACTTCCCACTAATACCAAGGTTAACCCTTTCTTCACTGAACCAAGTCCATCTGACCCACAAGGACTGCATTCCTTTTCAACTGAATCAAATACCTCAGACTTCTCCTGAGTTTCATTACTAGGTTCAGTACCACGTGCATCCACATCTTGAACACACTCAGACGGGACATCTGCCCCTTCCAGGCTTTCAATACCCATACCCTTTTCAAATTCTAAGTTCCCCTGATCCTCCCAGTTACTCTCTGGGCAACTCCCTTCCGGAGTAAACTCAACCCTGCGGGCTGAAACAACCTCATCTGCCAACCCAGCAGACTTCTTCAAGGTAATGGCATCCTTTTCATCTAGGACTGCCCTCATTTCATATTATCGAGAACACATTTAAAATTTTCAACTTCTTCAAACAGTTCAGCCAAACCAGACAGATCATCCGTGTCCAACCCTGGACTTTCTAACAGCCTTATCTGTTTCTAATTTTTACTCCGTGCCTCTATAAGTTTCCTCCTGGCTAAGGGCAGGACTACCTCCTCTCCCTTACTCTCTTTTACCTCCCTATTCTCCGTTTTACCATCCTCTAACCCCTCTTGGTACAGGGTCGGTAAAAACGTCTTGGCCAAATCAATACTGGCCGGATTTAAACTGGTCTCGTTCTCAGCTGCCTTTCTTGACATGCTGTGAGTGGTCGCGCATGTGGGATAGATCTTGGAATCTAGGGGCGGGTCCTCAACACTTACAGGCTGGCTCGGCAGCTCCATTGCTGACCAAACCTCACCACCAGCTAAATCGTTACCCAGAAGGATGTCTACGTCAGTTCTCGGGAATTCTGATCGCACCCCTATTTCAACTGGTCCAGATACCAACTCACAATTTATAATGATCCTATGCAAAGGCACCGCTTCTGTCCCTTTTCCTATGCCTCTCAAAGCTACCTCTCCAGTCTCGGGACCAAAATCTAGTACCGTACTGCGAATCAATGACTGCTCAGCTCCAATGTCTCTCCAGATCCGCACTGGAACTGGTGTGTCTCCCTCTTTCACAGACACGGTTCCTTCTGAAATAAATTTCTCAGGCCCCTCTCGTATTCTGTCTACCTGGGGCTTCCTCATCGATTTACTGATCACCACAACACATCCTGTAGGGACTGCTGCTTTCCCTTTTCCTATCTCCTTCCTCAGAGCAAGGCACTTAGATGCAATATGACCCACCTTTCCACAATTAAAACAGGTCAAGCCAGGACCTCTCCTGCCGTCTTGCCTTTCCTCCTCCTTAATTTTACCACTAGCTCCCAGCGGGATCTCTGCCTCAGCCGGCGGGCTTTCTCTACCGTTCCCACGGTCTTTCTGGTAACTTTTATTCGAGGAAAACTTTGTCTTGTGGGTTAGGGTATATTCATCTGCGAACCTAGCAAATTTGGATATGGACTTATTCGGCTTCTCGTTCAAATACATCCGGATATCATCCGAAACACAACCTTTAAATTCCTCAATCAGAATTAACTCCCTGAGACGCCAAAAATCTTCTTCCACCATTTCTGCTGCACACCAACGATCCAAGAGCACACCCTTCTCATAGGCAAACTCTGCATACGTCTGATTCCACCCTTTCTTTAAATTTCTGAACTTTTGTCTATAGGCCTCAGGTACCAATTCGTAGGTCCGAAGAATGGCCTCTTTTACTTTCTCATAATTCTCAGACTCCTCCTCCTCCATGGACAACGCCACATATGCCTGTTGTGCCTTCCCTTTTAACACACTTTGTAACAACGCCACCCACTGATCTCTGGGCCGCTTCTGACTCACTGCCACCTTTTCAAAATGCAAGAAATAACTATCAACATCCGTCTCCTCGAATGGAGGTACTAACCTAAACTCCCGACTAACATTAAATCTCTCCTCTCAGTCTGACCCTTGAGCTCTTCGCTCTTGCCTTAACTTCTCCAGGTCCATCTCATGTTGCCTCTGTTTCTCCTCCTCCCTTTGGTTCTCAGCTCTTTCCCTCTCCTTTTCAGCTCTTTCCTTCTCCTTTTCAGCTGCTTCCAGCTGTTTTAACTTAATTTCATGCTCCCTCTGCTTCTCCGCTCTGTCCTGCTCTTTTTCCTTTTCGGCTGCTTCCAGCTGCTTTAACTTAATTTCATGTTCCAACCTTAATTTCTCCAACTCTAACTGAGCCGTCCCACTAGCTGGTACCTTTTCAGGGATATTTTCCAATACCTCAGCCGAAAACACATTCTTCACAATATAATACTGAGTTATGGCCCTCCGCACCTCCCGCTTTTTCATTGACAACCTCACCTCTGCGAGGTTTAGTCCTTTCACAATATTTATCAAGTCCGACTTTGTGGCAGCCTCTAGCGCCTCCAGAGTCGGGTTTTCTATAAATTCGTCTACGTCCACCTTTGCTGGTTTCCCGTCTGGTTACCCGCGCAACCAGATCCAAGTTTGGACTTAAAAGCCCGATTTACTGGCCCTCCAATTTGGTATCAAATCTCGAGACGAGGCCCCACGTTGTTACAAACCCCGTAACTGGGTCACTTACCAGCAAAGATGGAGACGTCCGTTGAAGTCTGATGATACTATTTTTAACAGTATTTATTAGTAAAAATACACAAAAATAATATCAATGCAAATATACAGATAATATACATCGTCAATACTAAATCTAAAAGTGCGGGTATAATAATAATCAATAAGAAATAAGCTCTATCGTTGTCTAGGGGATAATGTATTGTCCGATGGAAATATATAGTTCACTCAGTTCATGCAGGCTGCAGCCGTTGGGGACCGTTGTGTTGCAGTGGTTGGAGAGAGAGAGAGATTTGGAGAAAAACTTGCCGGCTTTCCTTTTATGATTTTGATCCGTCAGGAGTCTCGTTGTCGTGGCCGTTCACGTGGCCTCTCCTTTAGCTAAACCGTTCTTCCGTGATGAGCCCGCCACCCTGGCAAGGGAGGACACACACGAGCTCTCACCGGCTTACGCTATAAAATGCTGTCACGGGATTTCTAGCGTTTCTCCTGGTGCGTCTAAAGGGGTTGTTCCCCAGACCCTCTTTTATCCTTACTCACGGGGTCTCAGCTATCAATCAGGTTGGGATGATGCAATCCCTCAACCAGACCACTCTGGTCGTCCCCTGAGGGTTTTCAATGAATAGTACAGTACTCAATACACAATTCTGTCTCCAAGAGGCAATGGCCGTTATCAGTGGTTCCGTTCCGCTGAGGCCAGGACACATTCCAACCCTTGTGTATTCTGCGTGTCTCTCTCTCATTTCCTGGGTCCCAGACCTGAATTAATAGCAATCTTGTGATTCTCAAAAAGGAGGGGGCGACTTTGTACCCTTCGGCCCCTCAGAGTTGCTTCACATTCATAACAATGTTAACATCCAGCGCACCTAAGGATGTGCTGGGGGCAGCCCACAAGTGTCGCTTCACATTCCAGTGCCAACACGGTATGCCCACAATGCTCAGGCAGTGGGACTATGGCCAACTGGTATTATTGTCACATGTACTGAGATAGAGTGGAAAGCTTGTCTTGTGTACTGTTCATACAGATCAGATCATTACACAGTGCATTGAGGAAGAACAATAATGAATAAAATCCAGGATCTTGGCCTCCATACCCC